>NC_059439.1:37899660-38252160 GCF_021028975.2 Sphaerodactylus townsendi
GGAAGGGGCCTCAGTCTTTACCTATGATTTACAAGGTGCGGTCTGCTCTGTTTACAGATTCAGACAATCGTTTCAGAGCGTTGCTGTGCCCCCCTGCTGCACAACAGCTGGATCCAACTCCAGTGGGACACCATACAGAAAAAAACCCAAGACTTTTGTGATATAAACTCTTCTACGGTTCTCCGAAGCTCCTACCCTGAAAAATCTTGTGGATCTCTAAGGTACCCCTGGACCCAGGAGTGTAACGAGGCAAACTGGAGCCCTGGGCAAAACCTGAGTTGGATGCCCCCCCCCCCCATGGGCGGCCACCCCACCATGACCCAAAAAATCCTTTTTTATTAATTAGGAAACATTATGCCTGTAGGGGGTGCATTTTTAGACGTATCAGACGCTAAAATTGTGGCTCTTAGTTGCATCATCAGGAGACTCCCCTAATGATACTCCCCAGATTTGGTGCAGTTTGGTTCAGGGGGGCCAAAGTTATGGACTCTCAAAGGTGTAGACCCCATCTCCTATTAGCTCCCATTGGAAACAATGGGGGCAACACCTTTGGGAGCCCATAACTTTGGATTCCCTGAACCAAACTGCACCAAACTTGGGAGGTAGCATAAGGACAGTCTCCTGACGATACTCTGAAATTTCGGTGCCGCTAGCCTAAAAACTGCGCTCCCTGCAGGCCAAAAACAGAAAACCACTAAAAATACCCCAAAATGAACCCTGCATTTTTGGTGCCCCCCACAAGGTGATGCCCTGGGCAGCTGCCCACGTTGCCCAATGGGCATTACGCCCCTGCCTGGCCCTGAATCAAAAAGATTCAAACGGAGTCAAACCACCTCATCACCAGAAGTATGAACCTCCCCTGTAGGTCTGCACAAGTTCGTTTCGCTTTGCCTTAACATCTGTCCTCAATTCCGTTTCTGACCACCCTTCCCTCCCCCACCCCCTGCACCCATATGGCCTTTGCCGGCCCCTCCCCGTGTGAGCAGCAACAGAGGACCAACAAAAGATTCCCACCCGGTATTCAAAACTGTTGACATCTGACCCCAAAGCCGCCTGTCCCAGCCCCCTGGGACAGATCAGCTGCCAGAAGAGATAATGGTGAAGGGAGGGCAAAGACCAGTTATGTTGTGTGTGTGTGTGTGTGTGTGTGTGTGTGGAAGAGGGGCTTACTTGAGCTATGCAAGCTTATGTGCCTGACATGCGGGGAGGGGGCAAGGCCGCTATCTGGGTCATCTTGGGCAGTGGGAGAGGGACCGGAGGAGCCAGATAAGGGGAAACCCGGCTGGGCTCGAAAGGGCTTCTTGCTACATTCCTTGCGGGTTAAATCATTGATCAGACAGGACTCCACCCCGGGTGAGAAAGCGGCTCGGACTTGGATCACTGAGGCCGGCCTGGATGAAAGGGGAGAGGGCTTGGCCGCTCCCGAGGTGTCTCTGTGCGGCAGGGAAGTTCAGAGGTCACGGGGCTCAGGGGTCACATTCTCCTAGCCAGGTACGATGTCAGCAGAACCCAAAAGTTGAGCCAGTGTGACAGGTAGATGGGACGACGACAGGGGATGCTGTCTTGGCTGCCTGGATGGAGGAGCTTTACCCGAAGAGGGGCACCAGGAAAGAATCCATGTTGGCAGTGGTGGCGAACCTTTGGCACTCCAGATGTTATGGACTACAATTCCCATCAGCCCCTGCCAGCATGGCCAATTGGCAGGGGCTGATGGGAATTGCAGTCCATAACATCTGGAATGCCAAAGGTTCGCCACCACGGCTCTACAGTTTTCAGCAGCCTCTGATACCAGCTATAGAGTTGGAAAAGGCCCCCAAGGGCCATCCAGTCCAACCCCCTGCCATGCAGACCAGGTGCTCTGGTGTGAGCAAGAGCAGAAGGCCCCTGCTTTCACATCCTGTATTGCTGAAGCTCCCAAAAAAGGCACCTGGGTGGGCTACTGCAGTAGCAGAGTGCTGGACTAGATGGACTCTGGTCTGATCCAGCTGGCTTGTTCTTATGTGTTCCAAGGCCCCTTTGCTTTCCCACCTCCTCCTGGATGTGAGCTCCCAAAGGCACCTGGTGGGCCACTGCGAGTAGCAGAGTGCTGGACTAGATGGACTCTGGTCTGGATCCAGGCTCTTTCTTGCGTTCTTGGCACATTAAGCCACCTCCTGGATGGAGCCCTAAAGGCACCTGTGGGCTACCGCAGTAGTATGCTGGACTAGATGGGACTCTAACTGAATCCAGCTGGTTTGTTCTATGTTCCAAGGCCATTGCTTTCTACCTCCTGGATTGCTGAAGCTCCCAAAAAAGGTAACCTGGTGGGCCATCATGCAGTGTAGTAGAGTGCTGGGACTAGATGGACTCTGGTCTGATCCAGCTGGTTTGTTCTTTGTTCTTAAGGCCTTGCCTTCCCACCTCCTGGATGTGGGAGCTCCTAAAGGCACCTCCAGGGCTACTCAAGCAGTAGCAGAGTGCTGGACTAGATGGACTCTGGTCTGATCCAGCAGGCTTGTTCTTATGTTCTTATGCCGGAACACACAATCAAAGCACTCTTGTCAGATGGTCGTCCAGCCGCTGTTTGAAAACCTCCAAAGATGGAGATTCCACCACACTCCAAGGTAGTGCATTCCACTGTCAAACAGCCCTGACTGGCAGGAAGTTTTTCCTGATGTTTAGGTGGAATCTCTTTCCCTCCACCTTGAACTCATTCCTCGTGGTCCGAGTCTCTGGAGCCGCAGAAAACAAGCTTGCTCCCTCGCCAACATGGCATCCCTTCAGATATCTAAACATGGCTATCACGTGACCTCTTCACCTTCTCTTCACCAAAGTAAACATCCTCAGCTCCCTAAGTCTACTACGAAACCTTTCTGGAGGAGCCGGTTGGGTATCAACACTGTCCTTCAACAGTCCGGGCCCTTTGGGGCTGGCTGGTTGCCCAACATGGCGCTGAGGCATTCTCATTTAGCCTGGAGCAGTGGTGGGATCCAAGAATTTTAGTAACAGGTTCCCATGGTGGTGGGATTCAAACTGTGTGGCAAGAAAGCCAATGGGGCTAGGCGGGGGGCATGATGGGGGGCGTGGCTGCGAACGCATTCAGGGGCATTCCTGGGCGGGGCTGTGGCAAGGACGCAGCCGCTGCGCCGGTCCTTGGGCGGGAAACGAATACACGCAGGCGCAGGCTGCCACGCACGCTGGTGCACCTCCTGCTAGACTGCTTCCAGTTCTGCACGCTACTGCTGAGAGGAGAGGAGAGGCGTAACTAAGGCAAAAATCACGTGGCAAAATCCCCAATTAGTAACCCCCTCTCAGCACACACAAGTAATTAGTAACCTACTCTCGGGAACCTGTGAGAACCTGCTGGATCCCACCTCTGGCCTGGAGGTATTTATACCGCAGGACCCTTTGGGGGGGGGGGGGCAACCTTATACCCCTGTGATTTTTAGGAGATTGGTCTTCTAGTCTGATGTATTCTCCAGGATGTCTGCTAAGGGATCACAATTCCCATCAGCCCCTGCCAGCATGGCCAAGTGGTAGGAATTTTAGTCTACGAACATCTGGAGGGTCATAGTTTGAAGACCCCTGCTCTACATGAAGTTGCTTGGAGCGTTCACCCAGAGTTTCGGGCTGAAGTATCATCAATACGAGGGTAATGAGCAACTCCGTCATTCAAAAGGCAAGTGAATCATTGAACATCTGAAACAGGAACCTGGGAGAGGTAAAATCAGGGCTGTCTCGGGACGGAATCCACCCATGCTAAACGCTGGCACCCTTTTCTGGGACTCCTCCAAGTCCCCGAGGGGGAAATTGGTAGAAACTGGAACAACCTTTATCCATGATTACTGGCACCCTTTCTTTCTCTCTTTACAAAAAAATAAATTAAAAAATAAAATAAAGGCTGGATGTGAGCCAATAAACCGAAGGCCGGTCCAGACGAAACAGTTTAGCTGTTGGCCAAGTCGGGATGCTAATTTCCAGGTGGGAATTATACAACTGGCCTTTGGACTACAGAGATCAGTTTCCCTGCAGAAAATGCCTGCTTTGGACTTCATGGCCTTATACCCTTACCCAAGCCCGACCTTCCACTAAATCTTCAGGAATTTCCCTAGGAGCTGTAGGAGCAGCAGTGGCGTAGGAGGTTAAGAGCTCGTGTATCTAATCTGGAGGAACCGGGTTTGATTCCCAGCTCTGCCGCCTGAGCTGTGGAGGCTGATCTGGGGAATTCAGATTAGCCTGGGCACTCCCACACACGCCAGCTGGGTGACCTGGGGCTAGTCACAGCCTCTCGGAGCTCTCTCAGCCCCACCTACCTCACAGGGTGTTTGTTGTGAGGGGGGAAGGGCAAGGAGATTGTCAGCCCCTTTGAGTCTCTTGCAGGAGAGAAAGGGGGGATATAAATCCAAACTACTCCTCCTCCTCCTCCTCCTCCTCCTCCTACTACTACTACTACTACTACTACTACTACTACTACTACTACTACTACTACTACTACTACTACTACTCCAGGGCTGATCCAGGAGTTATGAGGGTATTGCACAAGATCATATCTTGGTCCTTTTCTTTCTTCCACCTTCTACAGGGTCCTTTCTTCACCCCGTTGAAGCGGCCGGGATCCGGTTCTCCCCAACACTGTATTCCCTGAGGGGAGCACGTTCGAAGTTCACAGTGGTAGCTCCAGATCCACCAATGGAGACAAACGTTTCCTTTACTGCCTTCCACTGACTGCAGCCTTTCCTCCAGAAGCAAGACGTGGCTGTGTGGCCACCCTCGCTGACTGCCGTTTACTTGGGTGTTTAATGATTATTTATTTGCTTTACACCAGAAACTTGGCAAGCAGATTCTCCAAACAAACAAACACTGCAGGGCTAGGGAAGGGGGCGGGGGAGGGAGGGACAGCCAGGACTTAGTGCAGGGGTCTGCAACCTGCGGCTCTCCAGATGTTCATGGACCACAATTCCCAATTGGCCATGGTGGCAGGGGCCGATGGGAATTGTAGTCCATGAACATCTGGAGAGCCGCAGGTGGCAGACCCCCGACTTAGTGGTTCTGTTCCTGCAGAACGAGAAAGGACGGGAGGCTGAGAAAAGGACCAACGGAGCCCATTTCCGTGGCCTCCGGGCCTCCGACCACAAACACATCTGCCACGCAAAATATCTTCCGTGTTTATTAGCCTTTGAGATGCTACGCCAGTGGTGGTGACGCTTTTTGCGACCGAGTGCCCAAACTGCAACCCAAAACCCACTTATTTGACACGTAGCACAACACTGCAGTTTTAACCTGAATAATTGAGATTTCCAGTTTAGGAAAAAAACGGTTGGTCTCCAAGGCGTGCGTTACTCTGGGAGTAAGCTTGGTGGTAGTTGTAGCCTTTGTTTTGTAGCAACCGTGCAACTCTTCCAACGGGTAGAATCACTTCAATTCTAGGGAGGATTTTACTCTGTAGCAAGCCCCATCTACCAGCAACTCCTATGCAAAGGATCAGCACTTCGTCTCTTCGCATGAAAATCCAGTGGGCTTTAACAGCGCTTAACAGGGCTACTCACATTGCCTTCCCCTGAACTAGGGTCTTGTGCTCAATGCTAATAATCGAGCCCACTGGCGCAGGCCAGCCTAGATTTGGGGAGAGGGGCGACTCTATTTGTGCGTGCCCACAGAGAGGGCTCCGAGTGGCACCTCTGGCACCCGTGCCATAGGTTCGCCACCACTGTGCTAGGCAGATATCTGGAAAGCTAAGCAGCATGAGCCGTGGTGAGTACGTGGATGGGGGACCACCAAGGAAGTCCTACACGGCCAATCTTCTATTCCTCTCTCGCCTTGAAAGCTCTACGAAGCCACCGTAACTTGGCTGAGACTTGCTGGTGTTTTCCATCGCCCCCAAGAGCCCTTTCTTTTTTCTCCTGTTGCAAGTCTGGAATCTGTCAGGCTGAGCAGTAGAGCTGAGAGCCATACCGGCAAGCCCCTTAGAAAAATACATCATCCCAGGAGGAGACGGTAGCTCGTGATTCTCTTACAGGGCACCTACTGGCTAGCGCCAGTGACGTTCCTGTGGCTGTATCTCACACACATTTTTATACAATACTAATAAATAAATAAACTCTGTTTATGTATTTATTCTACACCTTCAGAGGCGGCGGGCTCCCCATTCCTGCGGAGAAGCGCAAAGGCAAACCTTTAAAAAATAAGCAGTTCTCAGCAGCAACGATGCCACCCCCCTCGTCTTTCCAGAATGCCCTGCCACTCCACGGATTTGCTACCTCCTCCACACTTAAAAGAAAGTCTAGGCAGTGCATCACTCCAATTTTTTCCCCCCTTAATATGAGAATGCGTTGCCCCACCACTGGCACAGATTCGCGAGCTAAAAATAAAACCCCATTTTGTTTTGCTGTCTGGAAAGTCCCTGGGAAACACATTAAGAAATATCGACCCTTTGAGGAAAAAGCAGCCGTGCCCTCTCCAGCAAAACCCAAACCTTCTACGCTTGAAAACTTTTTTTCCAGCTGTAGCAGGAGCCTGCAAAGTCACGTGTGCGTTCGAAGCACGTGTGCCCTGCGCCAGTGTGGGCCGTACCCTGCGTCGGCCGTGGGGAGAGAAAGGAGGGGGAGTTTGCAAAGAGAGAAAAGAGGGGTATAAATTCAGACTCCTTCTCCCAAACAGCTCCGGGAAGCAATTTCTGTTGGGGTGGAGCAAATAATAACACACCTCCCCCCCCCCCTTTCATGGCCCTCTACATCTGGGCCGTTTGTCATTCAACGGGACCTGCCATTCCTCCCTCTTGGGAAGAGGATTTTTATATATGGAGCTGCTGGACGCCCTTTATTTTGATGCTAGTATTTTTATATTGTATTTATGAGATCTAGCTTTTACTGTTTTATCGCTGCTTTTAAAGATTTAGCCATTTTAGGTTATATTATGTTTATTGTTGTACACCGCCCGGAGCCCCTTGAAGATAGGGCGGTATAAAAATCTAATAAATAACAACAACAACAACAACAACAACAACTAGGGTTCCCAATCTCATGGACTCACAATTGACCTTCAAACTATAGAGATCCATTCTCTCGGAGGAAATCGCAACTTCCTAGAGTAGACTCTATGGCAGACCATAGAGTCTAACTGAAATCCCTCCCCAAATTCCCTCCTTCCACGGGCACCACCCCCAAATCTCCAGGAGTTTTCCAGGCCAGAGTTGGCAACCCTATCTAACACTGTGCGCGCACGGGAGGAAAACCTTGGCGTCTTTGTTTCAACCACTAGGCTCCCGCTGCCTTTGGGAGAACCCAGAAGTCCTGTTTCTCCTATCAAGCCTGTCTCTGCAACCCCTGGTCCCCCCAGGCCTTTGGGTCCAGAACAAAACACCAGCTCCCTGACCACTAGGCTCGCAAGCCTCCAAAAGGGCCAGGGCACCTCTTGCAATTACAACCGGTCTCCGAACTACAGAAATCAGTTCCCCGGGGACAAAATGGTAGCTTTTGAGGGGGGGCGGGGGGGCTCGATCCCCCCCCCCGATGAACACACACACTTTCCCCCCAAATATGCAGCCCCATTTCCATAACCCCTGCAGTACAGCCTCCCCCCCCCCCACAGACCACATCCCCAAATTCCTTGATTGCAAAAAAACCCTTTCCCCTTCGGGCCCTGCTTCCCCCCCCCACCCCATTCCTGAAAGGGCAAAAATGCCTCCAGTTGCCATAGCAACGCATGCCAACGGGTGGCGATGGAGGGGCCTCCCTCTGAATGCGGGCAGGAAGGGGGTGGCCGGTAAAGGGGGCACAGCGGGGCGGCCGCTGGGTCATTCTTGGCCACTGGATGCTGGCCGAGGCCTGAGTGCGAGGAGGCGCCAGCCTTTGTGCTGGGCCGTGTTGCTTTCTGCCCCGCGGGAGAGTGCCCCCTCCCCACACTCTCCCCCCCTCCTGTAACGGGGTCATGGGCTCAGCTGGAAATTGGGGGAGGCAGGGAGGGGAGACAGAATGAAAAGCGACAGCTCCGGAAAGGAGCTAAGGAGCGAACGGGGAGGGGGGAGAGGAGCGACCCTTGGCTGAGCCCTGAAACCTTTCTTGCAACCGATCCTGACCCACTGGGCTCCCCCACCCCGACGGCGCTCAGCCCCATGCCCTGTTCCAGCCCAACAGAAATGCCCCCTCCCTATTCTAGCCCCCCCCCCCCAAAAGACACCCTCCGGCCTCCTCAGATCATCCGGGATCCCAGCTTCCAACCCCCGAGAAACATCTGTTGTTTCTTTAGCATTCAGGACAGCAATAGACAGCCCCCTCTCCCCCATTTTATCCCCACAACAACTCTGCAAGGTAGGCTATGCTTGACGGCCCAGGGTCATCTAATACATTCACAGGGATTCGAACCCACATCTTAAGAACATAAGAACGGAAAGTCTTTTTTGCTGGATTGTGATAAGAGTCCATCTAGTCCAGCATCTGCTACTCGTAGGCCTCCCACCAGGTGCCTTTGGGAGCCCACTGCAGGAGGTGAAAGCAATGGCCTGAAGAACATAAGAACGAGCCTGCTGGATCAGACAAGAGTCCATCTAGTCCAGCACTCTGCTACTCGCAGTGGCCCACCAGGTGCCTTTGGGAGCTCACGTGCAGGAGGTGAAAGCAATGGCCTTAAGAACATAAGAGAGCCTGGTTGATCATCAGACCTCAGAGTCCATCTAGTCTAGCCTCTCACTTTATGGCCTCCACCAGGTGCCTTTGGGAGCCTGGCATGCAGGAGGTGAAAGCAATGGCCTTAAGAATATAAGAAAGAGCCTGCTGGATCAGACCAGAGTCCATCTAGTCCAGTTTCTGCTACTCGGCAGAGTGGCTCCAAATTAGGTGCCTTTGGGAGCCCATGCAGGAGGCAGGAAAGCAATGGTCTTAAGAACATAAGAACAAGCCAGCTGGATCAGATAAGAGTCCATCTAGGTCCAGCTCTCTGCTACTCGCGAGTGGCCCACCAGGTGCCCCTTTGGGAACCTAAGCATGCAGGAGGTGAAAGTAATGGCCTTAAGAACAACATAAGCAGAGCCTGCTGACTGTGACCAGAGTCCATCTTAGTCCAGTCTCCTCTGCTACTCACAGTGGCCTACCAGGTGCCTTTGGGAGCCTTAAGCAGGCAGGGAGGTGAAAGCAATGGCCTTAAGAACATAAGAACAAGCCTGAAGTTGGATCAGACCAGAGTCCATCTAGGGGTCCAGCTCTCTGCTACCTTTCGTGAGTGGCTCACCAGCCTTTGGGAGCCTGGGCATGCAGGAGGTGAAAGCAGTTGGCCTTGGTGAACATAAGCAGAGCCTGCTTGATCAGACCAGAGTCCATCTAGTCCAGCTCTGCTACCTGCAGTGGCCCACCAGGTGCCTTTGGGAGCCTGGGCAGGCAGGGAGGTGAAAGCAATGGCCTTAAGAACATATAAGAACAAGCCCATGCTGATCAGACCAGAGTCCATCTAGTCCAGCACTCTGCTGCTACTCGTGAGGTCCCACCAGGCCTTTGGGAGCCTGGGCATGCAGGGAGGTGAAAGCAATATCTTAAGAACATAAGCAGAGCCTGCTGATCAGGACTAGAGTCCATCTAGTCCAGCTCTGCCACTGCAGTGGCCCACCAGGCGCCCTGGGAGCCTACAATGCAGGAGGTGAAAGCAAATGGCCCCTAAGAACATACAGCATTCGGGGCTGACTGTGACCAGAGTCCATCCAGTCCAGTTTCCTCTGAGCACTCCAGGCCCACCAGGTGCCTTTGGGAGCCTACATGCAGGAGGTGAAAGCAATGGCCCTAAGAACATAAGTAGTGGTTTCTCCAGCTGGATCTCAGGACTCAGAGTCCATCCAGTCCAGCTCTCTCATACCTCGTGAGTGGGCCCACCAGGTGCCTTTGGGAGCTCACATGCAGGAGGTGGCAGAAAGCAATGGCCCTAAGAACATAAGAGAGCCTGGTTGATCAGGACTAGAGTCCATTCAGTCCAGCCTCACACTGCAGTGGCCCTACCAGGGTGCCTTGGGAGCTCAAGCATGCAGGAGGTGGTGCTAGCTGGTCTTAAGAACATAAGAACGAAGCCTCCGTTGACTGTGACCAGAGTCCACTTTAGTCCAGCACTCTGCTACTCAGAAAGGGCTCACCAGGTGCCTCTTTTGGGAGCTCAAGTAAGTGCAGGAGGTGGAAAAGTAAATGGCCTCAGAACATAAGAACGAGCCTGCTGGATCAGACCAGAGTCCATCTAGTCCAGCACTCTTACTGCAGTGGCTCCACCAGGTGCCTTTGGGAGCTCTACGTGGCAGGAGGAAAAGCAAATGGTTCTAAGAACATAGGCAGAGCCTATTTGGATCAGACCAGAGTCCATCCTAGTCCAGCCTCTGCTACTCAGAGTACCACCAGGTGCCTTGGGAGCTCATGCAGGAGGCAGCAAGGGCTCCTAAGAACATGTGGGCAGAAGGAGCCAGCTGATCAGGACCAGAGTCCATTCAGTCCAGCACTTGCTACCTGCAGTGGTCAACCAGGCTCCTTTGGGGAGCCTGCAGGGAGGTGGAAAGCAATGGCTCCTAAGAATATAAGAGAGCCTACACTCAGACCAGAGTCCATCTTAGTCCAGTTTCTGCTACTCTGCAGGGCTCCACCAGGTGCCTTTGGATTACATGTAGGAGAGGTGGAAAGTAAGTGGCCTCGGTCAGTTGCTGCTGCTGCCGAGCACCTGAACTGTTAAGGCATTTGCAATCTGAGATCAAGGAGGATCAAGATTGGTAGCCAGAGATCGACTTCTCCTCCATAAATCTGTCCAAGCCCTTTT
Source organism: Sphaerodactylus townsendi (assembly GCF_021028975.2). Lineage (NCBI taxonomy): Eukaryota > Metazoa > Chordata > Lepidosauria > Squamata > Sphaerodactylidae > Sphaerodactylus > Sphaerodactylus townsendi. The sequence goes on from NC_059439.1 coordinate 37,910,413, forward strand.
TAAAGCTAATGGCACAACCTTATCTTCCATGTCCTAGTCCAGTGGTGGCAAACCTATGGCACTCCAGATGTTCATGGACTGCAATTCCCATCAGGGGCTGATGGGGATTGTAGTCCATAAACATCTGGAGTGCCATAGGTTCACCACCACTGTCCTCGTCTGACCTCCTACCCGCTATACCACGCTGGCTGGTGTTTGTTCCCCTTTCAGACAGCCCAGTTCTGCTCCGGGGGTCCCGCCTCCTGCCCCCTCCCAGCAAACCCATTCCTGACCTCCCCCCCCCCCGCCCACCACCACAGGGTCCAAACAGAATTTAATCTCCTAGTTAAAGATTGGAGGTCCCAGGTTGGAGCGGCCTCCCTCGGTGGCCGGCTGGCTGTGCCCTGTTCCAGCTCGCTGGAGTGAGACGCCTGCTGATTCCTATCGGCCCCGCTGGGGGGGGGGGGGGCAGGCCTGACTGCCCGGCCACCTTCCCCTTAATGAAATAATTAACTCTCCCTGACCTCCCTTGCCCGAAGACAGAGCGGGAGCACACTGGGCCTCCTTGTTGGGAGCTCGGGCACAGCTGCCGGGACTCCTCGCTCGCTCGCCCAAAAACGAGCCATGCCTCCCGGGTGGAGCGGCACTTGGGTGCTAAAACCCCAGAGGGCCTGCATGGGAGCCAGCCAGTCGTTTGCACCTAATCCCGGACATGCACAGCCATGCCAGTTGCACTGGCACTGGGGTGGAGGAGGGAGGGGCGCTTGGCGCATGCTCAGAGGTTCCGGAGCGGCCGTGTTCTCATGCCCAGATGTTCACTAAAAGGAGCTTTTAGGCACATGTGGACAGGGAGCCGGCCTTCAGGCAAAAAACCTCTAGTCTGGTCAGGGCAGCAGCTGCCTCGGTTATTGGGTCGCCAACTCCGGATTCCGAACTCCTGGAGGTTTGGAGGGGCAAGTTGGGGACAGGAAGCCCCTCCGTGGGGTACACTGTCATACAACCCACCCTCCAAACTTGCACAGGTGTCAAACTGTAGTCCATAACATCTGAAGGTCCATGAGTTTGACACCTGTGCTCCAAAGCATCCATTTTCTCCAGGGGTCTGCAACCTGTGGCTCTCCAGATGTTCATGGACTACAATTCCTATCAGCCCCTGTCAGCATGGCCAATTGGAAGCTCTGAAAAGGAACAGGGCATTGTTGTGGGGGGGGCAGCATGCTCTTCAGCACTTCTGGGTCCTCTGAGCTGGAGTTTCTCCTCGCTACGCTCCCCCGCCCCGCGCTCCCGCCCCTTTGACATCTGGTCTCCTTGAGGTTTTCATCTTCTGGCAACAATTAACTGGTGGAAAGGGAAAGTGATCTGGATTCACTGGATGGGAGGGGAGGTGGCAGCGTCAAGATAAGCCCCCCCTCCGCCATCCCGATCCCGCTGTCCGAGGCCCCTCTCCATCCACCAGAGTCCCGCACCGAATTCCAAAACCTTCCTGGGGAGAAGCATCAGGAATTGAGCCGCATCTGGAAACCCTCTCCGATTCTCCCCAAACAGGGCAAGACCCCAAAATCCCCCCACAAGTCAAACACAGGTTGCCTCTTAAAAATCTCTCTGTGGGCTGCGTTCCGGGGGCCCAAATATCTCCCCTGCGGCAATCTGGGGGCCCAAATATCTCCCCTGCGGCAATCTGGGAGCCCAAATATCTCCCCTGCTGCGTTCTGGGAGCCCAAATATCTCCCCTGCGGCAATCTGGGGGCCCAAATATCTCCCCTGCGGCAATCTGGGAGCCCAAATATCTCCCCTGCTGCGTTCTGGGAGCCCAAATATCTCCCCTGCGGCAATCTGGGGGCCCAAATATCTCCCCTGTTGCATTCCGGAGGCCCAAATATCTCCCCAGTCATCTGTCTCCTGCCCTCTCTTGCCTAACCCGTGAGAATCCAGCCGCCTTCAGCCTCTTCGTTCCACCACCTGCGCAGCGCTTACCTGCCATCTCTCAACCCCACCCCTCTATTTCCCACCGACACCCAACCCACTAGGCTGCACTGCCCTCCAACATTCCTGGCCCTGTTCAGAAAATTCCACAACTTTGGTCCACGGCTGACTTTTCTGTTATGGAGGAGGGGGGGCGATGGCATCCCCCCCCTTCCCGTCCAGGTCTTTGTTTTGGCCTCCAACAGATTCATTCTCCCTCTCTCTCACACACACACACCTGCCCAAAAGCCCTGGGACTTTTCTCGCCTGAACTTGCCTTCCCACCTCCACGTTTCTTGGGCTCCACTCCTGTTCCCGAGGCCACATTCCCGACATTTCTTCGGTGCATTCCCTTATTCCAGGGAGCTTTCAGATGGGAAAGACAGACGGGCTGGGCCGGCGGGTGTGACTCCGGGCCTCTTGAGCATGCACGCGCTCAGAACCCTCCAAAGCGGATCCGAAAACTCGACTGGAAAAGCCCCCCTGCCCCCCCCCCGTTGTTCCCAGTTCTTTGCTCTGCACAGATTCACACATTTCCTTTCCACCTTTACCGCCTGGATCTGAGCAGTTTCTCGGGCCTCCTGGGCTCCCATCAAGCCAGAGGTGCCAAACATCTGGCCCCTTGCTCTCAATCTGGCATGGTGAGTACAGGAGGAGGGGGGGTGCTCAGTTGGCTCTCAGGCCTGATAAGCCCCCTCAAGACAGCCTCCCCTCCGCTGTGGGTTCATTAAACCAGGCGTTCCCTTCCCCTCTGCCCCTCATAACAAATGAATTCAACCCTCCTGCAAATGAGCTCCGCAAATGAGACATTTTGCTAGCATAAAAAGGTGTGTCCAGATTCAGGCAAGCATCCCTGCTCTGTTTGGTTTCGATTCCCCCCCTCTCTTAAAGGTGGCAGCCCCGTTATGAAGCAAGGCCCCAGGCTGTGGATTTAAGGCTCCGCTAAAGGTGGCAGAGACTGACAGACCTGACCTTTCCTGGGCACAATCCACCAGGCGTAATCTCGCACGCAGCACTTTGAAAACGACAAGCAGCTGCAAGAGGGCGACACAATTCAGGACGCTCGATTGTGGCGGTGGTGGACAAGTCGCAGCCAACTTCTAGGCGGCCTCGTGGGGTGTTCAAGGCAACAGAGGTGGTTTGCCGTCACCTGCCTCTGCAGGGCAACCCTGGGCTTCCTTGGTGGTCTCCCGTCCAAGTATTAACCGGGCCCGACCCTGCTTAGCTTCAGAGATCTGATGAGATTGCCTAGCCTGGGCTCAGAGGTTTATCTAGGGCACAGGTGTCAAACTCGCGGCCCTCCAGACGTTATGGACTACAGTTCCCATCATCCCCTGCCAGCATCATGCAGCCACCCTCCCCCATTTTGTACCAGGTCATCATTTGTCAAGAAGAAGAAGAAGAAGAAGAAGAAGAAGAAGAAGAAGAAGAAGAAGAAGAAGAAGAAGAAGAAGAAGAAGAGTTTGGATTTATATCACCCCTTTCTCTCCTGCAGGAGACTCAAAGGGGCTTACAATCTCCTTGCCCTTCCCCCCTCACAACAAACACCCTGTGAGGTGGGTGGGCTGCAGAGAGGAGAGCTCTGAGAAGCTGTGGGATTGTAAGGTCCCAAGGTCACCCAGCTGATGCGTGTGTGTGGAGGCGTCATAGGCTAATCTGAATTCCCCAGATAAGCCTCCACAGCTCAGGCGGCAGAGCTGGGAATCAAACCCGGTTCCTCCAGATTAGATACATGAGCTCTTAGCCTCCTAGGCCACTGCTACGCCACTGCTGCTCCTGCTGCTCCTTGAAGACATTGTATGGACTCGGGGAAAAGGAGGAGGGGTGTGGGGGCGATTTTCTGCCCCCCATGTGACTAAATGGCCACAGCCCAGGAACATTTGCCCTATATGTCGGTACGCCCCTGCCTGGGCTCTCTGGGCCAGGGCCTGTGCCATTTGCCCGGTTTTAATTAATGGGAGGGACCTGACTGGAGGTCCCGCCTCTGGCACCAAAGCATCTTGGGCAGCCCTGATTGGGTGCCTCGGGCAGGGTGGAAGGGGAGGCTGGAGGCAGCAAGAGAGGCAGCGTCCGGGGGCAGGTCAGACCGCCCGTTTGGAGAGCCTTCCCAGCTCCGATCAAGTTCTCAGCCGTGTCCCGGGCCAGGGTGGCTCCTGGCGGCCTGGGTGGCAGGCAGCCTCTGCTTGCTGGGCGGTTCTAAGCCCTTAAGAGGTTAACACAATGATAAAGGGCTTTCGGGAGCAGGGTTGGGGGAGGTGGGCATGCCTCGTCTTGAGAGCAGCCGCAGCGGATGATGATCTCAGGGGCGTGGACGTGATGATAACCCTTTGCGAAATGCAGAGATACCGGAGGGAGGCCTGGGAGAGAAGAAAGAGTCCTTGTTGCTGTGCCTGCCAGGCTGGGGCGGGAAAGGTGCGAGCGAAGGGCACGGCGCTGAGGAGAGGCGGCAGGGGCACCAGGAGCAAATCAGAGGCTAAACACCTTCCAAACGTCCAGGTGGCCTTCCAGAAGCAGCCCTGGATAGCGCCCAAAGGGCTGCTTGGAGGAATTTTGGTTTCGTGCATTTTATGCACTCTGTTTTACATAGTTTATGCCAGTGATGGCAAACCTTTTCGAGACCAAGTGCCCAAACTGCAACCCAAAACCCACTTATTTCTCGCAAAGTGCCAACATGGCAATTTAGCCTGAATACTGAGGTTTTAGTTTTTAAAAAGACAGTTGGCTCCAAGGCGTGCGTTACTCAGGTAGTAAGCTTGGTGGTAGTTGGTGCTTTGAAGCAACCGTGCAACTCTTCCAATGGGTGAATCACGACCCTAGGAGGGTTTACTCAGAAGCAAGCCCCATTGCCAGCAACTGAGCTTATTCCCAGGTAAAGGGTCACGCTTTAGTTCTTTGCATGAAAATCAGTGGGGTTTAACAGCGCTTAACAGGGTTACCAACACTGCTTCCCCAAAACTAGGTCTTAGTTTTAATGCTAATAATCGAGCCCAGGGGCCCAGGCCAACCTAGATGTGGGGTGGGGGGACTCTGTTTGCACGTGCCCACTGAGAGGGCTCTGAGTGCCATCTCTGGCACCCGTGCCATAGGTTTGCCACCACTGGTTTATGCTATATCGTAAGCCACCCTGATCTCTGTAAGGAAGAAATGTGGCTAATAAAATGTTTTAAATAAGTAAATAAGGCAACGGAAGTGCGGAATGTGCACATGTACACATCTGCACCTTCGCACATACCACATGCGGTTTTGGCACCCGACGACAAGCCCTCAAAAGCGGGCTCAGATCCACCCTGGTTTGTGGGCTACAACTCCCATCAGCCCCTGCTGCTCCTGAGCTGCTTGACAGTTTTCAAGACAGGCGCTCTGCTAGCAAATGGCTCAGTGGAAGAGCCTCCGGGTCGCAGGTTTGATCCCACTTGATACCCTGGACAGCTTCGGCCAATCTGAGGACGCAAAACTGACCTTGACAGACCCACGGTCAGCTTCGTGTGTGTGAGTTGCTCAACTTTTAAGAAGTTTGAGGGGCAAATGGAAAACTCCAGCAAGTCAGATGCGGGCCTTGGGCTGTAAGCTCCAACCACTGCACCTTCCAACACCTTCTTCCTAACCCAGGGAACAAAAACCAGAGGTCTCGTTTCTAAAACCCAGTTTGGGAAACTCTGAGAAGCGCAGGGCAGAGTTGACTCCCGAGCTCAGCAGCAGCAGGGGCTGATGGGAATTGTAGTCCAAGAACATCCAAAGCACCAGAGTTGGACACCCCTGATCTAAAAGACAACACACTGAACGATGCTTCCTGGAAATGGAGAAGAATCTAAAGTTCACATCTGCTGGGCAGGCCGGCCTCACAGCAAGAAGGGGAGTTGCTCAGCCCTCTTCTGGAGGACACAGATACAGGCCAATCTCCCCTGAGGTGAGGGTTTTGGTTCCAACCCTCAGGGCTAAGCTCTAGAGTCTTGGCAAATGTTTTTTTTTTTTGGAGGGGCCGCACAGAGATCACGAAGATGAACCACCCTTAATTCACGTCCTGATATTGCTCTTAATGATACTGCACTTAACGGCACTGCGCTTGGTATCCACGTACTGAAATGTTTTATCTATCTATCTATCTATCAATCAATCTATCTATCATTCTATCTATCAGTCTATCTATCAGTCTATCAGTCTATCAGTCTATCAGTCTATCAATCTATCAATCTACCTACCTACCTACCTACCTACCTACCTACCTACCTACCTACCTACCTACCTACCTACCTACCTACCTACCTACCTACCCATCATCCATCTACCTACCTACCTACCTACCTACCTACCTACCTACCTACCTACCTACCCATCTATCCATCCATCTATCCATCTATCTATCTCTTTATTTATTTCCTTAGATTTTTATATCGCCCCATCCCCGAAGGGCTCTGTGTGGTGTACAACATATAAAAAAACAATATAAGACAGTTAAAACATTAAAAGCAGCGATAAAACCATAGAAATTAATTCTAATAAGTATACAGTAATGTTAATTTGTAAGACAGCAGAATATTGGGCATCTTGGATACCTACGACAAAATCACGAAATCAATTTCTCTCTGGCCTGGAAATAACTTTCCCCCGCAGTCTGCGAACTGAACTATTCAAACTCTGGCAAGCTCCAGGGTGAAGAAATGCTCTTTGCGCACCGGCGCAAATTAATCAGGCATCTGTACACACCCTTCCCCTCCCTCCCCTGGCACCTAGCTGATTTACCCCCACCCCTCCCTGTTTGCAAATACATTTACCGAGATGGCTGCCATTTGAAGTACCTGAGCACACAGGTCCCTATCGATTCTTCCTGCAAATTATTGGTTGCCTGGTCACCACCTGTCCATTTAAGATAGGGGGGGGGGACTGATGGATTTCAGAGTGGAAATAAATGGACCATTTCAAATCTGCAATCCGAATTCAGAGGCTGGTGTAAGAAAGCGGGCGGGTGAATTCCAATTGGCAGTCTGAACCGGCGGTCTATGTGCATTCCCTTCTGCCATTAACGAAGGGCCAGATGGAATGGAGGGAGGGAAAGGGTTGCGATCCTCCCACTTTAAAAAAAAAAAAAGGTGGGTGCGGATAAGAGCCGCATCACTGGGGAAGGAGGGCTTCACGCTCCCTCTGGGAAGTTTTTTCCCAATGCAAACACACACACACCCCCCCGCCCCGCTATTTGCTCCACAGGGGAAAAACAAAGATGCCAAGACACACGTTTTGCGGGATAGTCACATCAGTACACAACCACCAATTTGATCTGGAACAACCACTCTTAATTCTCTGGTCGCACACTTTATATTTCCCTAAAACTCCCAAGTGGGAGAGACATGGCCAGACACGGCCTCATACAGAGTCAGACCATGGGTGCATCAAGGCAGTGGTGGGATCCAAAAATTTTAGTAACAGGTTCCCATGGTGGTGGGATTCAAACTGTGGCGTAGCGCCAATGGGGCTGGGTAGGGCACGACGGGGCGTGGCCGGGCATCCTGGGGGCGGGGCATTCCTGGGCGGGGCTGTGGCAAGGACGCAGCCGCTGTGCCGGTCCTTGGGCGGGAAATGAATGCACGCAGGCGCAGGCTGCCACGCACGCCGGTGCACCTCCTGCTAGACTGCTTCCAGTTCTGCGCGCTACTGCTGAGAGGAGGGGCGTAACTAAGGCACAAATCACGTGGCAAAATCGCCAATTAGTAACCCACTCTCGGCACACACAAATAATTAGTAACCTACTCTCAGGAACCTGTGAGAACCTACTGGATCCCACCTCTGCATCAAGGTCAGTATTCCCTGCTCTGACTGGCAGCGGCGGCTCTCTGGGGTTTCAGGCAGAAGTTTTACACATCACCTACTTACTGCCTATTTTGTTAACTGGAGATGCTGCTGGAGATTGAACCTGGGAACCAGCGTGGCGTAGTGGTTAAGAGCAGGGGCACTCTAATCTGGAGAACCGGGTTTGATTCCCCGCTCTGCCACTTGAGCTGTGGAGGCTAATCTGGGGAATTCAGATTAGCCTGGGCACTCCCACACACGCCAGCTGGGTGACCTTGGGCTAGTCACAGTTCTTCAGAGCTCTCTCAGCCCCACCCACCTCACAGGGTGTTTGTTGAGGGGGGTGGGGAAGGAGATTTTCAGCCCCTTTGAGTCTCCTTACAGGAGAGAAGGGAGGGATATAAATCCAAAACTCTTCTTCTTCTTCTTCTTCTTCTTCTTCTTCTTCTTCTTCTTCTTCTTCTTCTTCTTCTTCTTCTTCTTCTTCTTCTTCTTCTTCTTCTTCTTCTTCTTCTTCTTCTTCTTCTTCTTCTTCTTCTTCTTCTTCTTCTTTTCTTCTCCTTCTCCTTCTCCTTCTGCATGCCGCCTATCAAGATCAATATTACCAACTTAGACTGGCAGCCGCTCTTCAGAGTCACAGCCCTTTCATTACTGCCTGGTCTTTTTAACTTGAGGTGCCGGGTGTTGAACCTGGGACCTTGTGCGTGCCAAGAAGAGGCTCCCCCGCCGAGCCAGCCCCCCCCCCTCCTGCAGCAGTTTAAGGTTTAATGTACTTCAGGCTGCAGACAGACACCCTCAACAAATCAACGTTTGTTTGCAGGCAGGCGCAGGCCTGGTTTTCCGCTGGGCTGATGGATGCCCACCCTCCTGGCACGTCAAGTGTCTTCCTCCCTCCCTCATTAAAACCTTTGCAGACTGTCCAGTGAAAGCTCCAGGCGATCGGCTAGAGCCGTGGTGGCGAACCTAAGGCGCTCCAGATGTTCGTGGGCTACAATTCCCATCAACCAGAGAAGGAAAGATACCCCAGAAAGGTGCCTCTCAGGACCCAAAAAGGTCGGCAGCAATTTGGGCCCCACCAAGGTCTCACCTTGAAAAGAAGAAGAAGAAGAAGAAGAAGAAGATGACGAAGATGAAGATGAAGAAGAAGGAGGAGGAGGAGGAGGAGGAGGAGGAGAAGGAGATGAAGAAGATGAAGATGAAGATGAGGAAGAAGAAGAAGAAGAGGAGGAGGAGGAGGAGGAGGAGGGGTTTTGGATTTATATCCCCCCTTTCTCTCCTGCAGGAGACTCAAAGGGGCTTACAATCTCCTTGCCCTTCCCCCCTCACAACAAACACCCTGTGAGGTAGGTGGGGCTGAGAGAGCTCTGAGAAGCGGTGACTAGCCCAAGGTCACCCAGCTGGCGTGTGTGGGAGTGCCCAGGCTAATCTGAATTCCCCAGATCAGCCTCCACAGCTCAGGCGGCAGAGCTGGGAATCAAACCCGGTTCCTCCAGATTAGATACACGAGCTCTTAACCTCCGACGCCACTGCTTGCTTGGGTCCAACCCAGAGAGGGCAACTCAGAAAGCAGGAAATCTCATATAGCCACGAAACTAAACACAATTGGCCATGCTGGCAAGGGCTGATGGGAATTGTAGTCCATGAACATCTGGAGCGCCATAGGCTCGCCACCACTGGGCTAGAGGTTGTTTTCATCTCTAACCATGGCATGCCCTGCAGGAGCGGAAGGAGAAGGGAAGACATTTTGGAAGGCAGGAACTAAACCTGGGGGGAGCCCTACTCAGCTGTTGAGTCGGAAGGGCCCCTCCCCACAGTTTAAAGACACTTCTGTTTTGGGCTTCAGGAACTTCCATCGTTAACCTTGTGTGATTTGGGCTCGCTCCTCTATAAACGCACTGTACCTTCCGCTCATTTTAACTAGGCTCGCCCGGGGCCATTTCACGGTAGACGGCAGGAGGAACTTAAGAGTCGACTGAGAGTCTCCAATCCTTAAATGGAGGGGGGAGATAGGAGGGGGGAACCAGAGGTGGGATCCAGCAGGTTCTCACAGGTTCCCGAGGGTAGGTGACTAATCATTTGCGTGTGCCGAGAGGGGGTTACTAATGGGTGATTTTGCCACGTGATTTTGGCCTTAGTTATGCCCCTCCCCTCAGCTGTAGCGCGCAGAACTTGAGGCAGTCTAGCAGGAGGTGCACCGGCGTGCGTGGCAGCCTGCGCCTGCGTGCATTCGTTTCCTGCCCAAGGACCAGCGCAGCGGCTGCGTCCTTGCCACAGCCCCGCCCAGGAATGCCCCGCCCAGGAATGCCCGCCCCCGTCGTGCCCCGCCCAGCTCCATTGGCGCTACGCCACAGTTTGAATCCCACCACCATGGGAACCTGTTACTAAAATTTTTGGATCCCACCACTGTGGGGAACACACAGATTTGCTGGGAGGGGGCCACAGCAGACCTGGGGGGGGGGGGGGCGCTAAGGTTGCTGGTTCTAGGTTACAAGGTTCCTAGAGATTTGTCATTGTTTAAGGAGGGGAGTAATTGTTTAAGGAGGGGAGTCACCTCAGCAGGGTCTCACGCCAAAGAGTCCGTTCTCCAAAGCAGACACCTTTGTAACCTGGAAATCACCTGTAATTCTGGGAGATGCTGCCCACCTGACAAACTGGCCAGCAGATTCTTTAAAACGATGTACATTGTAAAATAAAAACAAGTCCGTAGCAAAACGGTTGAGGCCGAGGCCTTTCTCCAGAAAGGCATCCCTCTTTCTCGTTTGACCGGGATGGCCTCTTTCTATATGACGTTGCCGGAACACCAGAGCAGTGGGGTTCCCCCTCCCTTTAAATTATCTGTCTCATATGCAGATTTAATCAAGCCATTACTCATCAGTTATGATTTCTCTGATCATCCGACAGCCCCGTGTTGAGCCGCATGAAATGGAGGAGGCTAGAAACCCTGGTGGTTTGGGTCAGATCCCCAAATATGGCAACCAGAGAAGGAAAGATACCCCAGAAAGGTACCTCCCAGGCAGAGGTGGGATCCAGCAGGTTCTCACAGGTTCCCGAGAGTAGGTTACTAATTATTTGTGTGTGCCGAGAGGGGGTTACTAATGGGGGATTTTGCCACGTGATTTGTGCCTTAGTTACGCCCCTCCTCCCAGCAGTAGTGCGCAGAACTTGAAGCAGTCTAGCAGGAGGTGCACCAGCATGTGTGGCAGCCTGCTCCTGCGTGCATTCGTTTCCCGCCCAAGGACCGGCGCAGCCGCTGCGTCCTTGCCACAGCCCCGCCCAGGAATGTCCCGCCCAGGAATGCCCAGCCACGCCCCCATCATGCCCCGCCCAGGCCCATTGGCGCTACGCCACAGTTTGAATCTCACCACCAGGGGAACCTGTTACTAAAATTTTTGGATCCCACCACTGCTCTCAGGACCCAAAGAGATCTGCAGCAATTCGGGCTCCAGCAAGGTCTCACCTTGCTTGGGTCCAGCCCAGAAAGGCCAACTTGGAAAGCAGGAAATCTCATATAGCCATGAAACAAAACACAAAGGGGTTGTTTTGGACACCCGTTGTATATATGACTCTTCTGGGGAAGGCAGCGTCTGCAGGCCGTCAACAGAGGCTGTGTTTGCATCTCCCCCTGTAATGTAAACTCGCACATAACGTTTTTCACACCAAACTGTTCCAAATTGTTCATGACCTAATTAATGGGAGCTCCACCGGCTTTTGCTGTCTAGTTGTCAGCAAAAATCAATTCGGGGAAAGCTCCTAGCGTGCGCTTCAGTCTACTACAAGGGCCAGCTACTCCGGGCTGTGGTCGCCATGCTCCATTCCTGGGGCAATAAATGTTGTGGGCCAGGGGGAAATAAATAAAGAAGAAGAAGAAGAAGAAGAAGAAGAAGAAGAAGAAGAAGAAGAAGAAGAGGAGGAGGAGGAGGAGGAGGAGGAGGAGAAGGAGAAGGAGAAGAAGAAGAAGAGGAGGAGGAGGAGTTTGGATTTATACTCCACCTTTCTCTCCTGCAGGAGACTCAAAGGGGCTGACAATCTCCTTGTCCTTCCCCCCTCACAACAAACACCCTGTGAGGTGAGTGGGGCTGAGAGAGCTCTGAGAAGCTGTGACTAGCCCAAGGTCACCCAGCTGGCGTGTGTGGGAGTGTACAGGCTAATCTGAATTCCTCAGATCAGCCTCCACAGCTCAGGCGGCAGAGCTGGGAATCAAACCCGGTTCCTCCAGATTAGATAGACGAGCTCTTAACCTCCTACACCACTGCTGCTCCAAATAGCCAAATGTTTGCCCCCTTGGTTGAAAGAAACACACATATAACCAGGGCTTTTGTTTGTTTGTTTGTTTGTTTTGAGGCTTCCCGGTTGGAACAAGGTGTTGAACCAACACCTTTCTGAAGGCCCTCTGAAGTCCTGAGGAAGGAACTGGCAGAAATCAGCAGGCCTTATATCTAATGGCACTTTAAAAAGACAAAACTAACTAAACACTGCTCATAACAAATTGATAAAGTACTTCATACCCTGTTTCCCCGAATATAAGACATCCCCGGAAAATAAGACGTAGTAGAGGTTTTGCTGAGGTGCGAAATATAAGGCATCCCTCGAAGGTAAGACATAGCAAAGTTATTGTTTGGAAGCATGCCCGACGAACAGAACACAGAAAGATAAGACATCCCCTAAAAATAAGACATAGCGCATCTTTGGGAGCAAAAATTAATATAAGACACTTTTCGGGGAAACACAGTAATGGCACAAAACTAACTAAACACTGCTCGTAACAAATTGATAAAGTACTTCATAGTACCCCCAAATCTGCTGCCTCACCCTGGCTAGTAAAGGCCGATTCTGAGCTTTGCACATAGAGGCGGCTATTTTGCAGTAACGGGCGTCTAAATTAACAAAAATATTGACTGCCAATCCCATACAAAAATATTTACTGCCAATCCCATTAAAAAACACACACTAAATGTTGACAATGGCAGAACACAAAAAGCTCCACAAATGACACCACACCATTACCGAACAGCACAAGATGCAAGGGAAGGTGGTGGTGGTGGGGGGGGATTGCCCTACTTTAAACCATGTAGCACAAACCCATTTTCATTAATGTTTCCTTGGTTCTCAATTTTTCCCCGTCTCTGTCATTCAACCATAATAGCCATCGGCAAGTACAGAATCTTTGACTAAAAATCCACTTCCTACCTGAAATTAGCAGCAACCGTGCAACGTAATGGCCTCGTCCACAAATTACGGTGGATGCATGTATACCAACCCCGTTTGCTAAAAAGAACCAATGTGTGTCCACTTTACAAATCGGGGACTAGTGCTTGGATAAAATGTGGGGTTTAAATCATATTCTGTGCTGCAGATATGTTGGATCGTGTAACATGAAATTACTCATTGCACGTACAAAGGGAAATCAAGAGTACGTGGATTGTACGTATGTTTGCTGTAACTTATGACCAGGGATATTACGTGGGCTAAAAGGACATGCTTTATGTTACTCATGAAAAGCACTTTCCGTGTTTTTCACCCCACTTTCTAAAGTGGCACGTTTCACGCGTGCACCCACGGATCTGTTGTGCAAGGCCATATAAATTAAACATGGCCAATTGCTCGAACAGTTGCGGGTTGATTTAACAAGAGGGGCTGATTTTTGAGTGGCTCGGGAGCTTCGATCAGGAGTCGGGCTTCCACTCTCTCGTGCAAAACGCCCGTCGCACAGGTGACAAGATGGCCACTTCACCAAGCCCCTTCCCCGTGGCGGTTTCCAAGGGGCTCTTGAATCGCACAAAGGTTGGGAGGAAGGAACGCAGGAGACAGAACGAAAACCCGATGAAACGCTTTTGGGGGGGGGATTTACAGTACAAATAAGGGCCCCCGTTTTCCCCGCATTCTCCCTACACAATAGGAGATGATTTGACCAATTGGACACAATGCTGAGATGATTTGGCCCCCAAATTCAAGACAGGGGAGGGGGAGGAGAGCCGTAATCTAGCTCCCTTCGTGGAAAGCCTTGTTTTTCAAGGGCTTAATTTGAGCCCTGCTATTTGCTGGAGTTCGTGAAAACAGAGACAATTTGATGCCCTTTCCTCTCTTCCTTCTGGAGGCAGGGAAAACCGCTACCACCAGGCACAGGAAATTTAAGAGATGTGCCCAGTTAAATTTCCCTTTGGATGGATCGGGAGGATAAGTTTGGTTAATCCCTTTTCCAGCAAGCGTTTAGATAAATATATTTCATCTTTTAAGCAACGTGCCGGCCGCTGTTTTTTGATTGATACGATGGTATCATTTCGCTTTGTGTAATTTTATGCAAATTGTATTTTTTCGGACCAGGGGGGGTGATGCATACTTTTTTTTGCCCTTAGAAAATCTTGCAAATAAAAATAGCAATGCTTGGGGGAGAGCGGATGGCCTAGTTTGACTCAGGAGGACCAGGGACGTAACGAGGCAAACTGGAGCCCTGGGCAAAACCTGAGTTTGATGCCCCGCCCCCCCATGGGCAGCAGAAGGAGATGGAGCTCCCCCGTCCTCCTCCCATGATGATGCCCTCAAGTTTGGTGCAGCTTGTTTCAGGGGTCCAAAGTTATGGACCCCCAAAGGGGTAGCCCCTATCCCCCATTGTTTCCAATGGGAGCTAAGGAGATGGGGGCTGCACCTTTGAGGGCCCATAACTTTGGCCCCCCTGAACCAAACTTTACCAATCTTGGGGGGTATCATCATTACAGTCTCCTTATGATACCCGGAAATTTTGGTTCCGATACCTCTAAAAATGCACCCCCTGCAGGCCACAACGTGAAAAAACACCAAAAAATAAAAAAAATTCCTGAGCCCTGGGTAGCTGCCCATTTTGCCCAATGGACATTACGCCACTGAGGAGGACAATTTCTTTGCTTAATCCCAAGGCCCTGCATAGTTCTGAATTCTTGTTTACAAGTGACTAGCTTCCAGTGGCGGGCCCAGACGGCGGCAGCCAAGCCCTGCAGTTTACCACCAACTTCTGGTGACCCCTCCAAATATTCCCTGAGGCTTTGCAGGTCCCATGCGCAGCCGCAGGGTTGTTTTTCTTCTGTGAAGTTGTTTAAACTTTCCAAAAAGCAATCTAAGCCAGAGATCACTACCACGTAGCAGGCGACTGCATTTCATCAGCTAATTAGGCTCTCCTGAGTAATTTGGGAGTGTCTCCCTGCCGTTGACTGAGGCCTGGCACGACGCACGGGGTGCCAAAGGGCCCCGGCCGGAAGAGACGACGGCATCCTCACGAACTCTTTTAAAGCTTCAGAGCAGCTCAGAGGATAACTCAAAATGTGTCAGGAAAGTAGGGCTGGGAGGCAGATTTTTAACAGGGCAAAAAGAAGCTATGGGGAGGGGAAATTTAGAACGGGAAAACTGTGTGGGTTTGGTTTCAGAGGGTAGCCATGTTGGTTTGCAGTAGAAGAGCTCCAATTCAAGTCCAGGAGCTCCTAAGAGATCAATTTTCAAGGAATAATCTTTCGACAGTCAAAGGCACCTTCCGCACAAGCAAAATAATGCGTTTTCAAACCACTTTCACAACTGTTTGCAAGTGGATTTTGCCATTCCGCACAGCTTCAAAGAGCACTGAAAGCAGTTTGAAAGTGCATTATTCTGCATGTGCAGAATGAGCCAAAGTTCCCTTCTTCAGGTACTGGATTAGTATCCTGTGGCCAGATCTCTGACATCGTGTCCCAGGGGCAGGGAACCTGTGGCTCTCCAGATGTTCAGGAACTACAATTCCCATCAGCCCCTACCAGCATGGCCAATTGGCCATGCTGACAGAGGCTGATGGGAATTGTAGTTCCTGAACATCTGGAGAGCCGCAGGTTCCCTACCCCTGTGTCCTGTGGCCAGATCTCTGACCGTCCCCTCTTCAATCCATACAAGTTGATTCAAGGCCAGGAGCACCTTAGGAACCAACAAGATTTTTGGAGATACATAAGAACATAAGAACAAGCCTGCTGGATCAGACCAGAGTCCATCTATCCAGCACTCTGCTACTCGCAGTGGCCCACCAGGTGCCTTTGGGAGCTCACAGGCAGGATGTATGTGCCTTTGAGAGCCAAAACTCCCCTCATGAGATCCAGGTAGCCTTGAAGATCCACCAGGGATGCTCCTGGTACCTGATGAATCGAACTCTCAAAAGGTCATACTCAAAAAAAAATCCCACTAGTCTGTCAGGCGCTCCTGGACTTGAGTCTACTACGGACTTGTACAGCTACCCTCCGAATCTAACACCAGGCGGGGAAGGGTTGCTCCGCCAATCCAAATGGTGCTAGGACCGTGGTGGCAAACCTATGGCACTCCAGATGTTCATGGACTACAATTCCCATCAGCCCCTGATGGTGATTGAGGAGGTCGGCCTCTGCTATCCAAACACAAATCCTCTGTCTGGTACACCACAAGCTTGATTGAGACCAGTCTCAGTTGCTGCTTCAAACACTGCACGTCAGCCCCTGCCAATTGGCCATGCTGGCAGGGGCTGATGGGAATTGTAGTCCATAACATCTGGAGTGCCAAAGGTTTGCCACCACGGCTCTATGCAGCTGTTTCCCAGCTTCAGGGAAGTCAAGCAAGATTTTGCTCTTGGAAGACGGGACACAATCCAACACTTGGCTCTCTGGCACGAACCCCACGGCAACGCTCCCAGGAGCACAATTGTGCCTTCAGCACCAGCGCGTGTTAATTAAGGGGGGGGGGGAAGGCGCGTCGTTTTGGATGTTCTCCTTCAGCACCCCCCCACCCCACCCCACCCCCTAGCAAGGCTCCAGCTAGTTCTGTAGGAGGAGAAGGAAGCAAGAGAGAGAGACGTTCCACCTCTGGCTTTGGCAGCGCTTGAAAGCGAAGGTCACACCAGTTCGTCTTTGCCAGGCTGATTAGGGGCGTTAAATTATTTGCTACCTTAATTTTATCAGGAATTTCAGCGTGGTAAGCAGAGAATTCTTCAGAGATGCCGCGGCAATCGCAGCTGAGCCCTTCTCTGGCTCCAGGATACCGAACTGTCGATTTTAATAAAAGGGAAAGCTTTAGATTTACCGGGCATATCCGCAGATCTTTTCAGTACATACATGGGAGGCAGAAAAGGATACATAATCGCTCGCATTGAAAAAGGGGGGGAAAAAACCTCAGTCCTTATCCACACGCATACGCACAGAACCCTTTGTGGAACGCCATGATTTATGACGGTTGCAATTCCCCCAAGGTCTCGAGCCAGAAGTCCTGACGGGGGCCGGAATATGATCTCCATAAACGACCCCTGCGTCGTGGAACACAAAATGCAGCATCCCCAAAGGGACTTTTATGAGAGACCCTAAAAGAGCCCTGCAGCTTCTCCGGAGTTATTTATGCACAAGAGGCAGACAAACACCGTGCGGTTTTAAATGGGCAGGAAACCAGATTTTAAAATCAGTCGAGAGACGCGCAGGAAGGTGGATTTACGGTCATGTGTCACTTTTCATGTGTTTTCTGTGGCACCTGTGAGCAGATGCGCACCACCTGAAACATATTATTAGCCTTTAAACCGCCATTACTATATAGCTCAACATGTTGCAAACGTTTAAAAGCTGTTCTTTAGGGGAAAGTTTAAGGGGTTTTTTTTTATTTAAAAAAAGAAGAAATAACTTATTCAGAAGGGTAACTGTTAGATGAGTTCTTCTGAACTATTTCCCCCTCTTTGACCGGCTCTGACCGGCTGCTACACACTCATGGAGCCAGGTATCATAGAGCTGTAAATGGCCACACAGAGTAACCTTGCTTAGAAGAGGGGGGGGAATTCACATGTGAACAGCAGACACAAGGGTAATCTAAAAAAGCACCAGTGTAGTGAGGGCTGTGAAGATCCACAGGAGGACAGGAAAAGCTGTTTGCAAACCACTTACGGAAAATGTATTGTCGAAGGCTTTCGTGGCCGGATTCAACTGGTTGTGGTGGGTTTTCTGGGCTGCATGGCCGTGGTCTGGTAGATCTTGTTCCGAACGTTTCGCCTGCATGTAACAGACTTCCCTCTGTGATCCTCTGGAGATGCCAGCCACAGATGCAGGCGAAACGTTAGGAACAAGATCCACCAGACCACGGCCACACAGCCTGGAAATCCCACCACAACCACTTATGGGAAAACCACCCAAACTGAAAATCCTGGTGATTTCTAGGAACAGAATGCTACTTTTCCAACAAACCAGAAAGGATTTAAATTTCCCTGCCCTCCAAAGCTGGATTAAGACCCTTAGAGCCCCTAAGCACCGAAAAGATTATAGTACCCCCATATGCTTCATGTGTCATTCAAAATAAAAACAATAGTAAACCGTAATATATATATAAATATATTCTATTGAATAAATATCATTATTTGCATGAAACAAAACACCTATTATTCCATTGCTTTCTTGCCTGGAAGATACACAGTGTTTTAACTTACACAAAACAATGATGCAAAGCAATGTTTACTGTGGCTTACTTATGCAAAAAGTTTCCCCCTGCATTTTTGAACTGCAAAGTCTTTGATCGTACCCTCAGAATTAATCTGACATAACAAATCTGCTTCAATACTTGGCAGAGAGAAGGAGAGAAAAAGACTCTATGGGGCACCTTTACTGGAAGAACGCAAGTTTTCCATCTTCTTGGACCCAGCTCACTGTTCGGCAGGAACCAAAAGGACTATGAGAAATCTTTGTGAGCCCCCCCCCGCTCTTGCTGCTCTCCAAGAGAACATCGCTGTTAACAACCTCCATCCCAATTACACCTTCTGTGCTGGAAACGGAGGCTGTCAGCCAATTCAGGTGTTATTTTTTTAAATCAATTTGCTATCTGGCTTTGCATCGATTACTAGTTAACAGACCAACTGGAGGCAGATTTCAACCCCGGATTAAAATGTTAGTCGATTAATCATTCCGGGTCGTTGAGCAAACTTTCAGCTCCCTTGACAAACATCCAAGGATCTCTGCAATCACATATCTGTGGGGTTCTGTCGTCCCGCCCCATAAATGTGCACAGTTTCTCTCCGGGCTGTGCTCAGAGAATCGGAGGCCGCCCTGGAATTCTGAAAGGCTGTTTCGTTCCACGTCGGAACCACTCTCTCTCTCCCTAGATGTTGCAACTCTGAGAGCAAATGTCGAAATGTTAATTAAAAAAACACCTACGACGACGCTGCCTGCAGAAAGCTGCGCAAAAGGAGAAAAGTTTCCCTGGCACAAACAGCCGCGAACCAGGGGCGGAAGAGCATCCGAGAAGTTCCATGTTGAAATTTGGAAGATTGGTTTAAAAAAAATAAAAACCAGAAGGCAAAACTGGTTTTGCTTGATTGCTCCGGAGAGAAAACACATCGCTTTAATTTTAAAAATATCTCATTTATCCCCGTGGCCCGAGGGAAGGAAAGATGAAGAAAACAGCCGAACATGTAGAAGGCTGTAAAAAAATGGGAACACTTTAGGTGCTTATTGGAGGAGGACTTATTGGAGGAAAGTGTTCAGACTTATGTCTGACTGAGAGCTGAGTCGGATCTCCTGGAAGTTTTGATCGCACAGGTGTGAAAACAGGGCGCAGTTGCTTGGTACCGAGGAAAAGACACACTCTACACATACCCAGAGAGTCTCGACTGTTGTTTTGCATATTTAAGGAGTCACCCAAGTGCACCGTGAATTCAGATGTGTGTTTTGGATAATGAAAAGATCAGCTATGTATTATTAATGATGACATTTGTGATATATAATGCTCCTAAATTCTAGGCATCATCCAGAAAGAATGTATTTTTAATCATGTTAGCTGAAGTCTAGAAAACGTCGGGCAAGTTTTGTGCCTTCTGGAAGAAAAAAACACGCAAACTGTTATTTATGACTTTTGATAACTGCACAGCTATTATCAGACTGAGAGGGAGAGTTTGCTCATGGACTAATGATATTTTAGGGTGATTGTTACTTGTACACTCATTTATACATCATTTGGTTTTTAGCAAAATTATGCAAAACCTGACACGTCTGTGGATCATCGGATGTGAGTAACAGAGGGAACAAAAATCCAACAAACGTAACTGTTTTTTTTTTCATTCCAGGGAAGGGAGAAAAGATTAATGAAACAGATTTTGCCTTACCCTGTCTCTCTCTCTCTCTCTCTCTCTCTCTCTCTCTCTCTCTCTCTCTCTCTCTCACACACACACACACACACACACACACACACACCCCTACAATACAAGTGTCTGGGGGGTGGGTCTAGAATAAATTGCCAATTTCCACCAATTACCTTTTCCTGCTGCAGACCCTATGAACACCCTTCCCCAAATTCCCTCTATTCAGGATGAACGTTTCATAGGGATCTGAGGACCCCGGAAGAAGAAGAAGAAGAAGAAGAAGAAGAAGAAGAAGAAGAAGAAGAAGAAGAAGAAGAAGAAGAAGAAGAAGAAGAAGAAGAAGAAGAAGAAGAAGAAGAAGAAGAAGAAGAATAAGAAGAAGAAGAAGAAGAAGAAGAAGAAGAAGCAGCAGTTAAAGCTAGTTAAAGAGAAGAGGGAGGAGGAGGAGGAGGAGGAGGAGTTTGGATTTATATCCCCCCTTTCCCTCCTGCAGGAGACTCAAAGGGGCTGACAATCTCCTTGCCCTTCCCCTCACAACAAACACCCTGTGAGGTAGGTGGGACTGAGAGAGCTCCGAGAAGCTGTGACTAGCCCAAGGTCACCCAGCTGGTGTGTGTGGGAGTGTACAGGCTAGTCTGAATTCCCCAGAGAAGCCTCCACAGCTCAGGCGGCAGAGCTGGGAATCAAACCCGGTTCCTCCAGATTAGATACACGAGCTCTTAACTTCATACGCCACTGCTGCTCCTAGGTAGGCAGAGAGAGGCAGGAAAGGTCAATTCTGCCACTGGGAAATTTCACCTGGGTCCACCCCAAGATCCTCACTTATATGACAGGCATTTTGACACAACAGTACACACAAGTGCTTCGAAAATGCTCCACAAATACTGTTGCCCGTGTGAGTTTGGGCAGAGGACAAATTCAGGGGCCACGCTTCAAGAGCAAAGTCAGGATTTTTCAAAAAGTAAGGGAAACCCACGCCTCAAAGACAGTTCCTTCAAAGGGAGGAAGATCAAAATCGCCAAGATTTACTGCCATCAGGAAATGAATCAGCTTCTCAGTCGCTTTCTCTGGAAGATTACAGCCCCGTACAATTACAGGTCTGAGAGAAGAGGGCAAAGGTCATCCAGTCTAACCCAGCCCCCCCACAACCGCATCAAGTATTACACCTTTGGAGACCGCAGAGATTCCTCGTGCTCAAATGGCCAACCTCTCTCGGAGATTTTGGCTTCTAAGAGAAGCAATATGGGCCATGACTCAGCGCAAATTACAGTCTGGTCCAAAGGGCTTAGCGGCTTTTAGGGGAGGGAAAGCCCAGGACCTCTGGGGCCCGGGGAATCTCACGAGGCAGAAAGTCAAGTGAGTTTTCCATACAGGTGGCTCTCTGGGAAGCAGCACCTCCCGGCCCCGCCCTCACCTTGTTGAGAAACAAAATGGAACAGACACTGCAATTACTCAAAGAGCGGCTCTGGCTGGCGCTTCAGATTTTGGGATTGAGGCATACCAGAAAAAGCAAGTTTTGAGAAAAGCCGGGGGGGGGGGGGGGGGCGGCGGCAGCAGATAAAGAGAAAAACCTCTACATGCAAGACCATCAGAATGACAAATACTTTAAATAGCACAGCGTGCTTCCAGAGGCAGTCCCCAAGGATCTGAAGGAGGCAAAACTTTGCAAAGAGCCAAACTGCAAACGTCTGCTGGTTTGCATTTTTGTCCCTCGTCAGCCCCAACCAGTATTGAAGAAGAAGAAGAAGAAGAAGAAGAAGAAGAAGAAGAAGAAGAAGAAGAAGAAGAAGAAGAAGAAGAAGAAGAAGAAGAAGAAGAAGAAGGAGGAGGAGGAGGAGGAGGAGGAGGAGGAGGAGGAGGAGGAAGAAGGAAGAAGGGAGAAGGAAGGAGAAGGAAGAAGGAGAAGGAGGAGAAGGCGGAGGAGGAGAAGAAGAAGGAGGAGGAGGAAGAAGGAGGAGGAGGAGGAAGGAGTAGAATGAAGAAGAAGAAGAAGAAGAAGAAGAAGGAAGAAGAAGAAGAAGAAGGAAGAAGAAGGAGGAGGAGGAGGAGGAAGAAGAAGAAGAAGAAGAAGAAGGAGGAGGAGGAGGAGGAAGAAGGGAGAAGGGAGAAGGGAGAAGGGAGAAGGGAGAAGGGAGGAGGAGGAGGAGGAGGAGGAGGAAGAAGAAGGAGGAGAGGAGGAGGAGGAGGAAGGAGAAGAAGGAAGAAGAAGAAGAAGAAGGAGGAGGAGGAGGAGGAAGAAGAAGAAGAAGAAGGAGGAGGAGGAGGAGGAAGAAGGGAGAAGGGAGAAGGGAGAAGGAAGGAGGAGGAGGAGGAGGAGGAGGAAGAAGAAGGAGAAGAAGGAAGAAGAAGAAGAAGGAGGAGGAGGAGGAGGAGGAAGAAGAAGGGAGAAGGGAGAAGGAAGGAGGAGGAGGAGGAGGAGGAGGAGAAGAAGAAGACGAAGAAGACGAAGAGGAGGAGGAGGAGGAGGTTGGATTTATATGTTGAAGCAGCGGATGTACTCGGCGTAGACCACCTTGCAGGACGCAATGTAGACAAGAACTGACAGACACACAGTTACCAGTGAAGTTCTATAAGGAGACTCAAAGGGGCTGACAATCTCCTTTCCCTTCCTCCCCCCCCTCCACAACAAACACCCTGTGAGGTGGGTGGGGCTGAGAGAGCTCCGAAGAACTGTGACCAGCCCGAGGTCACCCAGCTGGCGTGTGTTGGGAGTGCACAAGCCAATCTGGTTCCCCAGATAAGTCTCCACAGCTCAAGTGGCAGAGAGGGGGAATCAAACCCGGTTCCTCCAGATTAGAGTGCACCTGCTCTTAACCACTATGCCACGCTGGCTCTCACTTTGTGAATCACAAATATATGAAGCCACTTCATACCGAGTCAGGCCCTGGGTCCATCAATATTGTAAACTCGGACTGGCAGCCACTCTCCAGAAATTCAGGAAGGTCTTTCGCACCATCTGTTACTTAAGTGGAAATGCCAGGAATTGAACCGGGGAACTTCACGTCACACAGATCCTCTGCCACTGAGCCACCGCCTTGGCCCTTAAAGGGGCGCTTCAGACTGGGGAAAGGAAAGGTACCAGTTTCCTCAATATTCGGAGCTCTTCATATGTTGAAACAAAGGAAGCCATAATAACAAAGACCTCCAGGCCTGGATCCACCTACACTCACGATTTGGTGCGAATGCAGATGCGGAACCAGGTTTATGAACTTGACTGCCACTGACTCACAAAAAAAACCCCTGACTTGCTGGTGGCACTTATTCCCAGCAGGGAAACTGAGGCACTGAGCAAGAAAGAGCGTGCATGGCTTGTGCTAGGCCACGCAGAGGGTTTACTGCAAGAGGCACAGCTTAAAGACACACACACAGCCCTTTCCTGGCTCCGGACTGACTGAAACGCACGCCAGTATCAGCTCTTCTACTCTGCTACGAACACGACAAACATCCTGAAATAATTCTGTGCATCTCAGAACCCCGGTGCCCCTCCTGTGCCCTCTCCGACGAGAGCGAGATGCCCATGAAAGGCTATATCAGCCGCCGGGTTTGGCAAACTGAACGGACTTTCCTGTCCAGCCGCCTCTCCGCAACCGCCCGAAGTGCTTTAACTACACAAGTTCCTCTCTGCGGGGACTCGCGAGAAAAGAGGACGCATCTCTCTCTGACACCAAATTCACAGCCACCTCCCCAGACTATCTGGTGAAGGCAGCTTTAATTCTCGAAAACTGGTACCCCAGAAATCTCGTTCGTCCTTTAAGATGCTGATTCCCTGACCTGGGTGTTCCAGGTTAGCCTGATCTGGTTGGTTCTCAGGAGTTAAGCAAGGTCGGCCCTGGTTATTATTTGGATGGGAGACCATCAAGGAAGTCCAGAGTCCCCAGAATGAGGCAACCAACAAACCACCTCCCAATTGCCATTAAAAACCTTACAGGGTAGCCATCAGGGCTGTCTTAACGCATGTCTTAACAGCTAATCTAGGTATGCTATGACTTGCTGTTAATAAACACCATACATACCGCGTTTCCCCGAAAATAAGACAGTGCCTTATATTAATTTTTGCTCCCAAAGATGCGCTATGTCTTATTTTCAGGGGGTGTCTTATGTTTCTGTGTTCTGTCCCGTTGGGCACGTTTCCAAACAAAAACTTCGCTACGTCTTACTTTCGGGGGATGCCTTATATTTCGCACTTCAGCAAAACCTCTACTACGTCTTATTTTCCGGGGAAGTCTTACATTCGGGGAAACAGGGGACTATAACTATTTGGCATTGGGAAATGAATGTTTGGCATGTGTTTTACTAAAGAAAATGAACAATGTTGTTTTTTATGGTAACCAGTGGACATTTATTTATTTATTTATTTGTTTGTTTGTTTGTTTGTTTGTTTATTTATTATATTTATACACCGCCCTCCCCCGAAGGGCTCAGGGCGGTGAACAGCAGAACATATAAATAGAGCACAAAACAAAATCAATGTATCAAAGTTAATTGAATAAGTCATTAAATAAATGGCTCTATGCCGCCCGGAGCCCCTAGGGGATAGGGCGGTATAAAAATCCAAAGAATAAATAAATAAATACATTAAAACCAAACCCCATTAAAAATGCAGCGTCCTAATAACAATTGCAATAGATGGCGTCCTACTAACGAATCCCCTAAGAAAGAGAGGGGGACGGCAGGATCCGCGGATGTTATCCACAGGAGGTGGTGATGGCCACTAACCTGGATAGCTTTAAAAGGGGCTTGGACAGATTTATGGAGGAGAAGTCGATTTATGGCTACCAATCTTGATCCTCATTGATCTGAGATTGCAGATGCCTTAGCAGACCAGGTGATCGGGAGCAACAGCCGCAGAAGGCCATTGCTTTCACATCCTGCATGTGAGCTCCCAAAGGCACCTGATGGGCCACTGCGAGTAGCAGAGAGCTGGACTAGATGGACTCTGGTCTGATCCAGCTGGCTTGTTCTTATGTTCTTATAGTGGGGGGGGGGGCATATTCACCTCCGATTTATTATCACAGTCACCTCTGCAGCCACATCTGCATGTGTGTGTACGCATCCCACACACTACATACCATGAGTGATTGTGTAGGGAGGGATCTTTGCTTTGCCCAGGGGGCTGAAATGCTGTTAAGATGGCCCAGAAGTTGGCTACAACTTGACCATGCTGCTTTAAAACTTGACACAGGCACAAGGTATAATAGCTGCACTTGAATCTAGCTCTTCTAAATTCAACCTAGTTGTCCCCGGAATCTATCCTCAAATTACAATTCTGAGAAGGCTTTCAGTGGGGGGGAAATAGAGAGGAGTTGTGGCAGTGAAGATTTGCTGTAAGTCTCCACCTGGGGCCAACCAAAGGATGCTGCAGAAAACAGGGTACCATCTACAGGCCAACCGCGGCTGAGCGAAAAGACCCAAGGGCGCCTGCCGTTTCAAACTACAGCTGCCAACTTCAAGGTGGGGCCTGGAGACCTCCTGAAATTACAATTTATGGTGAGATATCAGCCTCCCCAGAGAAAATGGCAGCTTTGGAAGGCAAACGCTTATGGGACACCATAGATTCACAGAGGAAATCACTCCTCAGATCTTGCCTGTACCGTACAGGAACCGCCCCAAATCTCCAAGAACCTCCAGGGCCAGAGTTGGCAAGCATATTTCAAGAAGGTGAAGCATCCACACCCATCGACAGGAGGAAGAGAGGAACTTCCAAATGCGGCTGTGTGCGAAGAGGAGCCGGGAGTACATTTTCCAGATCAGCCCTCAAGTTTTATCTCTGGATATCAGGGTGGGACCCAACTTCCTCCTGGCCCATCATGGCGCATAGCAGAGGGCTGATGGCAAGCAGGGAAACCGATGCAACCCTGAAAGAGTTCACGTGGCCCCTTCCACCCCACCTCCGCATCACTGATCCAATCCAGTTTAAGGCACCTGTTGCCGCAACCTTAATGTGATTTCTAGGCACGGAACTCCCAGAGAACAGGTAGTTTGGGCTTAACGCCAGAAGGGGAAAGGTTGCTCCGCCAATCCAAATGGTGCCAGGACCATGGTGGCAAACCTATGGCACTCCAGATGTTCATGGACTACAATTCCCATCAGCCCCTGATGGTGATTGAGGAGGTCGGCCTCCGCTATCCAAACACAAATCCTCTGTCTGGTACACCACGAACTTGATTGAGACCAGTCTCAGTTGCTGCTTCAAACACTGCACATCAGTCACTGCCAATTGGCCATGCTGGCAGGGGCTGATGGGAATTGTAGTCCATGAACATCTGGAGTGCCATAGGTTCACCACCACTGTGCTAGGAGGATGAAACCCTAGGACCGTGGTGGCAAACCTATGGCACTCCAGATGTTATGGACTACAATCCCCATCAGTCCCCTGCCAATTGGCCATGCTGGCAGGGGCTGATGGGAATTGTAGTCCATAACATCTGGAGTGCCAAAGGTTCGCCACCACTGCCCTAGTATGCTTTGGCAAACCTTGGCAACTCAGGAGCTTAGCAATCCTGTCAAATATTGTGAGACGGTCTGCCACAAGAATGAGTAGACTTCCTCTTTTCGGGGCCAAACCAGACATCTGCTAAGTTCTGTGTTCCAGGGATGGTAAACTAAATTCACAGGCACGCATGCCAGCACTCGGGAACTATTATTTTTTAAAAAACGGAGCCCCCCAATACAGAATTCCCTGGCCTTGCCGCAGCGAACAGGTGGTTATTTTGAAGATAAAGCACATCTTTAAAGGGTCACTGTGTTGGTCTACGGGAGAACAGTTAGCTTCGAGTCCTTAGAGATCTGTAAGACCTCCGGCCGATCAACTTTTGAGAGTGAAAGTTCCCTTCATCAGACAAGCAGAAATGGAGAGCTCCATTTCTACTCATGTCTGGCCAAGGAAGTTTTGACTCTCAAAAACACAGCCTGTGATTCTACCTACCTTTGGCAATTTTCAGAGCACAGTTCTGTACTCCGAAGAGCTGTATTCTGTGGCCTACACAAAATTTTCATCTCTGTACTTATTTTAAATATGTATTCCTATCAATTATGAGGGGAAACAAGAGGAGACACGGAAATTCGGATCCCTACAGATCTTATCTGGGGTCGACTTGAGGCTTCAACATTTTTATTAAGCATTGGCCAGGGGATTCTCAACTTTTCTTCGCAGTCATAAGGACTGGGAATTTGCTTTTATGCAATATACCCCTTGTACCTCGGTTCCCTTGTGGATGTGAGTTTTGGTCTCCGAGAAACTAAGTACATTTGGGGGGGGGGGGGAATTTAAATATTGGTGGGCTGCCAGTTAGTTTCCGGGAAAGTTATCAAACCGCAGCCTCAACATCAGTACAGCTCCGTTTGGGTCTGCAGAAATCACATTCTGCCAAACTAGTTTGGACACAGGATTTGGCCTTTGGTTGCCCTTTGAAGTACTCCGAGTATCCCATTTCTGGAGACCCTAAAGAGGGTTTTTTTTCCCTGCTCACTCATGCTTCCAGTTGGTGTAAATTTCAAATTCTTGTTAACAGTAGAGCACACAATAAAGGGAGTTTTCCCAAATGGAATAAAAATTTCCCCGTGCTTGCATGCGAAGGGGGCACTAACCGGAGATCTCTCAGTTGTGGTAGAATCGCACAGGAAACAAAATGCACGTGATACGATAATTTGTCGGGAACGGCATGATCACACGCGCACCTCTTTTGCTGTGTGTTTACACGATGGCGTCCCAGAGATCGTATGTTACATGTACATAGAAAAAACGCTTTCGTTTATGTATAAAAACGATCCCACGTGACCGTTGATTACAGGGGTTTTTGTGTTTTTGGAAGCGTGCCGTGTTTGAAGCAGCAACTGAGACGGGTCTCAATCAAGTTTGTGGTGTACCAAACAGAGGATTTGTGTTTGGATAGCAGAGGCTGACCTCCTCATTCAGCAACCTCTGGTTTTCCCAGGATAACATCTCTTGCCAGAGGGCTGTGACAATAAAATTGTAAAGCTCTCTTCTGGCTGAAAAGCATTAGAAAGAACCAGCAATAAATCAAGAAACCTGCACTTAGAACAAAAAATTTTCGCAGGTCATCACACACCTCTATGATTTCTGCCACATCACCACCGAGATGGAAATGTTTTTCTCTCTCCCCTCTTGGCCATTCTGGACCTCGAGATGAAAGGGGAAGAGCTTTTAACGTTGGGAACCACTTGAGCTGGTGGAGGAGGCCGAGAGCAAAGCCTTTGAACCCACAGATCGGCTAATGAACCAACCGCACTTGCACAAAGGTGCGGGTTACAGAAACCTCCAGAGAGGCACCTTGCTGGGAGAGGGAAGGAAATGCAAGGAAAATTTACCATTTCATTTTAATTCCCGGTTCCATAAAGGATAGCTAGTGGGTTGCAACCACGCGCAGAGAGGAACCTCATCGTATCTTCGTTCCTGGCCATAGTAAGGCCCTGCCCCAGCCATTAAAATCTGCTCTTGCAGATGAATCAACTAAATAGCTTTCATGATTGGCCACAAAAGATTCCGCTGCCGATACATCCGTTAGCCTTTCGGGCTCCTCCAAAGCATTTTTAGCTCATGAATCTACAGATCCAAGGTTGTAGCCCTACTTCTTGGTAGAGGTGAAGAGACCCCCTAGCCCAAGCCTATACACATAGTCCCTCCAACTGACATCAAACTTACAAGCCAAACCCAACAGCTTCAATCCCAGGCGGCCAGATGCCACAAAAGATGAACACAACCCTGTATCAAGCTCTACAAGTTGTGTCTGTGTCTCTCTTCAGACCCGTCCTGTCTCCAGGGAGGCCTCTGGGGTTAGTCATTGCTGAACAATGAAGGGGGAAAGAGAGAGGCTAAGAGAACCTACGACAGCAAGATAAATTGACATTCTCCTCCTTCCTACAAACCATCGGTTGGGCAGGAGAGAAAGGAGGCCGGCTCTGTGTGGGTTCTCTCTGGAAATAACTTTTCCGGGAAAGAAGATCCTCCAGTTGCTTGGGTTTAAACAATCCGGGGCAAATGAGGTTTCTGCGCTCTCCAACCTGACCTCCTGCAAACTAACAAACCCCAGTTCTGTTTTCTTCCCCCAAACCATTCCAACTTTGCCCACAACATGAGAGCCCAATGTAACAGCCCCCCCCCACCACAAAAAAGCTGGAAAGCAACAAGATTTCCAATTCAAGAAACATTTGTCCAAGATAACCTGGGGGGGGGGGGCACAATTACACAGGAAGTTATCTGGCATACCCCCATGAAACATGT
Organism: Sphaerodactylus townsendi; assembly: GCF_021028975.2. Taxonomy (NCBI): domain Eukaryota; kingdom Metazoa; phylum Chordata; class Lepidosauria; order Squamata; family Sphaerodactylidae; genus Sphaerodactylus; species Sphaerodactylus townsendi. The sequence continues at coordinate 37,939,434 of NC_059439.1, forward strand.
TCCCCATTCATGGGGGGGGGGGAGGTCTCCAGAGAATTCCCTCCAGATTTAAAACCCGCTGCTATTGTTCCCCGCATCAAGCAAGGAGAAGGGGCGGGGGCCAGCAGGAGGGTCTCACTCTGAAATCAAATTAATCAGTAAAAAATTATTACTTGGACACACCTGTCACTCTGCTTGTGTTATAGAGTCAAAGTGTGGGGGAGGAAATAAGTCTTTGGGAATATTTATCTCCCCCGGCCCCTCCCTCCAGTTTGAGCAGATTGTTAAGGTGAAGGGGAGGGAGAAAGGAAGGTAAGGAAAGAGGGGAAAAACACACACACACACACACCCTCTCTCTCACACACACCATGATTTAGGCAAATAGACCTATTAAGCTCTAATATATATTTCTGTTGCTAGGAAGCGCTCTCTCGCGTGGCGACAAGAGCACAAATTGTGGCACTTATGAATCACAGTTTTTATGTGCTAGATTTTCTGACAAACAACTAACTCCGTGGCGCCCCCCACCCCCCCCACCCCACAAAGCTACCAACCTTTCCCCAACGCCGCTTTGAACAAAAATGATGTAATCCTGGATCCCAGCTCCCAACTACCCTACTCCAGTTCGGTCTCCTTCCCCCCCTAGCCTTTCACGAAATGTGTACGGCAGGGCTTAGATTTCAGAAGTTATTGGGGGTTTAGCCACAATTGTTAACAGATGGAGTCATTTCTGGGCTGGAGCAGAGCGGTGCATGTTGTGTGTGTGTATGTGTGTGTGTGTGTATGTGCGAGACCCTGTATAAGGAAGAGGATTGGACGTGATCATTCCATCCCTAGAATACCTCCAGCACCACCAGGGGAAATGGGCAGGCATGAAAACTCCAGTTAAAGGAAAAGACAGGGGGGGGGGGGGCGGCGGCAATGTTCTTAGTTTGACCTATTAAAGCTCTGATCTAGAAAAATGGGTCGATGTGCGTGCGTGCAGATAAGGTTTAAGAGAAGAAAGCCCAAGAAGTTACTTCCACAACTCCCAGGCAGTTGGCACAAGAGAACTTCCAATTGGGTTATACTCTAAGAAAGGTTTGTGCATTTAATTTTTTAAAAATCCACATATGCAAAAGAAGAAGGGGTGGGTGGGGAGGGGGGAGAGAGGTCTGTTTCAAATCTCTGCTTGTTTTCAGGTTTATGCAAGGCAAAACCCTCTGGCATTGTTTGTAGCCTGTCCCATCCTGTTGATCCTATTGACTTAGACTGTGTAATCTGCCTTGGGTTTCCCAGCAAGAGAAAGGCGGACTGTACGCGACATAATCAAGTGAGAAGGAAACACACAAAGTCAAAGCAGATCAGCAGAATTTCAGAGTTGCATCTGCACAGACGCCTCCCCCCCACCCAGACACACACACAAAGCGAAAATCACAGCCCTGACATGTTCACAATTAGCAAGCGAATTGATCTTTGCCAGCAGCTAGTGTGAGAAAGGCCGTGAAAACACACCCAAACCCCACACGGATGTCATGCTGAATTCTCCAAAGTCACTGGTGGTGGTCTTTAAGTGAGTACCAAAAGACACACACATACAGAGAGAGACACACACAAACCCAGGAGTAAAATCTCATCAGGTTTCATCTTTATTTAATTGGGATTTCCACGGATCAACAGGCTCTGCTCCAACTAAGCGAGCCGAGAGGACCACGCTCAGCAAACTAACTTCCAGATGCTGTCGGGAGTAGGACTTTTACCCACCAGCACAGAGAAGGGTCACATTCAAAGGCGTGACAGTTTCTCCTCTGCACAGTCACCAACAGTTTCTTGGGGGGAAAGAGATGGAGCCACACTTGGGAGCAAAGGAAGGGTGAAGAAACCAACACACGAGCAGGGCCGGGCAGCAAAAGGCCCACGGATCGAGACCACCGACATGACAGATTTTTCCCTTTAAAAAACCAGCTCTCCCTTGAAAACCCGAGACTTAACTTCCCTGTTGCAGTTTCCCCACACTTTTCCGCACTACCCCCGAATTCAAAAAAAAAAAAAAAAAAAAAGGGAGGAAACAGATCTCCAAAGTTTGCACGCACAAAAAAAGGGGGAAACGTATTAAATTTTTAGCACTCGGTGCGAAAGCAAGGTTTGCGGTTAAGAGTTTCCTTCTGGGCTGCCTCCCTGGAAGGGGGCCTGGCGGGGGGGGGCTCCCTCCCTCCCGCCCCCAAAGCGCAGCCTGCCCTTCCCAACCAGAGAATCGTTGCCCCCTTCCAAAAAAAATCAGTTGCAACCAGAGAATCCAGGAGGTTTTTTGGGTAAGGCGAGGGGCTGCAGCCTCTCCGGTGCCAAATCTCTCTCCCCCCCCCTCAAAAGAACTTGCAAGCCTTGCTTGTTTGGGAAGGGTCCCCCAAAAGACAAAGAACTTGGTAAGCCTTTGCTTCTGTTTTGGGAAGGGTCCCCCAAAAGACCCCAGTGCCAAATCCTTCCCCTCAAAAGTAGGAACTCTGTAGGTCTTGTTTGTTTGGGAAGGGTCCTCAAAAAGACTTCTAGTGCCAAATCCCCCCAGTGCCAACTTCAAAAGAACTTCTGCTAGGCTCTTTGCTTGTTTGGGAAGGGTCCCCCAAAAGCCCCCCCAGTGCCAGCTCCCCCCCCCCCTCAAAAGAACTTGCAGGCCTTGCTTGTTTGGGAAGGGTCCCCCAAAAGACCCCCCAGTGCCAAATCTCTCCCCCCCTCAAAAGAACTTGCAAGCCTTGCTTGTTTGGGAAGGGTCCCCCAAAAGACCCCCCAGTGCCAAATCCTCCTCCTCAAAAAAGAACTTCTGGTGGCCTTCGCTTTGTTTGGGAAGGGTCCCCCAAAAGACCCCCCAGTGCCAAATCCTTCCCCCCCTCAAAAGAACTTGCAGGCCTTGCTTGTTTGGGAAGGGTCCCCCAAAAGACCCCCCAGTGCCAAATCCCTCCCCCCCTCAAAAGAACTTGCAGGCCTTGCTTGTTTGGGAAGGGTCCCCCAAAAGACCTCCCTCTAGTGCCAAATCCTTCCCCCCCTCAAAAGAACTTGCAAGCCTTGCTTGTTTGGGAAGGGTCCCCCAAAAGACCCCCCCCAGTCCCCGCCCCGCCCCGGCTGGCCCCCCGGCTTACTTCTTGTTGGACGTGTTCCAGTAAATGGGCTCCAGGCTGAGCCCCTCGATGAACCAGAGTCCCAGCAGGGAGCAGAGCAGCCCGGCGTAGAATCCAACCCAGCAGCCGCCCGGACTAGCCATGGCTGCCCAGCGGACCCGGCGCCGGCTCGCACGGCCGGCTGGGGGGTGGGCGTGGGGCGTGTGTGTGGGGGGGGGTCCAGCTCCCCGTCGCTCCCCCCGGCTCCTCTTCGCGCTCTTCCTTTGTTCCCCCCCCGCGTTGACAACGGCAGGCGCGCCCCCCAGTTCCAAGGAGCCGCAGCTAAGACGGGGGGGGGGGGAGGAGGGGGGTCTTTTCTCGGGGTGGGGGGGGGGAAGCCTACAGCTGGGGCCCGGCGGCGGTCAGCCAAGTTTCACGGAGCCTCCGTTTTCCCCCCCGCAGCTTTTGGGGCCGGTCCCGGAAAGTTTGCGGCGCGCGCGCCCGGCTGCGGCGGCGGAGACGGAGCCCGGCTTCTTGGGGAGGGGAGGGGAGGGGAGGGGGGGCGCCGCATCTCTCCTGCCCCCGAGGGAACAGGGGGGGGGGTTCTGGCGAGCGAGGGACGAGGGGAGGGGAAGGGGGCGGCCCCCGCCCCGACGGCTCCCGGAGCGCCGCGGACCAGAGAGGGTCATCCACGCCGCGGCCGGAGCGGGGCGCCTCGGGGGGGCGCGGCCGGGAGGCGCTGGCGGGGCGAGGGGGGAAAAGGCATGGGCGAGCCAGGCGGTCAGGGTGCCCCCCACACCCCGCTGGCGCTCTCTCTCTCTCTCTCTCTCTCTCTCTCTCCGCCCCCCCCCTCTTCCTCCTCCTTGGGATGGCACTTAAGGCTGGGGCGCCCCCCCCCCTCTCCCCCTTTGCAAAGGCGAGCAATGAATAACTCCGGCGAGGAAGGCAAAAGAATGGGAAGCGGGGCGGGGGGGGGGGAGAGAGCCCTTTTCTCTCTCTTTTTTTTTTTCTTCTTTCGGGGAGGAAAAAAAGGGAGGAGGAGGAGGAGGAGGAGGAGAGAACCGGCGAACGGGAAAGACCGGAGACCAGACGCGCTCCCAGCGCCACCGGGGAGCGGAGTCAGGAGGAGATGCGGGAAGATACGGACGCCGGATCGGGGGCGGGAGGGGCGGGCGCCGCCAAAAAAACGAACAAGGGAGGCCAGACTCCAGCCAGACAGGCAGGGGGGGGGAGGCCTATCTGCCCCCCCACCCCCACCCCAGAGACCCCTCTCCCTTTCTCAGCCTCCCAACCACCTTCTGGGATGCAGAAAAGGGCAATTTTTTTCCAATGGGGTAACTACCCAGGGGTCAGGCTAGATGAGCCAGAGGTCTCCAGTAGCATTCTTCTCTCCTGTTGTTAAAGAAGCCTGTTGCTTCGCCTGGCCACCATGCAAGGTTTGCGTCTCAGGGGATCTCCTGGTAGCCCCTACTTATCCTTATTCCTCGTGATATGTATATATACTCCACCGGGTTTTGTACTTTACCACCAGGATCCCTCTGAAGATGATGCTGAACGCACAGGATGCAGTATGGAACAAGTCAGGAGAAAAGGCTGGTTGGATAATGGCCATGCAGTCTGAAACCCCACAGCACCCCAAGTGATTCCGGCTGTGAACACTTTTTTGAGGATACGGGCCTGCACGAGCATAGTTGCCTCCCCCCCCTCCCTCCTCCCAGGTGCCATGAACAGAGGTAGATAAATGGCAAAGATGGTTTTCAAGGGAGTCAGCATAATTATTTATAGAAGGAAAAAGAGAGAGAGAGAGAGAGAGAGAGAGAGAGGACGAATCAGATGGCACAACGGTTGGGATTCGGGAAGCCAGGCTGGGCGTGAGCCGGGCAGCTTCTCCAGGGGTAACGCCAGCACGGCTTTAAGAGGGGCAGCTATGGATACCTCATGCTGTGGATCCACTGGGAAGTTCTCCTCTTGCCCCTAGGGACGGGACTACATGAACACACCAGCTTTGTCAACGGTATGGTGGTGGCTGAGAAATTCCCTAGGCCCCTTCTCACGCCCCTGCCTTTGCGTCTCTCAGGGAATCTGTGGTAGGCAACCTAGGCACTGTGCCCCCACCCAACAGGTAACAAATTAATCACAGGTAAAGGCCCAAACTGGCCCTGTCCACCTCTTTGGAGCAGCAGTGGCTTAGGAGGTTAAGAGCTCAAAGGTATCTAATCTGGAGGAACTGGGTTTGATTCCCAGCTCTGCCACCTGAGCTGTGGGAGGCTTCTCTGGGGCCCTAGATTAGCCTGTACACTCCCACACATGCCAGCTGGGTGACCTTGGGTTGGTCACAGCTTCGGAGCCTCTAGCCCCACCTACCTCACAGGGTGTTTGTTGTGAGGGGGAAGGGCAAGGAGATTGTCAGCCCCTTTGGAGTCTCCCTAGAGTATGGGGATATAAATCCAAACTCTTCTTCTTCTCTTCTTCTTCTTCTTCTACGTCAGAGTAGCAGGAAGTCCTCCATCCAGAAAGGAATCTCTCCACCGGCCTGTCTGATTTCAGCAGAAACTGCCAAACTATTTCCCGGTAGCCCTTAAGGGGATGTGATTCGACTCCTTCGCTTGTGTGTGTGTGGTTTTTTCCCTTTTATTCCTAGCAAAGCTTTGGTTCATCTCGACAGCTACAGGAGAAGCCAAAATCCAGCATCTCTGCCTATCTGTGCCAAGAGAAATTCGGGATTTAGACGCAGGAGATGTCAGAGCAAGTTGTTTTAGGAGCTGCTCAGGCCGACAAAACAGCTTCTTCTCGGTAAGATATCCAGTAGCCAGAATTGCATTTTGATTGTGTTGACGGAACGTCACTAGGAGGAGGGGCAGACACAGGCCCTTAAGATCTGCAGAGGAAGATGGCTGTGGGAGACAAAAGCTGACACCCTTTCATATCAGCTGAATTTGGTTCAATACCAAGAGAAGAATGCAAGTTTCCTCCAGGCTACTACAGCTCTCTGCTGGGAAGAGAAGAGTTCGACTGTTGGCCAGACCCCATTCGGTATCTATTTATTTTACCTCATTTATACCCCCCCTTCCTCCCAAGATGGCTTACATAATTCACCTCTCTTCCATTTTATCCTCACAATAACCCTGTGACGTGGCTGAGGCTGCTAGTGGTATAACTGGGCATCCCCAAGCAAGTTTCAAGGCAGAGCAATTTCGGGAACTGGGTTTCAAAGATCCTCGTGCTGTGCTTTCTCATACTGACACAGAAGGTAAAAGTTCCCAAATACACCTTTAAAAGAAACTCCAAACTCAGTGGAGCATATCAGGGGCGTAGTTTCATAAAACGGCACCTGGGGCAGCAGCTCAATTCTGCCCCCAATCACATAGAGATGAGGGGAAGGGTGGATGAGTCTGATGGTCTCTGTTTAAAAAACTGCACTCCTACTCCAAACTCCATGGGGAGGCACAGTTGTTGGAGGGGCCACCTTCAATGCACCCCCAGGAAGTGGTGCCCAGTACTCCAGCTCCCTCACACCCCCTAGCTATGTCACTGGAGCACATGGTCTCAAAGGCCTGGACTTAAGACAGGGCGTATCTCTGCTCCGGATCAAGTAAATTATGTGAATGGTGACAGCACTTCAGAGCATGTGTGGCAGAGGAGGAGGAGGAGGAGGAAGAAGAAGAAGAAGAAGAAGAAGAAGAAGAAGAAGAAGAAGAAGAAGAAGAAGAAGAAGAGTTGGATCTATAACCCCCCCCCTTCTCTCCTGTAAGGAGACTCAAGGTGGCTGACAAGCTCCTTTCCCTTCCTCTCCCCACAACAGACACCTTGTGAGGGCGGTGGGGCTGAGAGAGTTCTGAGAGAACTGTGACTAGCCCAAGGTCACCCAGCAGGAATGCAAGAATGCGGAAACACATCTGGTTCACCAGATAAGCCTCCGCCACTCAGGTGGAGAAGTGGGGAATCAAACCCAGTTCTCCAGATTAGAATCCACCTGCTCTTAACCACCACACCACACTGGCTCCCATGTGGAAAACCCACGCATGCTTGATAGAAAAGGGGAAAGTAATGGGGAATCCCTCACAGTGAACAGCATGTGTGTTATGTACCATCAAGGCATTTCCTACGAGTGAAGGACCTCCCAAATGTCGTGTCATTAACAGCCTTGCTTGGCGGAGGCCGCGGCTTCCTTGATCGAGTCAGCCCAGCTCAGAGTGGGTCTCCCTCTTTTCTTACGACCCCACAATTTGCCTTGAGACCTCAAGCCTTGGAAGACCCTCCTTATCTCCTTAATTGAGCAGCAGTGGCGTAGGAGGTTAAGAGCGCATGTATCTAATCTGGAGGAACCGGGTTTGATTCCCAGCTCTGCCGCCTGAGCTGTGGAGGCTTCTCTGGGGAATTCAGATTGGCCTGTACACTCCCACACACGCCAGCTGGGTGACCTTGGGCTAGTCACAGCTTCTCGGAGCTCTCTCAGCCCCACCTACCTCACAGGGTGTTTGTTGTGAGGGGGGAAGGGCAAGGAGATTGTCAGCCCCTTTGAGTCTCCTGCAGGAGAGAAAGGGGTAATATAAATCCAAACTCCTCCTCCTCCTCCTCCTCCTCCTCCTCCTCCTCCTCTTCTTCTTCTTCTTCTTCTTCTTATCTGAGCAGCTCCGCGTCCTCCGCCATCAGAAAGCCACCAGCTTATTTATTTGCCAGACACAACAAAACAATTCGCCCGGCAGAACACTCCGCCACAGGATGTTATGACGGCTATTCATATTAGACTTTAAAAGAGAGCCACAAAGAGAAAGGAAGATCAGATCAATATCAGGACATTAGTTGTATTGACGGCATTCAATTAAGAGAGCTAATGGGCCTGACTTCATTCACAAAATATTCCTACATTTTTCTACTCACAGCCGGCGCTCCGGAGAGGAAAGGACAAAACTGTTTTAAGAATTCACAGGAGGACACGCACGGCCTCTAGAACGTGGGGCTGCAGCTCAGCGGCAAAGACTCTGTTTGGCATACGGAAAGTCCCAGGTTCAAGCCTGAGCACCTTCAGTTAAAAGGACTAGGTAGTAGACGATGGGAAAAACTTCGCAGAGCGGCTGCCAGTCAGAGCAAAAGATACCAGCTTCGATGGGCCAACGGGCTCCTTCAGTACAAGGGAATTTCCGGTGTTCAGCACGGCCCACCGCCCGTCCTTCTGCTTGCAAAAGTCAGCTTTGATGCTTCTGCCCTTCTTGTGGTGAAGGGGACACAGGAGCAATTTCAGCTCACAGATTTGCAGCCCACTCCTCTAAAACACAGCCAGGGGTGGGAGCTTCCGGGCACAGACAGTTCAGGCTTGATTTGATCTAGGATTCGCTTGCCGTCTCAGAGCCCAGCCCAAAAATAAAGCAGGGTTTCCAGTCCGGCTCCAGGGATTTGAAGAGGGAGGTCCTTAGAGGTTTCCGGAAGGGTCTCTTGATTAGACCGGTTCACAGGGATCCATTTCCCCTGAAAGACCACCCTGTCCACCCTGGCATAGGAGGTTAACAGCTCGTATATCTAATCTGGAGGAACCGGGTTTGATTCCCTGCTCTGCCGCTTGAGTTGTGGAGGCTTATCTGGGGAATTCAGATTAGCCTGGGCACTCCCACACATGCCAGCTGGGTGACCTTGGGCTAGTCACCGTTCTTTGGAGCTCTCTCAGCCCCACCTACCTCACAGGGTGTTTGTTGTGAGGGGGGAAGGGCAAGGAGATTGTCAGCCCCTTTGAGTCTCCTGCAGGAGAGAAAGGGGGGATATAAATCCAAACTCCTCCTCCTCCTCCTCCTTCTTCTTCTTCTTTCCCTGCAAGCGGGGGGGGGGGGAGGAGGCCCTCTCAGCTCCCAGGGGAACATGGAGACTCCAACCCTCCTGGCTAACATAAGAGGGATGGGGTTGAAACCTCAAAGACCGCCCCCCCCCCCCCCGGTGGCAAAAGCAATCATGAGCCTTGAAGCTGACGAAGGCAGCGAGGGGCTCTTATCTTATGGCCCACACATGTCTCCTCTCCGCAGACAGGCTGTGCGCAGAAGGCAGGACTGGGTCTGTTCTAGGACCCCCACCAGCGGCAAATTGGCACCAGACCCCGAAAGGCCTCACCTGGGCCTCATGATGTCAGATCGGCCCGGCCATGATGCCGCAGCTGGAGACCCAGGGGTTCCACTGCTTGGCACTCCAGATGTTATGGACTACAATACCCATCAGCCCCTGCCAGAATGGCCAATTGGCAAACCTTTGGCACTCATAAGAACATAAGAACTAGCCTGCTGGATCAGACCAGAGTCCATCTAGTCCAACTCTCTGCTACTTGTAGTGGCCCACCAGGTGCCTTTGGGAGCTCATGTGCAGGATGTGAAAGCAAGGGCCTTCTGCTGCTCCCGAGCACCTGGTCTCGGGAGCAGCAGATGTTATGGCAAACCTTTGGCACTCCAGATGTTATGGACTACAATACCCATCAGCCCCTGCCAGAATGGCCAAATCGCAAACCTTTGGCACTCCAGATGTTATGGCAAACCTTTGGCACTCCAGGTGTTATGGACTACAATACCCATCAGCCCCTGCCAGAATGGCCAATTGGCCATGCTGGCAGGGGCTGATGGGAATTGTAGTCCATAACATCTGGAGTGCCAAAGGTTTGCCACCACGGTGGCTTCCCCAGAACAAAGATCCAGAAAGGAGCCTGTGACAGAAGGCTCTGGTGGAGAGCTGGGAGTCTTCAACTCTCCGGTGCCACGGGCGGGGGAAGACCTTTACAGGGAAGGGCTGTAGCTCACTGGCCGAACGTTTGCTGGACACACGTGGAAGGTTCTAATCCCCAGCACCTCAAGATGAAAAGACCAGGTGTTAGGGGACGTGAAAGATCTCTGCCTGAGGCCTGGAAGAGCCTCGGCCAACCTGAGCAGCCAAGACTGACCCCGAGGGTCCGATCCGGTGAAAGACCGCTTCCCACGTTTGCAGGCGGGCCGCCTTGGCAAAGAGCCACTCCGAACGGTCACTACAAGGGGTCCTGGTCCATCACCTGCCTGTAGCTGACCGTTTCGTTGTTTTTGAGCTGTGTTTGCATCCCGTCGTCTCAGCGGCCTGGAACATTTCGGAGGAAAAGGACGCAGCGGGATCGTAATAAATGCATTTCCAGTTGGGAGCCTCCGCTGCCCATCTGAAAGGCTCGGACCGCAATTAAATAAGCCTGAAGCGAAGGGGAAGAGCGGCTGGATACAAAACCGGTGGGCTTTCCAAGGCAGGTGCAGGAGCCAGTAAGAGCCGAACGGGGCCAACTTGCCAGTTTCCACCCGGGGCCTGGAGATCTCCCAAAATTGCCGCTGCTCTCCAAACCATACAGTGCAGAAAGCCACGTCAGGGCTGGGGTGCTACCTCTGGGTTTGGAAACACCCAGAGACGGGGGTGGAGCCAAGACAGGGCGGAGTTTGGGGGAGGGAGGGGTCTCAGTGGGGTAAGATACTTCAAGGTTTTGACCTTTAAGCTTGTGAGCGGTCTTGGACTCGCATACCTTAGGGCATTGATGGCGAACCTGTGGCACGGGTGCCAGAGGTGGCACTCAGAGCCCTCTCTGTGGGCACGCACAAACAGAGTTCATCATGTGTGTGTGTGTGGGGGGGGGAAATCCCCCCCCACACACACACACCTAGGCTGGCCTGGGCTGCTGGGCTTGATTATTAGCATTAAACCTAAGACCTAGTTTTGGGGAAGCAGTATAGATAACCCTGTTAAGCGCTGTTAAACCCCACTGATTTTCATGCAAAGAACTAAAGCGTGATCCTTTACCTGGGAGCAAGCTCAGTTGCTGGCAATGTGGCTTGCTTCTGAGTAAACCCTCCTAGGGTTGTGATTCACCCATTGGAAGAGTTGCACGGTTGCTTCACAGCAAAGCCAACAACTACCACCAAGCTCACTCCCGAGTAACGCGCGCCTCAGAGCCAACTGTTTTTTCTAACTAAAACCTCAGTATTCAGGTTAAATTGCCGCGTTGGCACTTTGTGATAAATAAGTGGGTTTTGGGTTGCAGTTTGGGCACTGGGTCTCAAAAAGGTTTGCCATCACTGCCTTAGGGACTGCCTTTCCCCATATTGCCCAAGTAGGTCCCTCCGCTCCTCTGAGGAGAACCTTCTGGTGATCCCTGGCCCCAAAACTATCCGGCTGGTCTCAACAAGGACCGGGGCCTGTTTGGTCCTGGCCCCTCCTTGGTGGAATATGCTCCTGAATTAGATCAGGGCCCTGCCGGACTTGAGTCGCTTCTGCAGGGCCCGTAAGACGGAGCTATTGCACTGGGCTTTTCCTGGAGACCAGCCGGGATGATATCTATTTTCTGGCCGCCCAGGGGATAAGTGGGGGTTTTTAAGCCGCCACGTTGGTTGTTTCAAGCTGCTTTATGCTGTACAAGTTGGGGTTTTTGTGTGTGTGTCATAGGATATTTATAGTTGTTTTAAATGTAGTAGTCTGTTGTATTGCCGCTCTGAGCCCTCTTTGGGGATGGGCGGGGTAAAAAACAAACAAACCCATAAATAAATTATAGATAGATAGATAGATAGATAGATAGATAGATAGATAGATAGATAGATAGATAGATAGATAGATAGATAGATAGATAGATAGATATCTACCTACTCTCCGAAGCGTTTTATCCAGAAGAGCCCATTGCAAGAGTTGGGGGGGATCGGTTGTCATTTTTTGAGATCTCCAGGCGCCACCTGGATGTTGGCAACCTTGGGTGGACAGTATAGGATTATACCCCGCTGAGGTCCCCAACTTCTTCCCTTCTCTCAGGCTCCGCCCCAATTGGCCAGGAATTTAACCCTTCACCTTCCCTGCAGCAAATGCAACACGAAGTCACTCCCGTTGCAGGAAAGTCCAAACCCCCAAGCGACGTCACGCTGAAACTGGGGGAGACACCCCCAAGCGGGCCACTCTCGGCGCCGGCCGGGCTTCACCCCCCAGCTTGCAGAGCCCCCCCCCCCCCCTCGGGTTGGAGGGTCCGGTTCGGTCCGAAAGACTCTTTTTTCCCGGTTTTCTGAGAAGTTACTTCGGAGCGCCAGCGGCCCCTCCCCTCCCGGCCGCCTGTTGCAGCGGCGAAGGGGCGCCCTCTAGAGGCGAGTGCGGGGAAGGCAGCCAAAGGGAGCGGGGAACAAAAGAGGAGCGAAACGCGTTCAAAACAAAGAGCAGAAACAAAACACGCCAAAAAACACACAAACAGAAACCCGGGCGGGGGAGGGGGGGTCGGCGGTAGATCTGAGAGCTCTGGATTAAAAAGCCTGGCCTGGGCTTTATTTCCACGGTGGCATCATTTTGGCCCGGCCTGGGACAGAAGGGGTGATTAGAATCTGGGTCCTTGCTTGGAGAAGGTCACATTTTTCAAATTGTGAGGGGGGGGGGGCAGTTCCTGTTTCCTCCCTTCCCTTGAAAGGTGGGCTTTGGGCATGAAGGGGGACTCAGGTGTCTCCGAAGCTGGCTCAGGAGGGGGCTGGCCACTCTGGGGTGGAAACGCCTGGGGATTTGGGGGACCACGACGCCACACAGCGAGGGTGGCCAACCTGTGGCGCTCCAGATGTTCATGGACTACAATTGGCCATGCTGGCAGGGGCTGATGGGAATTGTAGTCCATGAAGCTGGCTCCGAAGCTGTAGTCCATGAAGCTGGCTCCGAAGCTGTAGTCCATGAAGCTGGCTCCGAAGCTGTAGTCCATGAAGCTGGCTCCGAAGTCTCCGAAGCTGGCTCAGGAGGGGGGTGGCCACTCTGGGGTGGAAACGCCTGGGGATTTGGGGGACCATGAGCAAGGGTGGCCATCCTGTGGCGCTCCAGATGTTCATGGACTACAATTGGCCACGCTGGCAGGGGCTGATGGGAATTGTAATCCATGAACATCTGGAGCGCCACAGGTTTGCCCTCCTTGCAAGAGTCACCCCGTCAAAGTAGTCTCTTTCTTTCGGGGGACAGATCTTGTTCCCCCAGAGAGAGGCTGCAGCTCCAACTTCCAGGAGATCTTCAGCCCCAGCCTGGAGGTTGGCGACCCTAGGGCTCCATCCGGCCGGTCGGTTGGGGATGGGTCACAGTGCAGGCAGGGAGGGGGAGAGCCAAGAGCCAGACCTGCTGCATTCCCGCCTAACCGGCCCTTTTGCCAACTCCAGGGCACCCCCTCCATCGCCCAGCAGGGAGCCACCTCCACAGTCACTAGGAAATTGCAAGCCAAGTCAGAGGGGCCATTGAGCACCCAGGACATCCCCGGTTCAATTCCCGGCATCGCCACTTAAAGGACAGAGCAGGGGGTGATGTGAAAGGCCTCATCCTGGGACCCAGGAGAGCCGCTGTCAGTACTGGCCTGACAGACCAGGGGTACAGGCATGCAGAACTTCGCAGATTCAGACCCCGACACCTCCAGTTAAAAGGGCTGAGCAGCGGGCGATATCAAAGACCTCTCTGCCTGGGATCCCAGACAGTGGCTGCCAGTCTGAGCAGACTTGATGCAGCATAAGGTAGCCGGGACCACTCTTGATGGAACAGAAAACAGACCAACAAACAACAACAATTGCGTGTGACGTAAGGAATGGAAAGCAAAAAACGCGTCACACACTTAAACGGAGGTTGCACTTAGCCAATATAATATGTAAAATGATTTATTTTCAACAGATTTCAGTATAACAATTCATAAGGTATGAGTATATAACATTCAAAAATAAGAAGGCCATATCCACGGTTTTAACCAACTAAGAATTGGGTTCTATTTACACCCGATAAATATATTTCAAATTTTTATGTAGAAACCAAAGTTCAATATCCAGTTCATATCCAGTTTTATGTAGAAACTAAAGTTCAATATCCAGGGGGGACGGACGGACGGACGGACACACACACATACCATATAAAGGTAAGGTGTTGTTGGAAATACTGTCTCAATGTATAGTGATAATTTCAGATTACTGTTAGGATAATTACTGTGTCTTGAGTTTTTTTGCATTTCAGTCTCTTGGTGTACAGTGTTTAGCGTTATTGAGGATGTATTGATTTTTTATTTTTATCCCACTCATCCTCCAAGGAGTTTAGGATGATGTACTTCCTCCCCATATTATCCTGACAACACCCTTGTGAGGCCAATTAGTGATGGGCCTAGTGTGGTGTAGTGATTAAGAGCAGTGGACTGTAACCTGGAGAACCGGGTTTGATTTCTTATTCCTCCACACGAGCAGCAGACTCTTATCTGGTAACCTGGATTTTTTCCCCTCACTCCTGCACATGAAGCCTGCTGGGTGACCTTGGGCAAGTCATGCTTCTCTCAGAACTCTCTCAGTCCCACCTGCTGTGGAGAGAGAAGGGGAAAGAGTTTGTAGGCTACTTTGAGACTCATTACAGGAGAGAAAGGAAAGGCATAAATCCAAACTCCTCTTCTTCTGAAGTTTCCTTCTGAGGTCAAAGAATGGGGATTTGAATCCTGGTCTCCAAAGTTCTAGTGCGGTTCTATAATCAGTATACCACACTGACTATTATAGATATGATGTATTGGATTCAACCTCTTGTAATGCTGCTGAGTTATCTAAAAGGGTAGCTAGTTTTGACTATTGCCAGAATTGACAGTGAATTATGTTTATGCTGAAGACTGGATAAGAAAAATCTGGAATAAATTTGGACACACACACACACACAACCCGCAAGCTTTGGGGCCTGCCCCTTTCCTCTCCCTAACCGCCGGACTCTGCTCCCCTTGGCAAGAGGACCGCGAATTCAGCATGTCTGCCTTGCAGCTTGCCAGATAATTGTCCTGTACCTGGGCTCACCTTAGGAAGTCAGGCCATTTAGATGCAAATTGCCCATAAATATGCTCAGAACGCCTGGGCACGCCGGGCCCCCTGCCGGCTGTGTAAAAACCAGCTGCCCCCACTGTGCCAGACAAGCCCCCTCCCGGCAGACGCGGACGCTGATGGCCCGAATTCGTGCTGCATCAGCTTCCAGAGACATGCGTCTCGAGACTGAGAAGGGAGAGAAAAGCACAGTTCAGCCAGCCCCATATAGGGTGCGGCCCTTGCGGAGTTGCCCAGATTCGGCCGTGCCCTATTTCTAATGGTCTGCTTCCCACAACTCCATTCCTAACAGCCACGTTTTGCAATTAATTCGGATTTACTGATGCAGAGTCTTGTGGCACCTAAAGAGAAACACATTTGTTGCAGCAGAAGCTGTTGTGAGACGGAGGCACCCGCAGCAATAAATGCAGGTTTCTGAGAACATCAGAAGAGCCCTGCTGGATGAGACTTGTGAGCCGTTTACTGCAGCATCCGGTCTCACACCAGTTCCTCTGAAGGGCCAACAACAGGGCAAACTCCTGGAGGCCTTCCCCTGATGTTGTCTCCTGGCCCTGGGATTCAGACATTGACTGACAAGTTCGATCCCTGGGAAGTAAGTTAAGAACATAAGAACGAGCCTGCTGGATTAGACCAGAGTCCATCTAGTCCAGCTCTCTGCTACTCGCAGTGGCCCACCAGGTGCCTTGGGGAGCTCACATGCAGGATGTGAAAGCCTTCTGCTGCTTCTGCTCCTGAGCACCTGGTCTGCTCAGGCCTTTGCAATCTCAGATCAAGGAGGATCAAGATTGGTAGCCATAGATCAACTTCTCCTCCATAAACCTGTCCAAGCCCTTTTTAAAGCTATCCAGGTTAGTGGCCATCACCACCTCCTGTGGCAGCATATTCCAAACACCAATCACACGCGTGAAGAAGTGTTTCCTTTTATCAGTCCTAATTCTTCCCCCCAGCATTTTCAATGAATGCTCCCTGGTTCTAGTATTGTGAGAAAGAGAGAAAAATTTCTCTCTGTCAACATTTTCTACCCCATGCATAATTTTATAGACTTCAATCATATCCCCCCTCAGCCGTCTCCTCTCCAAACTAAAGAGTCCCAAATGCTGCAGCCTCTCCTCATAAGGAAGTCGCTCCAATCCCTCAATCATCCTCCTTAGCCTGAGAAGAGGCAACTAGCCCAAGGCCACCCAGAAAACTTCCACAGAGGACTGGGCCTTCGGATCTTTAGCTACTATTCCACACTTCCTAGTTCTGTTCTAACCGGCAAGCTCGCCAAAGGCATTGTCCCCACTCTCAGTTTAAACTCTCAGGGTAGAAACTTGCTTTGTTAAGGGAAAAAATGTGGAAAGCAAAGAAGAACGCTGAGCTAATAATAACAGCCTGTCTTGGGAGCGTTCCATTTAGACCCAAATTTCATGCGTGTCTGGGAACACACGCAGCTGTGTTGACGTGCCTCCGTCCTCACAAGAGGTCAGCGCAGAACCACGCCCACGCCCCACGCCCCCGTTTCAAAATGTGCAGAGCAGATAGTTCACTTGGACCAGCGAGCTTTCAAAATTGTAGGGTGCAAGCTTCCAGCTCACACCAAACGCTTCTTTGAATTGGACGCTCAGCGGAACAGTGGATATTGGAGGCCAAGACCACAGAAGGACTTTTTAAAAATATCCTTAATGAAAGCCCAACAGCGCCCTTTGCAGAGACTAGCGAAAAGCTCTCTTCTAAAAGCAGATCCCCCACTCTTTATGAATGAGGTTGTATGTTTAAAGGGGGGGGGGCAGTGGAGAGGGAGCCCCCGCTGCGGTAGCCAAGTAGCAATCAGAATAAAAGATGAGTTTCCGCTGTGCCCCCTCCTAAAAAAAACAGAATCCAGGTAGCACCTCCCGGTGGTGCGGTTTAAGCACCCACAGAACAACTGGTGGGAGAGAAAGACAGAAAGAAAGAGTGTGTGTGTGTGGGGGTGGGTGGGTGGTTACTCGTTCCAAATCCCCACTTTTGGGATCTTTCAGGATTGGTTGGAAAAGGAACCGCCAAGTTTGGCTCACTGGAATCCAGCCACATCACTTTCCACCAAAGGAAGTCACAGCCCTGGAACATGCCAGGTGCTCTTGTGCACGTACAGAGTGTTCTCTTCTCACTACAGCATGCACAGGGGCAGGGGGGATTCCAGGTCGAGAGGGTAGAAGTGCCAGGCAAACTTGAACCCAGAAGCAGAAGAAAAGCTTGAAGGTGCTTCACGGACTGGAGCTGCAAAACCAACACACACACACCCCGGCCCTGCCCACAGACATCACGGGCCCCTTGACACTCCTCGCTGCAGACTAAACTCTCATTTATAAGTTTCAGTTCTTCCAACATCTGTGGCCCCAGTTCTGAGACCTTCAGAATTGCCGTCACCCCCACCCACTGCATTCGCACTGGCGAATGCAGCCTAGAGTTCATCCCCACCCCCACCCCTGTATCCACACACACACACACACCTGGACTGGAAAGATGGCTCCTTTACTCCTTGAGTGTACAACAGCCCTGTACGATAGGCCAATAGGACAAACCCATGTTGCAGATAGGGGTTGGGGTTGAGAAAGAACAAATCTGCAGGTACACGAAACTAGGAGCTCAACCGTTACTGGAACTTTTAATGTTTTATCGTTATATTGTATTTGTGAGACCTTGTATGGTGTTTGTTTTGTGTCTCGTCGTACACCGCCCAGAGCCCTTCGGGGGTTGGGCGGTCTATTAAGCCGAATAATAATAATAATAACAACAACAGCAGCAGCAGCAGCAGCAACAGCAACAACAACAACAACTTTGTGTGACTTTTATTTTTCTATTCTGCATTAATTTTTTTCTATTCTGCATTTATTTTTTTCTATTCTGCCTTAATTTTGAGTGCTAATGTCCAACAAGAGAAAAAACAAATCTGCCAAAGCAGCGGAGAAAAGGTGCGGCAGAAATGGCGTGAACCAATGTGTTGTTGAAGGATTTCACGGCCAGATTCACTGGGGTGTTGTGTGGTTTCCGGGCTGCGTGGCCGTGTTCTGGTAGCATTTTCTCCTGACGTTTCACCTGCATCTGTGGCTGGCATCTTCAGAGGATCTGGCGGTAGATACCGCGTCGATACCGCCAGCCGCAGAGGCAGGCGAAACGTCAGGAGAAAATGCTACTAGAACACGGCCATGCAGCCCGGAAACCACGCAACACAATTACCCACCCCGCTTGCTGCCGCCACCAGCCTCCCGGGCAGCGACTCCAAGATGGCTCGAGCCAGAGGGGAGGTTTGCCGGCCCAGCAGCAGCAGCCTCGCCCGGCTCCCTGAAAAACAGGATGTTCTCTCTTGTGGGCAACGGCAGCTGAAAACCATCCATCAGAAACACGGCCGGAACAAAAAACACTCCCTTCCCACCCACTTGGGCTCCGTTTCAACATAATGCTGGCCAAGGAGGCGTCTCCTTCTTGGCTGCTGCTCCTGCAGAGCCACCAGCTCCACACACAGGGTTGCCAATTTCAGGGTGAAACCATCCTGGAGATCAGGGAGGGCAGGTTTGGGGTAGGGCGAGATCTCAGCAAGGTGCACTGCGATGGAGTCCACCCTCCAAAACAGCCATTTCCTCCAGGGGAACGGATCCTCAGAGATCAGTTGTCATTCTAGCAGATCTCCAGGTTTCACCTGGAGGCTGGCAACCCTACCCACATGTCACAGACTGGTCTCCACGAACTGCCAGATAAGGACCAAGCACTTTGGCCAGGCTCCTAATCAAGGAGCAGCAGTGGCGTCGTGGTTAAGAGCAGGTGCACTCTAATCTGGAGGAACCAGGTTGGATTCCCTGCTCTGCCGCCTGAGCTGTGGAGGTTTATCTGGGGAACCAGATTAGCTTGTGCACTCCCACACACGCCAGCTGGGTGACCTTGGGCTAGTCACAGCTTCTCGGAGCTCTCTCAGCCCCACCCAGCTCACAGGGTGTTTGTTGTGGGGCGGGGAGGGAAAAGAGGAAGTGTAAGCAAGAGTCTTCTGGGGAGAGAAAGGGGATATAGAAATCCAAACTCCTCTTCTTGTTACTCTGGTTTCAGAACAATTCCCGGCTTCTTGTCCCAGATGAAAGAAAGAAAGAGAGAGAGAGAGAGAAAGGGAGAAAGAGAGAAAGAGAGAGAGAGAGAAAGGGAGAAAGAAAGAGAGAGAGAGTGAGAGAGAGAGAAAGAGAGAGAGAGAGAGCGAAAGAGAGGGAGAGAGAAAGAGAGGGAGAAAGAAAGAAAAAGCAAAAGAAAGAGAGAGGGAGAGAGAGAGAGAGAGAAAGAGAGAGAAAGAGGGAGGAGGGAGAGAGAGAAAGAAAGAAAAGAAAGAGGGAGGGAGAGAGAGAGAGAAAGGAAAGAAAGAAAGAAAGAAAGAAAGAAAGAAAGAAAGAAAGAAAGAAAGGAAGGAAGGAAGGAAGGAAGAAAGAAAGAAAGAAAGAAAGAAAGAAAGAAAGAAAGAAAGAAAGAAAGAAAGAAAGAAAGAGCAAAAGAAAGAGAGAGAGAAAGCAAGAAAGAAAACAAGAAAGAAAGAGAGAGAGAAAGAAATTCCACACGTCTCTTGTGCAAATCACACTCGATTCTCCATTTCCGAGCCATTTCCTCTCTCCCACTCCCACACTCTTTCTGCAGACTGCGCAGGCAAGAGAATCAAATCGACAAAACCAGCCGTGAAAAGCAGAGATTCTGAAACTGTTGACAAGAAACAGGGGGGGAAAAACCCAACACGAACCAGGGAAGCCCCCGGCACTCAGCCCAAATCCAGTTTCGCTCATCTGGTGCAGTCTCTCCTCCTGCATCCGTCTGGCCTCCGACAGCTTCCCTTCGCTTTCTGTGTGCATACCGGGTGCGCACGCCAAGTATTCTGCTAAACTGGGGTCACGTTTCTGCTCCGGCATTCCCTGCAACTGTGCTCACAAGAGATCCATCTGGAGTGCTCTTAGGCTGGGCGTGACCTTCCCCTTGACCTCTGGTCCCTCCTGAGGAATTGGTAGGCCACTGTGTGACACAGGACTGTGGATGTTCTTATCAGGGGAAGGTCTAGTTGTTGGCCTTGCAGAGGAACTGGCTGGCCACTGTGTGAGTCAGGATGCTGGATTAGAAGAAGAAGAAGAGTTTAGATTTATACTCCACCTTTCTCTCCTGTAAGGAGACTCAAGGTGGCTTACAGGCTCCTTTCCCCACAACAGACACCTTGTGAGGCAAGTGAGGCCGAGAGAGTTCACAGAAAGAACTGTGGCTAGCCAGGAGTCACCCAGCAAGGAATGTAAGAGTCTTGGGAAGCACATCCTGGCTGCAGGGGTGGAGGCCTCCATGTCAGGCTAGGAGGAGTGGGGGCATCGGCCCGGTTCTCCAGATTAGAATCCACCTGCTCTTAACCACTACACCACGCTGGCTCTCAGCGGCCCGATCCAGCAGGGCCCTTCTGATGTCCTTACTATGGTATAATAAGCGTTACCAATTGAACCTCCAAGTTCAGAGGCAGTCAACCTCTGAATCCCAGTACCAGGAGGCAACATGGGGCTGATGGGAATTGTAGTCCGTGAACATCTGAAACGCCAGAGTTGGACACCCCTGGTCTGTTCTGTCCAAAGCAGAATAGCCACCTTTTCCCTCTTGGAGTCACAACTGCAGCAAGTTTTAGAAGATGCAGGACTACTATCAGGGTCCCAATCCTGATACTCTGAACGAAGCCAGGAGAAGGGCTTCCGTCCTCTTGAAGGTATGCGAGCCTTCTCTGGAGGTGGCCGACTCCGTGGCCATCAGAGACAGAATTCCTAACAAGCACCCGGCATTTAGCATTTATTTCACGGTGAAGCAGGGCAGTATCTAAAAGACTCGGGCGGCCAGGAGGGGAAATATTCCTGAGCAGAGGGAAATGCACGGCCGGGCTGGCGCTCTGGGGCCTGTTCCGTTTACACGGTTGCCAAGGCAACACGCTCTCCCTGCGAGAATTCACTTTGGGGCCATTAGCAGGAACTATTTATACCCAAGCTGAAAGGGCCAGGACTGGTGGGGTGGAGAGGAGAGAAAGAGGACAGCGACGGCTGAACACCCCCCCCTCGCCCCCCAGCTTGGAGCTACACTTATTCTCACACTAGCTTTATTGCCGTTTTTACAAGAAAAGGTCTCTTGCTCTGAAAGGTGTCCATTTTCCTCTGCAGCCCCGGCAATGGAGGCTCTTCTAAGCACAACTCTATGGTAAGCATCGCAGCCGGAGGGTCTACCTATTGTTTTTGGAGGCCTGTCTACTACCCTGTTTCCCCCCAAATAAGACATCCCCTGAAAATAAGATGTAGTAGAGGTTTTGCTGAAGTGCTAAGTATAAAGCATCCCTCAAAAGTAAGACGTAGCAAAGTTTTTGTTTGGAAGCATGCCCGACAAACAGAACACCAGAGCATGCAGCTGTGGAGCGGGGGAAAAATAAGACGTCCCCTGAAAATAAGACAAAGCGCATCTTTGAAAGCAAAAAATTAATATAAGACACTGTCTTATTTTCGGGGAAACACGGTACCAGCAGGCACAGAGAAACTTACTCCTTAGTGGAAAGGTACAGAGTTGGCTAAAAACTGTATCCAAACACATTCAAACCAACCTTAACTTCCAACGCACAAGGACATTTTAAGCAGTCTCTAGAAAGACTGAAGGCTCCTCCAATGCAATTGTGCCATCTCATATATGAAGAAGGGTTTGGATTTATATCCTTCCTTTCTCTCCTGTAAGGAGACTCAAGGTGGCCTGCAAGCTCCTTCCCCTCCCCCCTCACAACAAACACCCTGTGAGGTGGGCGTGGCTGAGAGAGCCCCGAAGGACTGTGACTAGCCCAAGGCCACCCAGCTGGCGTGTGTTGGAGTGCACAAGCTAATCTGGTTCCCCAGATAAGCCTCCACAGCTCAAGTGGCAGAGCGGGGGAATCAAACCCGGTTCTCCAGATTAGACTGCACCTACTCTTAACCACTACACCATGCTAGTTTGTACTAAATCAGACCATCGAAGTTAGTATTGTCCGCTCAGACTGGCAGACGCTCTCCAAGGCCTTGGGCACAGAGAGGTATTTCGTATCATCTATTGCCTGGTCCTTGTAGCGGGAGACGCTGCCGGTACTTGAAGCTGGGCCCTTCTGCGTACAGAGATGCTCCCCCCACTGAGCCACAGTCTTTCCCCCACCTTCCGAACTCTTTTTTCAACTAAAAAGGTGACTCCTTGACCAGGAGCTACAAGTTCTACAAGACCAAGCGCGAAGTAACTGTTCCCCCCTTCTTTTTCAACATGGCTCAGAGTTGGAAAACCAATCTAATGGCAGGCCGATCTGAGTGCTCCAAGAGCCCAAAGCTTGAATGGATATACACAAGAGGCACCGTTGTAGTGCCTTCCCGCGGTTCTGTGCTCCAAGGGAGGTTTTGTAGGTGACTCGCAAGAGCGGAAATGCCCCCACTGTTCTATAGCGGTGCAATCTATGGAACATATAATGCTTAATTGCCCCAAGCTAGGACCAGGCTTTTGACTCTTCTTCCTGCTGAGTTTAAGGAATACTCTGTTGCTGGGAAGGTGGCATTCCTACTAAAAAACTCTTCTTCTGTGATTTTAAATTCTGTAGCTAGGTTCCTTTTAGGAACTTTGGAATAATACCTGTGATGGTTTTATGTATGGAACATTTGTCTGGATAATGCTGGTTGTTATATTGGTATTATGCCTAATAAAGGTTTTATGTATGTATGTATGTCTTTCCCCCAAGACTGAGTTCTGCAAAAAAGTGAAGGGAAGAAGGAGTCTGACATTCCTGCAGAAGAAACAGATCTGGACAAACTGAAAGCCAGAATCTCTTGAGGGCAGCGGAGATCTGGACGGTTGTCTGCAAAAACCAAATGTTTGCATTCCCTGCCCGCAAGTAAAGAAAACATTCAAAGCTATGAAACAAAAGACCAATTTATGTATCTGATTTCCATGGAAAGAGAGTCAGGGTGGAGTCTTCCAGCCTTGCAGAATCAGGAGAGCAGGGGACTGATAGCGTGGTGTAGTGGTCAGAGTGCTGGACCAGGTTTGGGAGATGGCAGGGTTCAAATTCCCACCTCTTCTCTGGAAGCTTGCTGGGTGACCTCAGGCCAATCACAAACTCTCGGCCTAACCTAGAACACGGGGTGTTTATAAGAGCAAAACTTGGGAGAGGGAAATGAGGGAAGCAGCGGTGACGTAGGAGGTTAAGAGCTCGTGTATCTAACCTGGAGGAACCGGGTTTGATTCCCAGCTCTGCCGCCTGAGCTGTGGAGGCTTCTCTGGGGAATTCAGATTAGCCTGTGCACTCTCACACACGCCAGCTGGGTGACCTTGGGCTAGTCACAGCTTCTCGGAGCTCTCTCAGCCCCACCTACCTCACAGGGTGTTTGTTGTGAGGGGGGAAGGGCAAGGAGATTGTCAGCCCCTTTGAGTCTCCTGCAGGAGAGAAAGGGGGGATATAAATCCAAACTCTTCTTCTTTTTGTTCCCCATTGACGAGAAAGCTGGAGGATAAACGAAGTGGATTGAAAAGAGATACATTATGGTCTGTAATGCTTGAGGCCCCAGGGCGTAGGCCAGGTGCAACAGCCTCTCAAATGGGGTCTCCAGTGACCTACCGGCCTGGCATTGGTCCGCTGGACTCACGAGGAATCCCCTCTCGAGGCCGGCTGCCTTGACATGCAGGCACCGATGACCCCTTTGGAATTCCCCAGACTGCTGGCACCCTTAGATTTGCAACCTTGAGTCCATTAGCTTTTTTTGAACTCAGAATCTCTTGCATGCAGAAGTCAAAGGGGCTATAGCTTCACCTCGGCAGGAAACATCAGACCAAAGGTGATCTTGAACCATTCATAACCCATCTTGAGCACAAAGAAGAAGAAGGAGGAGTTTGGATTTATATCCCCCCTTTCTCTCCTGCAGGAGACTCAAAGGGGCTGACAATCTCCTTGCCCTTCCCCCCTCACAACAAACACCCTGTGAGGTGGGTGGGGCTGAGAGAGCTCCAAGTAGCTGTGACTAGCCCAAGGTCACCCAGCTGGTGTGTGTGGGAGTGTACAGGCTAATCTGAATTCCCCAGAGAAGCCTCCACAACTCAAACGGAAGAGCTGGGAATCAAACCCGGTTCCTCCAGATCAGAGTGCACCTGCTCTTAGCCACTACGCCACTGCGTAGACAGATTGCCACACCTTTCAAAAAGGGCTGCACAGATCCTCTTGCTTTTCCTAGTTCTGCAAAACCAAGAAGGGGAAGGCAACGTTCAACACCCTGAAAAATCCCAAAGCCAGAAGCTGGAAGAGGCCTACGCAGAGCCGAGTGTAGGAGCAGGCTGCCCTCTGGCGGTACAACAGCCTCCCCACAGCCCTTCGGAGCAAACCATCCAGCGGGGATTTTCCCCACGATGCAGAGATTCTACAGGTCCAGAATATTCTTGTTCCTCACATCATCGGAAACAACGGACCGGACACTCAGAGGGGCTCAGAGGCCTTTTATTGGCGCGATCCTTAAGCTGCCGGGAGTTTCTACTCCTGCTTTTTTTCCCCCGGGAATGAAAAGGCGTGCGAAGATGGCGGGAGAGTCCGTCAAAGCCTGACAGCTTGGAAGGTCGCGACATCTTGTTCCGGCTTGTCTTGCTCCGTGGGATAAATGTGTTAACAGAGCGTGTGTGTTTTCCAGAACACATTAATTAGTGAAAACTGGCAAGTTATTTTCTTGAAATCACAAAGTCAGCCCACACTCGGAACAAGCATGTCCCCAAAAGTGAATAAAAAAACACTTCTCAGCCCCGCCAACTCCAGAGTTTATTTGGGCGCCCAGAGAAGAAAGAGACCGCAAGAAGTGCAATATTTATAAATTTTTATTAAACATCTGTAACGTTGACTGATTGCCAAAAGGTTGTACTCTCTACAAAACAAAAAACAAGGTACTGAAGAGTAATATTCGGAAGACTCCCCCCTCCCACAAAAGCCCTCCCCTGCCAGACTCCGTCACAATAATTCATCTGTCCAGCCAGACAGTCAAATAGAAAACAATTCACACAGCAGAGAAGAAAAGACCCACTAACCCCCCCCCCCCCCGAAAGAACCAATTTACCTTTCATTTCATGTTGGGGTTTTTTGTTTAAAAAGGACCCTCCGCTCCACCCGTGGGGGGTCTCACACACACACACTCTTGCTACCCCCTTCCAGAATGCCCCACGCAGATCCCAATTCACTATCTGCCCCGCCCTCACCCGGACAGCCAGAGTTCTTTCCAGTGGGGGCTCTGGGGGGCAAGCATCGACACGTGATTCAAGTCAGAGAGAAAGGGGGGGGGGTGCCACAAATCTGGAAGATTTTTCTCTAAACCAGGAAAGGAGTGAGGGGGTGCCACAAATCCGGAAGATGGGAGCTGCCATTGGAGGAAGGGGCTGCCGTCGACCCCCCTCGGGCATAATTCCTCCTGAAATACAACAGTCCTACGGCTTTCCTGCTCCCGTCCTGGTGGGGTGTGCCTATCACAACAGACACGCCCATCTGTGCCACAAAAGGTCAACAAACCAAATTATGGTACTTGACACAATCATTTCTGCTTTCCCACGCTCTCTTTGTTTGATACAAACTCCACGAACACACACACACACACACATTCCCACAGGCCCCAACCAACCTTGCTGGGGACGCTCAACCGCACTACACAACACCGTGCGCAGCATTGCCTCACGGACTCCCGAGAAGGTCTCGAGACTCCAATGATCTGCATTGAGAAGCAGCCGTTCCCTCGACAGACTAGGGCCGTGGTGGCGAACCTATGGCACTCCAGATGTTTGTGGACTACAATTCCCATCAGCCCCTGCCAGAATGGGGGGGCTGATGGGAACTGTAGTCCATGAACATCTGGAGTGCCATAGGTTTGCCACCACTGGTCTAGGGCAAATCGGCTCCGGTAGCTGAGGAGCAGAGCCACAGCGAGAGGGAGTTGCTCCGGCAGGCCTGGGGGGAATCGGGCAGATGGGCCTCCTCCTCGTCTCCGCTGTCCCACGGGTCAGGAAATATGCGCTGGCCGGAGGCTGTGGCCAGAATAGGCAGACTGGGGTGGAGGCTGAGAACAGGATGAGGAGAAGAGAGTCAGATGGGAAAGGAGCAGAGTCCAGCTCGACAGGCGCCCAGTCGAGTATCAAAACCCCCTGATCCCATGCACCCCTTTCAGTGCCCTTGTTCCCAGCGGCCAAGGGGTGGCCCAGGGCTAGACTGCCTCAAATGTACAGGCACTGTAAGCACCAGTCAAAAAAGAGGGGCGTAACGGCCACGCCAGGAGCACCTCAGCTGTGAGAGACGTGAAGGAGTGGTCCTCTAGAGCAGGGGTGTCCAACTCTGGGGCTTCAGGCGTTCATGGACTACAATTCCCATCAGCCCCTGCCGGCAGGGGCTGATGGGAATTGTAGTCCATGAACATCTGAAGCCCCAGAGTTGGACACTCCTGCTCTAGAGTAATGGTTGGCCACTCGTGAGACAGGATGCTGGACTAGATGGACACTCACTGGTTTCATCCAGCTGTTTATGTTTTTGTACATTTCCAGATCTGGGAATTCTTGGGCGATGGGGATGATGTTTAATCCACCATGACCCCCACCCCTGTAAAAGCCGGGGATTCACCCGCAAGAGACCCGGGGCCCAGTGAGCAGCAGTGGTGTAGGAGGTTAAGAGCAGGTGCACTCTGATCTGGAGGAACCGGGTTCGATTCCCAGCTCTGCCGCCTGAGCTGTGGAGGCTTCTCTGGGGAATTCAGATTAGCCTGTACACTCCCACACACGCCAGCTGGGTGACCTTGGGCTAGTCACAGCTACTTGGAGCTCTCTCAGCCCCACCCACCTCACAGGGTGTTTGTTGTGAGGGGGGAAGGGCAAGGAGATTGTAAGCCCCTTTGAGTCTCCTGCAGGAGAGAAAGGGGGGATATAAATCCAAACTCTTCTTCTTCTTCTTCCCACCTCAGAGCCTGACCAAGTCAACCAAGAAGCCATTCCCGCCACAAAGCAAGGCGCCTCCTAGAGCAGCAGTACCTGACACCATTGATGCAGTCCTGTAGGGCCTGGAACTGGAGGACGGGCTGCAGGACCGGGCGGGGGCCGCTGCTGGGCGGCTGGGAGGTATCCCAGACGGTGATCAGTCCTTCCGTGCCTCCGCTCACCAGGTATCTCCCACTCCTGTGGTGGAAAGCCCAAGAGCTCCATGCAAGTCTGTCCCAGGACAGGAATAATCTCCTGCAGACGTCACCCTTTCAGTCCCAAACAACACTGCCAGACCAGCAGAGGATATTTTGTGTGGTGTGCCTTCCCCTCCCTTCCCACGGAGACTCCACTTCCCCCCTGAATTCTGCCCCAGGCTTCTCTTGTTCTGTGTTTCATAAGAACATAAGAAAAAGCCAGCTGGATCAGACCAGAGTCCAGCTCTCTGCTACTCGCAGTGGCCCACCAGGTGCCTTTGGGAGCTCACAGGCAGGAGGTGAAAGCAATGGTCTTCTGCTGCTGCTGCTCTGGAGCACCTGGTCTGTTAAGGCATTTGAAACCTCAGATAAAAGAGGATCAAGATTGGTAGCCATAAATCGACTTCTCCTCCATCAATCTGTCCAAGCCCCTTTTAAAGCTATCCAGGTTAGTTCAGTCCACATTGTCCCTGTTCAAACCCAGGAAACCCGGTCTTCAAACCACCCCGATGGGACCACAAACCAAGACAGACACAAGGCAGAGCAGGATGTCAAGAAACAGAATCTAGGTCCAGGGGTGTCCAACTCTGGCCCTCCAGATGTTCACGGACCACAATTCCCATCAGCCCCTGTGGGCGTGGCCAATTGGCTGATAGGAACTGCAGTCCATGAGCATCTGACGCACCAGAGTTGGATACCTCTCATCCAGGCCATCACTTACAGATCCAAGTCGAAGTAGAGTCTCTGGTTGGTGGCCACCGTTCGGCACATGGAGAAGAGGACTTCACCGGGCTGCCGCAGGTCCCAGCAGAGGATCTCTGAGTCCTGCAGGGGTGGGGAGAGACGCAGCTCAACTCGCGCCCTAACAGTCCTAGCCGACTTCAGCGAACGGAGGAGGGTTTCCCCAGCATTATTTTATTTGTTTTACTTAAAACTTTTATTGGTCGCTTTTCTCCCTTGTGGAACTCAAGGCAGCTCACGATGCAAATAAAACAGCAACGATCAAAGCTCATGAAGAGACGACAGCTTAAAAACTCCAATTAGGACTGCAAATAAATAAAAACTCACTCAGTCCAATGTAGTCCTAAGTAAAACCAACTGCAGTGGTCGTTAAAGGGGAGAGGTGAGGAACACCTCCCTGGAGAGAGGCTGTTACATACTCTTGGGGGCTTCCACCAAAAAGGTCCTGTTTTAGCAGTGGCGCAGGAGGTTAAGAGCTCGTGTATCTAATCTGGAGGATCCGGGTTTGATTCCCAGCTCAGCCGCCTGAGCTGTGGAGGCTTATCTGGGGAATTCAGATTAGCCTGTGCACTCCAACACACGCCAGCTGGGTGACCTTGGGCTAGTCATAGCACCCCAGGAGCTCTCTGGCCAGCCCCACCTCAGGGTGTTTGTTGTGAGGAAGAACTAGAGAGATTGTAAGCCCCTTTGAGTCTCCTGCAGAGAGGAGAGAAAGGGGGGATATAAATCCAAAACTCTTCTACTCTTCTTCTTATCTGGGGAATTCAGATTAGCCTGTGCACTCCAACACACGCCAGCTGGGTGACCTTGGGCTAGTCATAGCTTCTCGGGGCTCTCTCAGCCCCACCCACCTCACAGGGTGTTTGTTGTGAGGGGGGAAGGGACAGGAGATTGTAAGCCCCTTTGAGTCTCCTGCAGGAAAGAAAGGGGGGATATAAATCCAAACTCTTCTCTTCTTCGTCTTCTTTTACGTACCCACTGGACAGTAATCAGAGGCAAGGCCCACCACTCCTGGAGAGCGCAGGGTCATTGGCCAATCCCAGGTTCCCTGGCACAACCACACCCCTCACCGCTCTATAAGTCCCGCCTTCAGCCACTCTAAGCCCCACCCCCTCATTCTCCCCCCTCCCGTGGTAAGCCCTTACCTTGCGGCCACCAGTGTATAGATGGAAGCCCTCAGGGGAGAACTGGGCATGAGTGACTCCTCCTCGGTGCCCGTGGAGCAAAGCCAAGGGGTCCCCTTCTGCTCGAGAGTAGAGGCCAACAGTCTTCGAGTAGGAGGCGCAGGCGTAGACCGGCTGGGTGGGGCTGAAGGCGATGCAGGAAATGATGCCGCTCTGCCCTTGCTTCTTTGCTGGGAAGCGGAGAGGGAGGTGCGTTGGTCCACGTGGGCCTCTCCTAGACAGCCAGCGTGGCGTCGTGGTTAAGAGCAGGGGCACTCTAATCTGGAGAACTGGGTTTGATTCCCCGCTCTGCCACTTGAGGAACCAGATTAACTTGTGCACTCCAACAACACATGCCAGCTTGGGCTAGTCACAGTTCTTCGGAGCTCTCTTAATAGGAAGGTGCTCCAAAGGGTGATCACTACTGCACAGAGGACTATCGGCTGCCCTCTCTCCTCCTTGGAAGAACTCTATAGTTCCTGAAGCCTAAAGAAAGCCCAAAATATTCTGAGAGACCCGTCTCATCCAGCACACTCTCTTTTTGAACTGTTACCATCTGGCAGATGATACAGGTCTATCAAAACTAGGACAAAGAGGCTTAGAGACAGCTTCTACTCTAGAGCTGTGGCGATGCTGAACTCCGCGGCTTCGTGTCGATGTGTTTGGGGCTGTGTAGGGATGGGTGGAGGAAGGGGAAAGTGAGGATGGGGTATGAGTCTGGAATTGTGTGCATCGAGGAATGCTGCTGTAAATTTCATTGTGCGTGCACAATGACAATAAAAATGCTTATGTGGGGGGGGGGGTGGGGGGGGGGGGGGGTGGGGGGGGGGGGGGGTGGGGGGGGGGGGGGGTGGGGGGGGGGGGGGGTGGGGGGGGGGGGGGGTGGGGGGGGGGGGGGGTGGGGGGGGGGGGGGGTGGGGGGGGGGGGGGGTGGGGGGGGGGGGGGGTGGGGGGGGGGGGGGGTGGGGGGGGGGGGGGGTGGGGGGGGGGGGGGGTGGGGGGGGGGGGGGGTGGGGGGGGGGGGGGGTGGGGGGGGGGGGGGGTGGGGGGGGGGGGGGGTGGGGGGGGGGGGGGGTGGGGGGGGGGGGGGGTGGGGGGGGGGGGGGGTGGGGGGGGGGGGGGGTGGGGGGGGGGGGGGGTGGGGGGGGGGGGGGGTGGGGGGGGGGGGGGGTGGGGGGGGGGGGGGGTGGGGGGGGGGGGGGGTGGGGGGGGGGGGGGGTGGGGGGGGGGGGGGGTGGGGGGGGGGGGGGGTGGGGGGGGGGGGGGGTGGGGGGGGGGGGGGGTGGGGGGGGGGGGGGGTGGGGGGGGGGGGGGGTGGGGGGGGGGGGGGGTGGGGGGGGGGGGGGGTGGGGGGGGGGGGGGGTGGGGGGGGGGGGGGGTGGGGGGGGGGGGGGGTGGGGGGGGGGGGGGGTGGGGGGGGGGGGGGGTGGGGGGGGGGGGGGGTGGGGGGGGGGGGGGGTGGGGGGGGGGGGGGGTGGGGGGGGGGGGGGGTGGGGGGGGGGGGGGGTGGGGGGGGGGGGGGGTGGGGGGGGGGGGGGGTGGGGGGGGGGGGGGGTGGGGGGGGGGGGGGGTGGGGGGGGGGGGGGGTGGGGGGGGGGGGGGGTGGGGGGGGGGGGGGGTGGGGGGGGGGGGGGGTGGGGGGGGGGGGGGGTGGGGGGGGGGGGGGGTGGGGGGGGGGGGGGGTGGGGGGGGGGGGGGGTGGGGGGGGGGGGGGGTGGGGGGGGGGGGGGGTGGGGGGGGGGGGGGGTGGGGGGGGGGGGGGGTGGGGGGGGGGGGGGGTGGGGGGGGGGGGGGGTGGGGGGGGGGGGGGGTGGGGGGGGGGGGGGGTGGGGGGGGGGGGGGGTGGGGGGGGGGGGGGGTGGGGGGGGGGGGGGGTGGGGGGGGGGGGGGGTGGGGGGGGGGGGGGGTGGGGGGGGGGGGGGGTGGGGGGGGGGGGGGGTGGGGGGGGGGGGGGGTGGGGGGGGGGGGGGGTGGGGGGGGGGGGGGGTGGGGGGGGGGGGGGGTGGGGGGGGGGGGGGGTGGGGGGGGGGGGGGGTGGGGGGGGGGGGGGGTGGGGGGGGGGGGGGGTGGGGGGGGGGGGGGGTGGGGGGGGGGGGGGGTGGGGGGGGGGGGGGGTGGGGGGGGGGGGGGGTGGGGGGGGGGGGGGGTGGGGGGGGGGGGGGGTGGGGGGGGGGGGGGGTGGGGGGGGGGGGGGGTGGGGGGGGGGGGGGGTGGGGGGGGGGGGGGGTGGGGGGGGGGGGGGGTGGGGGGGGGGGGGGGTGGGGGGGGGGGGGGGTGGGGGGGGGGGGGGGTGGGGGGGGGGGGGGGTGGGGGGGGGGGGGGGTGGGGGGGGGGGGGGGTGGGGGGGGGGGGGGGTGGGGGGGGGGGGGGGTGGGGGGGGGGGGGGGTGGGGGGGGGGGGGGGTGGGGGGGGGGGGGGGTGGGGGGGGGGGGGGGTGGGGGGGGGGGGGGGTGGGGGGGGGGGGGGGTGGGGGGGGGGGGGGGTGGGGGGGGGGGGGGGTGGGGGGGGGGGGGGGTGGGGGGGGGGGGGGGTGGGGGGGGGGGGGGGTGGGGGGGGGGGGGGGTGGGGGGGGGGGGGGGTGGGGGGGGGGGGGGGTGGGGGGGGGGGGGGGTGGGGGGGGGGGGGGGTGGGGGGGGGGGGGGGTGGGGGGGGGGGGGGGTGGGGGGGGGGGGGGGTGGGGGGGGGGGGGGGTGGGGGGGGGGGGGGGTGGGGGGGGGGGGGGGTGGGGGGGGGGGGGGGTGGGGGGGGGGGGGGGTGGGGGGGGGGGGGGGTGGGGGGGGGGGGGGGTGGGGGGGGGGGGGGGTGGGGGGGGGGGGGGGTGGGGGGGGGGGGGGGTGGGGGGGGGGGGGGGTGGGGGGGGGGGGGGGTGGGGGGGGGGGGGGGTGGGGGGGGGGGGGGGTGGGGGGGGGGGGGGGTGGGGGGGGGGGGGGGTGGGGGGGGGGGGGGGTGGGGGGGGGGGGGGGTGGGGGGGGGGGGGGGTGGGGGGGGGGGGGGGTGGGGGGGGGGGGGGGTGGGGGGGGGGGGGGGTGGGGGGGGGGGGGGGTGGGGGGGGGGGGGGGTGGGGGGGGGGGGGGGTGGGGGGGGGGGGGGGTGGGGGGGGGGGGGGGTGGGGGGGGGGGGGGGTGGGGGGGGGGGGGGGTGGGGGGGGGGGGGGGTGGGGGGGGGGGGGGGTGGGGGGGGGGGGGGGTGGGGGGGGGGGGGGGTGGGGGGGGGGGGGGGTGGGGGGGGGGGGGGGTGGGGGGGGGGGGGGGTGGGGGGGGGGGGGGGTGGGGGGGGGGGGGGGTGGGGGGGGGGGGGGGTGGGGGGGGGGGGGGGTGGGGGGGGGGGGGGGTGGGGGGGGGGGGGGGTGGGGGGGGGGGGGGGTGGGGGGGGGGGGGGGTGGGGGGGGGGGGGGGTGGGGGGGGGGGGGGGTGGGGGGGGGGGGGGGTGGGGGGGGGGGGGGGTGGGGGGGGGGGGGGGTGGGGGGGGGGGGGGGTGGGGGGGGGGGGGGGTGGGGGGGGGGGGGGGTGGGGGGGGGGGGGGGTGGGGGGGGGGGGGGGTGGGGGGGGGGGGGGGTGGGGGGGGGGGGGGGTGGGGGGGGGGGGGGGTGGGGGGGGGGGGGGGTGGGGGGGGGGGGGGGTGGGGGGGGGGGGGGGTGGGGGGGGGGGGGGGTGGGGGGGGGGGGGGGTGGGGGGGGGGGGGGGTGGGGGGGGGGGGGGGTGGGGGGGGGGGGGGGTGGGGGGGGGGGGGGGTGGGGGGGGGGGGGGGTGGGGGGGGGGGGGGGTGGGGGGGGGGGGGGGTGGGGGGGGGGGGGGGTGGGGGGGGGGGGGGGTGGGGGGGGGGGGGGGTGGGGGGGGGGGGGGGTGGGGGGGGGGGGGGGTGGGGGGGGGGGGGGGTGGGGGGGGGGGGGGGTGGGGGGGGGGGGGGGTGGGGGGGGGGGGGGGTGGGGGGGGGGGGGGGTGGGGGGGGGGGGGGGTGGGGGGGGGGGGGGGTGGGGGGGGGGGGGGGTGGGGGGGGGGGGGGGTGGGGGGGGGGGGGGGTGGGGGGGGGGGGGGGTGGGGGGGGGGGGGGGTGGGGGGGGGGGGGGGTGGGGGGGGGGGGGGGTGGGGGGGGGGGGGGGTGGGGGGGGGGGGGGGTGGGGGGGGGGGGGGGTGGGGGGGGGGGGGGGTGGGGGGGGGGGGGGGTGGGGGGGGGGGGGGGTGGGGGGGGGGGGGGGTGGGGGGGGGGGGGGGTGGGGGGGGGGGGGGGTGGGGGGGGGGGGGGGTGGGGGGGGGGGGGGGTGGGGGGGGGGGGGGGTGGGGGGGGGGGGGGGTGGGGGGGGGGGGGGGTGGGGGGGGGGGGGGGTGGGGGGGGGGGGGGGTGGGGGGGGGGGGGGGTGGGGGGGGGGGGGGGTGGGGGGGGGGGGGGGTGGGGGGGGGGGGGGGTGGGGGGGGGGGGGGGTGGGGGGGGGGGGGGGTGGGGGGGGGGGGGGGTGGGGGGGGGGGGGGGTGGGGGGGGGGGGGGGTGGGGGGGGGGGGGGGTGGGGGGGGGGGGGGGTGGGGGGGGGGGGGGGTGGGGGGGGGGGGGGGTGGGGGGGGGGGGGGGTGGGGGGGGGGGGGGGTGGGGGGGGGGGGGGGTGGGGGGGGGGGGGGGTGGGGGGGGGGGGGGGTGGGGGGGGGGGGGGGTGGGGGGGGGGGGGGGTGGGGGGGGGGGGGGGTGGGGGGGGGGGGGGGTGGGGGGGGGGGGGGGTGGGGGGGGGGGGGGGTGGGGGGGGGGGGGGGTGGGGGGGGGGGGGGGTGGGGGGGGGGGGGGGTGGGGGGGGGGGGGGGTGGGGGGGGGGGGGGGTGGGGGGGGGGGGGGGTGGGGGGGGGGGGGGGTGGGGGGGGGGGGGGGTGGGGGGGGGGGGGGGTGGGGGGGGGGGGGGGTGGGGGGGGGGGGGGGTGGGGGGGGGGGGGGGTGGGGGGGGGGGGGGGTGGGGGGGGGGGGGGGTGGGGGGGGGGGGGGGTGGGGGGGGGGGGGGGTGGGGGGGGGGGGGGGTGGGGGGGGGGGGGGGTGGGGGGGGGGGGGGGTGGGGGGGGGGGGGGGTGGGGGGGGGGGGGGGTGGGGGGGGGGGGGGGTGGGGGGGGGGGGGGGTGGGGGGGGGGGGGGGTGGGGGGGGGGGGGGGTGGGGGGGGGGGGGGGTGGGGGGGGGGGGGGGTGGGGGGGGGGGGGGGTGGGGGGGGGGGGGGGTGGGGGGGGGGGGGGGTGGGGGGGGGGGGGGGTGGGGGGGGGGGGGGGTGGGGGGGGGGGGGGGTGGGGGGGGGGGGGGGTGGGGGGGGGGGGGGGTGGGGGGGGGGGGGGGTGGGGGGGGGGGGGGGTGGGGGGGGGGGGGGGTGGGGGGGGGGGGGGGTGGGGGGGGGGGGGGGTGGGGGGGGGGGGGGGTGGGGGGGGGGGGGGGTGGGGGGGGGGGGGGGTGGGGGGGGGGGGGGGTGGGGGGGGGGGGGGGTGGGGGGGGGGGGGGGTGGGGGGGGGGGGGGGTGGGGGGGGGGGGGGGTGGGGGGGGGGGGGGGTGGGGGGGGGGGGGGGTGGGGGGGGGGGGGGGTGGGGGGGGGGGGGGGTGGGGGGGGGGGGGGGTGGGGGGGGGGGGGGGTGGGGGGGGGGGGGGGTGGGGGGGGGGGGGGGTGGGGGGGGGGGGGGGTGGGGGGGGGGGGGGGTGGGGGGGGGGGGGGGTGGGGGGGGGGGGGGGTGGGGGGGGGGGGGGGTGGGGGGGGGGGGGGGTGGGGGGGGGGGGGGGTGGGGGGGGGGGGGGGTGGGGGGGGGGGGGGGTGGGGGGGGGGGGGGGTGGGGGGGGGGGGGGGTGGGGGGGGGGGGGGGTGGGGGGGGGGGGGGGTGGGGGGGGGGGGGGGTGGGGGGGGGGGGGGGTGGGGGGGGGGGGGGGTGGGGGGGGGGGGGGGTGGGGGGGGGGGGGGGTGGGGGGGGGGGGGGGTGGGGGGGGGGGGGGGTGGGGGGGGGGGGGGGTGGGGGGGGGGGGGGGTGGGGGGGGGGGGGGGTGGGGGGGGGGGGGGGTGGGGGGGGGGGGGGGTGGGGGGGGGGGGGGGTGGGGGGGGGGGGGGGTGGGGGGGGGGGGGGGTGGGGGGGGGGGGGGGTGGGGGGGGGGGGGGGTGGGGGGGGGGGGGGGTGGGGGGGGGGGGGGGTGGGGGGGGGGGGGGGTGGGGGGGGGGGGGGGTGGGGGGGGGGGGGGGTGGGGGGGGGGGGGGGTGGGGGGGGGGGGGGGTGGGGGGGGGGGGGGGTGGGGGGGGGGGGGGGTGGGGGGGGGGGGGGGTGGGGGGGGGGGGGGGTGGGGGGGGGGGGGGGTGGGGGGGGGGGGGGGTGGGGGGGGGGGGGGGTGGGGGGGGGGGGGGGTGGGGGGGGGGGGGGGTGGGGGGGGGGGGGGGTGGGGGGGGGGGGGGGTGGGGGGGGGGGGGGGTGGGGGGGGGGGGGGGTGGGGGGGGGGGGGGGTGGGGGGGGGGGGGGGTGGGGGGGGGGGGGGGTGGGGGGGGGGGGGGGTGGGGGGGGGGGGGGGTGGGGGGGGGGGGGGGTGGGGGGGGGGGGGGGTGGGGGGGGGGGGGGGTGGGGGGGGGGGGGGGTGGGGGGGGGGGGGGGTGGGGGGGGGGGGGGGTGGGGGGGGGGGGGGGTGGGGGGGGGGGGGGGTGGGGGGGGGGGGGGGTGGGGGGGGGGGGGGGTGGGGGGGGGGGGGGGTGGGGGGGGGGGGGGGTGGGGGGGGGGGGGGGTGGGGGGGGGGGGGGGTGGGGGGGGGGGGGGGTGGGGGGGGGGGGGGGTGGGGGGGGGGGGGGGTGGGGGGGGGGGGGGGTGGGGGGGGGGGGGGGTGGGGGGGGGGGGGGGTGGGGGGGGGGGGGGGTGGGGGGGGGGGGGGGTGGGGGGGGGGGGGGGTGGGGGGGGGGGGGGGTGGGGGGGGGGGGGGGTGGGGGGGGGGGGGGGTGGGGGGGGGGGGGGGTGGGGGGGGGGGGGGGTGGGGGGGGGGGGGGGTGGGGGGGGGGGGGGGTGGGGGGGGGGGGGGGTGGGGGGGGGGGGGGGTGGGGGGGGGGGGGGGTGGGGGGGGGGGGGGGTGGGGGGGGGGGGGGGTGGGGGGGGGGGGGGGTGGGGGGGGGGGGGGGTGGGGGGGGGGGGGGGTGGGGGGGGGGGGGGGTGGGGGGGGGGGGGGGTGGGGGGGGGGGGGGGTGGGGGGGGGGGGGGGTGGGGGGGGGGGGGGGTGGGGGGGGGGGGGGGTGGGGGGGGGGGGGGGTGGGGGGGGGGGGGGGTGGGGGGGGGGGGGGGTGGGGGGGGGGGGGGGTGGGGGGGGGGGGGGGTGGGGGGGGGGGGGGGTGGGGGGGGGGGGGGGTGGGGGGGGGGGGGGGTGGGGGGGGGGGGGGGTGGGGGGGGGGGGGGGTGGGGGGGGGGGGGGGTGGGGGGGGGGGGGGGTGGGGGGGGGGGGGGGTGGGGGGGGGGGGGGGTGGGGGGGGGGGGGGGTGGGGGGGGGGGGGGGTGGGGGGGGGGGGGGGTGGGGGGGGGGGGGGGTGGGGGGGGGGGGGGGTGGGGGGGGGGGGGGGTGGGGGGGGGGGGGGGTGGGGGGGGGGGGGGGTGGGGGGGGGGGGGGGTGGGGGGGGGGGGGGGTGGGGGGGGGGGGGGGTGGGGGGGGGGGGGGGTGGGGGGGGGGGGGGGTGGGGGGGGGGGGGGGTGGGGGGGGGGGGGGGTGGGGGGGGGGGGGGGTGGGGGGGGGGGGGGGTGGGGGGGGGGGGGGGTGGGGGGGGGGGGGGGTGGGGGGGGGGGGGGGTGGGGGGGGGGGGGGGTGGGGGGGGGGGGGGGTGGGGGGGGGGGGGGGTGGGGGGGGGGGGGGGTGGGGGGGGGGGGGGGTGGGGGGGGGGGGGGGTGGGGGGGGGGGGGGGTGGGGGGGGGGGGGGGTGGGGGGGGGGGGGGGTGGGGGGGGGGGGGGGTGGGGGGGGGGGGGGGTGGGGGGGGGGGGGGGTGGGGGGGGGGGGGGGTGGGGGGGGGGGGGGGTGGGGGGGGGGGGGGGTGGGGGGGGGGGGGGGTGGGGGGGGGGGGGGGTGGGGGGGGGGGGGGGTGGGGGGGGGGGGGGGTGGGGGGGGGGGGGGGTGGGGGGGGGGGGGGGTGGGGGGGGGGGGGGGTGGGGGGGGGGGGGGGTGGGGGGGGGGGGGGGTGGGGGGGGGGGGGGGTGGGGGGGGGGGGGGGTGGGGGGGGGGGGGGGTGGGGGGGGGGGGGGGTGGGGGGGGGGGGGGGTGGGGGGGGGGGGGGGTGGGGGGGGGGGGGGGTGGGGGGGGGGGGGGGTGGGGGGGGGGGGGGGTGGGGGGGGGGGGGGGTGGGGGGGGGGGGGGGTGGGGGGGGGGGGGGGTGGGGGGGGGGGGGGGTGGGGGGGGGGGGGGGTGGGGGGGGGGGGGGGTGGGGGGGGGGGGGGGTGGGGGGGGGGGGGGGTGGGGGGGGGGGGGGGTGGGGGGGGGGGGGGGTGGGGGGGGGGGGGGGTGGGGGGGGGGGGGGGTGGGGGGGGGGGGGGGTGGGGGGGGGGGGGGGTGGGGGGGGGGGGGGGTGGGGGGGGGGGGGGGTGGGGGGGGGGGGGGGTGGGGGGGGGGGGGGGTGGGGGGGGGGGGGGGTGGGGGGGGGGGGGGGTGGGGGGGGGGGGGGGTGGGGGGGGGGGGGGGTGGGGGGGGGGGGGGGTGGGGGGGGGGGGGGGTGGGGGGGGGGGGGGGTGGGGGGGGGGGGGGGTGGGGGGGGGGGGGGGTGGGGGGGGGGGGGGGTGGGGGGGGGGGGGGGTGGGGGGGGGGGGGGGTGGGGGGGGGGGGGGGTGGGGGGGGGGGGGGGTGGGGGGGGGGGGGGGTGGGGGGGGGGGGGGGTGGGGGGGGGGGGGGGTGGGGGGGGGGGGGGGTGGGGGGGGGGGGGGGTGGGGGGGGGGGGGGGTGGGGGGGGGGGGGGGTGGGGGGGGGGGGGGGTGGGGGGGGGGGGGGGTGGGGGGGGGGGGGGGTGGGGGGGGGGGGGGGTGGGGGGGGGGGGGGGTGGGGGGGGGGGGGGGTGGGGGGGGGGGGGGGTGGGGGGGGGGGGGGGTGGGGGGGGGGGGGGGTGGGGGGGGGGGGGGGTGGGGGGGGGGGGGGGTGGGGGGGG
This sequence comes from Sphaerodactylus townsendi, assembly GCF_021028975.2. Taxonomy (NCBI): domain Eukaryota; kingdom Metazoa; phylum Chordata; class Lepidosauria; order Squamata; family Sphaerodactylidae; genus Sphaerodactylus; species Sphaerodactylus townsendi. The sequence continues at coordinate 37,977,440 of NC_059439.1, forward strand.
GGGGGGGTGGGGGGGGGGGGGGGTGGGGGGGGGGGGGGGTGGGGGGGGGGGGGGGTGGGGGGGGGGGGGGGTGGGGGGGGGGGGGGGTGGGGGGGGGGGGGGGTGGGGGGGGGGGGGGGTGGGGGGGGGGGGGGGTGGGGGGGGGGGGGGGTGGGGGGGGGGGGGGGTGGGGGGGGGGGGGGGTGGGGGGGGGGGGGGGTGGGGGGGGGGGGGGGTGGGGGGGGGGGGGGGTGGGGGGGGGGGGGGGTGGGGGGGGGGGGGGGTGGGGGGGGGGGGGGGTGGGGGGGGGGGGGGGTGGGGGGGGGGGGGGGTGGGGGGGGGGGGGGGTGGGGGGGGGGGGGGGTGGGGGGGGGGGGGGGTGGGGGGGGGGGGGGGTGGGGGGGGGGGGGGGTGGGGGGGGGGGGGGGTGGGGGGGGGGGGGGGTGGGGGGGGGGGGGGGTGGGGGGGGGGGGGGGTGGGGGGGGGGGGGGGTGGGGGGGGGGGGGGGTGGGGGGGGGGGGGGGTGGGGGGGGGGGGGGGTGGGGGGGGGGGGGGGTGGGGGGGGGGGGGGGTGGGGGGGGGGGGGGGTGGGGGGGGGGGGGGGTGGGGGGGGGGGGGGGTGGGGGGGGGGGGGGGTGGGGGGGGGGGGGGGTGGGGGGGGGGGGGGGTGGGGGGGGGGGGGGGTGGGGGGGGGGGGGGGTGGGGGGGGGGGGGGGTGGGGGGGGGGGGGGGTGGGGGGGGGGGGGGGTGGGGGGGGGGGGGGGTGGGGGGGGGGGGGGGTGGGGGGGGGGGGGGGTGGGGGGGGGGGGGGGTGGGGGGGGGGGGGGGTGGGGGGGGGGGGGGGTGGGGGGGGGGGGGGGTGGGGGGGGGGGGGGGTGGGGGGGGGGGGGGGTGGGGGGGGGGGGGGGTGGGGGGGGGGGGGGGTGGGGGGGGGGGGGGGTGGGGGGGGGGGGGGGTGGGGGGGGGGGGGGGTGGGGGGGGGGGGGGGTGGGGGGGGGGGGGGGTGGGGGGGGGGGGGGGTGGGGGGGGGGGGGGGTGGGGGGGGGGGGGGGTGGGGGGGGGGGGGGGTGGGGGGGGGGGGGGGTGGGGGGGGGGGGGGGTGGGGGGGGGGGGGGGTGGGGGGGGGGGGGGGTGGGGGGGGGGGGGGGTGGGGGGGGGGGGGGGTGGGGGGGGGGGGGGGTGGGGGGGGGGGGGGGTGGGGGGGGGGGGGGGTGGGGGGGGGGGGGGGTGGGGGGGGGGGGGGGTGGGGGGGGGGGGGGGTGGGGGGGGGGGGGGGTGGGGGGGGGGGGGGGTGGGGGGGGGGGGGGGTGGGGGGGGGGGGGGGTGGGGGGGGGGGGGGGTGGGGGGGGGGGGGGGTGGGGGGGGGGGGGGGTGGGGGGGGGGGGGGGTGGGGGGGGGGGGGGGTGGGGGGGGGGGGGGGTGGGGGGGGGGGGGGGTGGGGGGGGGGGGGGGTGGGGGGGGGGGGGGGTGGGGGGGGGGGGGGGTGGGGGGGGGGGGGGGTGGGGGGGGGGGGGGGTGGGGGGGGGGGGGGGTGGGGGGGGGGGGGGGTGGGGGGGGGGGGGGGTGGGGGGGGGGGGGGGTGGGGGGGGGGGGGGGTGGGGGGGGGGGGGGGTGGGGGGGGGGGGGGGTGGGGGGGGGGGGGGGTGGGGGGGGGGGGGGGTGGGGGGGGGGGGGGGTGGGGGGGGGGGGGGGTGGGGGGGGGGGGGGGTGGGGGGGGGGGGGGGTGGGGGGGGGGGGGGGTGGGGGGGGGGGGGGGTGGGGGGGGGGGGGGGTGGGGGGGGGGGGGGGTGGGGGGGGGGGGGGGTGGGGGGGGGGGGGGGTGGGGGGGGGGGGGGGTGGGGGGGGGGGGGGGTGGGGGGGGGGGGGGGTGGGGGGGGGGGGGGGTGGGGGGGGGGGGGGGTGGGGGGGGGGGGGGGTGGGGGGGGGGGGGGGTGGGGGGGGGGGGGGGTGGGGGGGGGGGGGGGTGGGGGGGGGGGGGGGTGGGGGGGGGGGGGGGTGGGGGGGGGGGGGGGTGGGGGGGGGGGGGGGTGGGGGGGGGGGGGGGTGGGGGGGGGGGGGGGTGGGGGGGGGGGGGGGTGGGGGGGGGGGGGGGTGGGGGGGGGGGGGGGTGGGGGGGGGGGGGGGTGGGGGGGGGGGGGGGTGGGGGGGGGGGGGGGTGGGGGGGGGGGGGGGTGGGGGGGGGGGGGGGTGGGGGGGGGGGGGGGTGGGGGGGGGGGGGGGTGGGGGGGGGGGGGGGTGGGGGGGGGGGGGGGTGGGGGGGGGGGGGGGTGGGGGGGGGGGGGGGTGGGGGGGGGGGGGGGTGGGGGGGGGGGGGGGTGGGGGGGGGGGGGGGTGGGGGGGGGGGGGGGTGGGGGGGGGGGGGGGTGGGGGGGGGGGGGGGTGGGGGGGGGGGGGGGTGGGGGGGGGGGGGGGTGGGGGGGGGGGGGGGTGGGGGGGGGGGGGGGTGGGGGGGGGGGGGGGTGGGGGGGGGGGGGGGTGGGGGGGGGGGGGGGTGGGGGGGGGGGGGGGTGGGGGGGGGGGGGGGTGGGGGGGGGGGGGGGTGGGGGGGGGGGGGGGTGGGGGGGGGGGGGGGTGGGGGGGGGGGGGGGTGGGGGGGGGGGGGGGTGGGGGGGGGGGGGGGTGGGGGGGGGGGGGGGTGGGGGGGGGGGGGGGTGGGGGGGGGGGGGGGTGGGGGGGGGGGGGGGTGGGGGGGGGGGGGGGTGGGGGGGGGGGGGGGTGGGGGGGGGGGGGGGTGGGGGGGGGGGGGGGTGGGGGGGGGGGGGGGTGGGGGGGGGGGGGGGTGGGGGGGGGGGGGGGTGGGGGGGGGGGGGGGTGGGGGGGGGGGGGGGTGGGGGGGGGGGGGGGTGGGGGGGGGGGGGGGTGGGGGGGGGGGGGGGTGGGGGGGGGGGGGGGTGGGGGGGGGGGGGGGTGGGGGGGGGGGGGGGTGGGGGGGGGGGGGGGTGGGGGGGGGGGGGGGTGGGGGGGGGGGGGGGTGGGGGGGGGGGGGGGTGGGGGGGGGGGGGGGTGGGGGGGGGGGGGGGTGGGGGGGGGGGGGGGTGGGGGGGGGGGGGGGTGGGGGGGGGGGGGGGTGGGGGGGGGGGGGGGTGGGGGGGGGGGGGGGTGGGGGGGGGGGGGGGTGGGGGGGGGGGGGGGTGGGGGGGGGGGGGGGTGGGGGGGGGGGGGGGTGGGGGGGGGGGGGGGTGGGGGGGGGGGGGGGTGGGGGGGGGGGGGGGTGGGGGGGGGGGGGGGTGGGGGGGGGGGGGGGTGGGGGGGGGGGGGGGTGGGGGGGGGGGGGGGTGGGGGGGGGGGGGGGTGGGGGGGGGGGGGGGTGGGGGGGGGGGGGGGTGGGGGGGGGGGGGGGTGGGGGGGGGGGGGGGTGGGGGGGGGGGGGGGTGGGGGGGGGGGGGGGTGGGGGGGGGGGGGGGTGGGGGGGGGGGGGGGTGGGGGGGGGGGGGGGTGGGGGGGGGGGGGGGTGGGGGGGGGGGGGGGTGGGGGGGGGGGGGGGTGGGGGGGGGGGGGGGTGGGGGGGGGGGGGGGTGGGGGGGGGGGGGGGTGGGGGGGGGGGGGGGTGGGGGGGGGGGGGGGTGGGGGGGGGGGGGGGTGGGGGGGGGGGGGGGTGGGGGGGGGGGGGGGTGGGGGGGGGGGGGGGTGGGGGGGGGGGGGGGTGGGGGGGGGGGGGGGTGGGGGGGGGGGGGGGTGGGGGGGGGGGGGGGTGGGGGGGGGGGGGGGTGGGGGGGGGGGGGGGTGGGGGGGGGGGGGGGTGGGGGGGGGGGGGGGTGGGGGGGGGGGGGGGTGGGGGGGGGGGGGGGTGGGGGGGGGGGGGGGTGGGGGGGGGGGGGGGTGGGGGGGGGGGGGGGTGGGGGGGGGGGGGGGTGGGGGGGGGGGGGGGTGGGGGGGGGGGGGGGTGGGGGGGGGGGGGGGTGGGGGGGGGGGGGGGTGGGGGGGGGGGGGGGTGGGGGGGGGGGGGGGTGGGGGGGGGGGGGGGTGGGGGGGGGGGGGGGTGGGGGGGGGGGGGGGTGGGGGGGGGGGGGGGTGGGGGGGGGGGGGGGTGGGGGGGGGGGGGGGTGGGGGGGGGGGGGGGTGGGGGGGGGGGGGGGTGGGGGGGGGGGGGGGTGGGGGGGGGGGGGGGTGGGGGGGGGGGGGGGTGGGGGGGGGGGGGGGTGGGGGGGGGGGGGGGTGGGGGGGGGGGGGGGTGGGGGGGGGGGGGGGTGGGGGGGGGGGGGGGTGGGGGGGGGGGGGGGTGGGGGGGGGGGGGGGTGGGGGGGGGGGGGGGTGGGGGGGGGGGGGGGTGGGGGGGGGGGGGGGTGGGGGGGGGGGGGGGTGGGGGGGGGGGGGGGTGGGGGGGGGGGGGGGTGGGGGGGGGGGGGGGTGGGGGGGGGGGGGGGTGGGGGGGGGGGGGGGTGGGGGGGGGGGGGGGTGGGGGGGGGGGGGGGTGGGGGGGGGGGGGGGTGGGGGGGGGGGGGGGTGGGGGGGGGGGGGGGTGGGGGGGGGGGGGGGTGGGGGGGGGGGGGGGTGGGGGGGGGGGGGGGTGGGGGGGGGGGGGGGTGGGGGGGGGGGGGGGTGGGGGGGGGGGGGGGTGGGGGGGGGGGGGGGTGGGGGGGGGGGGGGGTGGGGGGGGGGGGGGGTGGGGGGGGGGGGGGGTGGGGGGGGGGGGGGGTGGGGGGGGGGGGGGGTGGGGGGGGGGGGGGGTGGGGGGGGGGGGGGGTGGGGGGGGGGGGGGGTGGGGGGGGGGGGGGGTGGGGGGGGGGGGGGGTGGGGGGGGGGGGGGGTGGGGGGGGGGGGGGGTGGGGGGGGGGGGGGGTGGGGGGGGGGGGGGGTGGGGGGGGGGGGGGGTGGGGGGGGGGGGGGGTGGGGGGGGGGGGGGGTGGGGGGGGGGGGGGGTGGGGGGGGGGGGGGGTGGGGGGGGGGGGGGGTGGGGGGGGGGGGGGGTGGGGGGGGGGGGGGGTGGGGGGGGGGGGGGGTGGGGGGGGGGGGGGGTGGGGGGGGGGGGGGGTGGGGGGGGGGGGGGGTGGGGGGGGGGGGGGGTGGGGGGGGGGGGGGGTGGGGGGGGGGGGGGGTGGGGGGGGGGGGGGGTGGGGGGGGGGGGGGGTGGGGGGGGGGGGGGGTGGGGGGGGGGGGGGGTGGGGGGGGGGGGGGGTGGGGGGGGGGGGGGGTGGGGGGGGGGGGGGGTGGGGGGGGGGGGGGGTGGGGGGGGGGGGGGGTGGGGGGGGGGGGGGGTGGGGGGGGGGGGGGGTGGGGGGGGGGGGGGGTGGGGGGGGGGGGGGGTGGGGGGGGGGGGGGGTGGGGGGGGGGGGGGGTGGGGGGGGGGGGGGGTGGGGGGGGGGGGGGGTGGGGGGGGGGGGGGGTGGGGGGGGGGGGGGGTGGGGGGGGGGGGGGGTGGGGGGGGGGGGGGGTGGGGGGGGGGGGGGGTGGGGGGGGGGGGGGGTGGGGGGGGGGGGGGGTGGGGGGGGGGGGGGGTGGGGGGGGGGGGGGGTGGGGGGGGGGGGGGGTGGGGGGGGGGGGGGGTGGGGGGGGGGGGGGGTGGGGGGGGGGGGGGGTGGGGGGGGGGGGGGGTGGGGGGGGGGGGGGGTGGGGGGGGGGGGGGGTGGGGGGGGGGGGGGGTGGGGGGGGGGGGGGGTGGGGGGGGGGGGGGGTGGGGGGGGGGGGGGGTGGGGGGGGGGGGGGGTGGGGGGGGGGGGGGGTGGGGGGGGGGGGGGGTGGGGGGGGGGGGGGGTGGGGGGGGGGGGGGGTGGGGGGGGGGGGGGGTGGGGGGGGGGGGGGGTGGGGGGGGGGGGGGGTGGGGGGGGGGGGGGGTGGGGGGGGGGGGGGGTGGGGGGGGGGGGGGGTGGGGGGGGGGGGGGGTGGGGGGGGGGGGGGGTGGGGGGGGGGGGGGGTGGGGGGGGGGGGGGGTGGGGGGGGGGGGGGGTGGGGGGGGGGGGGGGTGGGGGGGGGGGGGGGTGGGGGGGGGGGGGGGTGGGGGGGGGGGGGGGTGGGGGGGGGGGGGGGTGGGGGGGGGGGGGGGTGGGGGGGGGGGGGGGTGGGGGGGGGGGGGGGTGGGGGGGGGGGGGGGTGGGGGGGGGGGGGGGTGGGGGGGGGGGGGGGTGGGGGGGGGGGGGGGTGGGGGGGGGGGGGGGTGGGGGGGGGGGGGGGTGGGGGGGGGGGGGGGTGGGGGGGGGGGGGGGTGGGGGGGGGGGGGGGTGGGGGGGGGGGGGGGTGGGGGGGGGGGGGGGTGGGGGGGGGGGGGGGTGGGGGGGGGGGGGGGTGGGGGGGGGGGGGGGTGGGGGGGGGGGGGGGTGGGGGGGGGGGGGGGTGGGGGGGGGGGGGGGTGGGGGGGGGGGGGGGTGGGGGGGGGGGGGGGTGGGGGGGGGGGGGGGTGGGGGGGGGGGGGGGTGGGGGGGGGGGGGGGTGGGGGGGGGGGGGGGTGGGGGGGGGGGGGGGTGGGGGGGGGGGGGGGTGGGGGGGGGGGGGGGTGGGGGGGGGGGGGGGTGGGGGGGGGGGGGGGTGGGGGGGGGGGGGGGTGGGGGGGGGGGGGGGTGGGGGGGGGGGGGGGTGGGGGGGGGGGGGGGTGGGGGGGGGGGGGGGTGGGGGGGGGGGGGGGTGGGGGGGGGGGGGGGTGGGGGGGGGGGGGGGTGGGGGGGGGGGGGGGTGGGGGGGGGGGGGGGTGGGGGGGGGGGGGGGTGGGGGGGGGGGGGGGTGGGGGGGGGGGGGGGTGGGGGGGGGGGGGGGTGGGGGGGGGGGGGGGTGGGGGGGGGGGGGGGTGGGGGGGGGGGAACACCCTGTGAGGTAGGTGGGGCTGAGAGAGCTCAGAAGAGCTGTCACTAGCCCAAGGTCACCCAGCTGGCATGTGTGGGAGTGCACAGGCTAATCTGAATTCCCCAGAGAAGCCTCCACAGCTCAGGCGGCAGAGCTGGGAATCAAACCCGGTTCCTCCAGATTAGATACACGAGCTCTTAACCTCCTACGCCACTGCTGCTCCTGAGAAGAAGAGTTTGGATTTGTACCCCACCTTTTTCTCCTGTAAAGAGACTAAGGTGGCTTACAAGCTCCTTTTCACAACAGGCACCTTGTGAGGCAGGTGGGGCTGAGAGAATTCTGGAGAACTGTGACTAGCCCAAGGTCACCCAGCAGGAATGTAGGAGTGCGGAAACACACCTGGCTCACCAGATAAGCCTCTGTTGCTCAGGTGGAGGAGTGGGGAATCAAACCCAGTTCTCCAGATTAGAATCCACCTGCTCTAAACCACCACACCACGCTGGCTGGCTCTCAAGGCATTATATCCAAAAGCCCCACCCACTGCTCATGCTGTAAGAAAGGTTGTGGCCAAAGGGTTGGGAGAAGAGGTGGACAGAGTAAATAATTACAGAGACGCCAAGAAATGGGGGAAGTGCCACAGAAACGTGCAGGAGACCTGGAACAGAACCCACAACGTTGCGGGGGTATGTGTGTTGCTTGACTTCAATAAGGAAATGCAGGCCAATGAAAATATGATCAAGCACTAACATTCATGAAAGGAGATACAGAAAAACAAGAACGCAGCAACCTTCGGTTTGCAAGACCAGAGATTCCGCAAATTTAGGCAGATCATGGGTCAGTGCTCGGCTCTGGGGGTCTTTCTGATTGCCCCTTTGGGGTCAGGAAATAATTTTCCTCCAGGCTACACTGACCAGGAACTTTGGTCAAAAGTCTTCCTCTGGGCATGGAACGAGGGCAGAGTGGGAGGTAGTTGTGAATTTCCTGTTGTGCAGGAGGTTGGACTGGATGGCCCTTGGGCCTTGAGGCCCCTTCCAGCTCCATGTTTTTATGGTTCTCACCTAACTGTTATGCAGATTCTCTGAAATGGAGCAAGACTCTTAACAACTGGACAGTCTAGAGGTTGCCTTAAGTCAGAAGGGACCTGACAGCATAGAACACACCAAGAACAGAAGGAAGACGGTGAAATGAGGAAGAGGCATGCCTGAAAGCGAATGTACCGTCTCTAAAGTGGGAGGGGATAAGGAGCAAGATAGGGTTGCCAACTCTGGGTTGGGAAATTCCTGCAGATTTGGGGAGGGCAACCTGGGGGAGAGTGGGGTGTAGGAAGGGGAACACCCCAGAAGAGTGTAATGGCAGAGTGGTGTAGTGGCTAGGAGCAGGTAAACTCTGATCTGGAGGAACCGGGTTTGATTCCCCGCTCTGCCGCTTGAGCTGTGGAGGCTTCTCTGGGGAATTCAGATTAGCCTGTGCCCTCCCACACACGCCAGCTGGGTGACCTTGGGCTAGTCACAGCTTCTCGGAGCTCTCTCAGCCCCACCTACCTCACAGGGTGTTTGTTGTGAGGGGGGGAAGGGCAAGGAGATTGTCAGCCCCTTTGAGTCTCCTGCAGGAGAGAAAGGGGGGATATAAATCCAAACTCTTCTTCTCCTCCTTCTCCTTCTCCTCCTTCTCCTCCTCCTTCTCCTCCTCCTCCTCCTCCACCTTCTTCTTCTTCTTCTTCTTCTCCTTCTTCTCCTTCTTCTCCTTCTTCTTGCAGTCTACCTTCCAAGGCAGCCATTCGCAGGGGGCTCCTTCACACCCACTCACTGCCTGCCTGTGCCCCTTTTCTGTGCCCGGCTCAAAACCCTTAAACCACCCCCCCCCCCACACACACACACTGCTAACCATCGTCACTGGCACTGCCTGCAGCCCCTTCCCTGATGGCACTGAGCAGTCTGGGAGCCTGGGGGGGGGGGGTATTCTCAAGGGAGCAGGCAGAGAAAGGGCATATTGGGGGGGGGGGTCATCAGTGCTGGGTCCCGGTAACTACCCCACTTAAGGGGATACTAACGCCAGCCCTGCTGCGCGTGTACACTGAAGCTGCTGTAGACCTTCACAAGAATAAATAACCCTTTCCTGCCCTTTGGCAGAGGGCACCCATACTCACTGCTACTGGACTGGCGGACGGGAACCAAATGCAGCAGGGACTGTTTTCCTAGCAGGAAGAGAGAGAAAAGCAAGATGTCAACTCCAAGTTGGGAGATTCCCGGAGATTTGGTGGTGGGGCCTGGGAGGGCAGGGCTGGGGGGGAGGAGGGAGGGAGGGAGGAGGGGCAATGACATAAGCCGCTTTGAGGAGAAAAGTGTGATATAAGCAGTGGTGGGATCCAAAAATTTTAGTAACAGGTTCCCATGGTGATGGGATTCAAACTGTGGCGTAGCGCCAATGGGGCTGGGTGGGACACGACGGGGGCGTGGCCAGGCATTTCGGGGCAGGGCATTCCTGGGCGGGGCTGTGGCAAGGATGCAGCCGCTGCGCCGGTCCTTGGGTGGGAAATGAATGGATGCAGGCGCAGGCTGCCACGCACGCCGGTGCATCTCTTGCTACACTGCTTCAAGTTCTGCGCTCTACTGCTGAGAGGAGGGGCTTAACTAAGGCCAAAATCACATGGCAAAATCACCCATTAGTAACCCCCTCTCGGCACACACAAATAATTAGTAACCTACTCTCGGGAACCTGTGAGAACCTGCTAGATCCCACCTCTGGATATAAGGTTCTAAAGTCTATATGAAAGGGCCCCTCCGCCCCAAAGCTCACCCTAATTAGATCAGCTGCCACGTTTGTTCTCCCCTGACAGGCTGAGCCCAAAACGTGGTCTCTTTTCTGGCCCGGCACACGCGGCTGCTTCCCAGGGCGCTTTCACTTCCCCTGCAAAGCCCCCCACGCGTCCTTCCTCCCTTCCCTTCACCCCTCTGCCAGGCCAACAGACGGAAGCGGTTGGTCGATTCGTCCTGTGCACATTGCACGGGTCTATGCGCTGCACAGCCAGTATTTTACGAGGACGCTGCAGAGGTCTCTGGGGCGCCCCTCTTGCTCTGCCACCTGTGCCAGTCCTGCCTGAAGCCCAGAACGTGTGTGCGCAAACCCCCTTCCTCTGGTGATCATTTCAGAACAACCAGAACAATCTCAACCACTCTGCAGCTACACAAGTCCGCTTGAAAGTTCTTTGTTTACATCCTCGCAACCCTGTTAAAAAAGGACCGCGTGACCGATTCAGCCCTCTGGCATCACTAAGATTCACACTGCCTGCCTTCCTTCCTTCACAGCAAGACAGGAGTCCAACAGATGTAGATTTTTCACCACATCCGCAATTCTGTACCTGTTGGTTTCCTGTCTGTTGTGCAAAAAAGGAAAAGCCCCATCACACTTGTGGAAGATTACTGCTGCTAGTGTTTTAATGTTTAATTTATTTATTGTTTTAACTTAAACTATTTGTGGTATTCAAATGCTGATTGTTTTGTGAACCGCCCTGAGCCCTTCGGGGGTAGGGTGGTCTATTAAATAATAATAATAATAATAATAATAATAATAATAATAATAATAATAATAATAATAAGAAGAAGAAGAAGAAGAAGAAGAAGAAGAAGAAGAAAGAAGAAAGAAGAAAGAATAATAATAATAATAATAATAATAAGAAGAAGAAGAAGAAGAAGAAGAAGAAGAAGAAGAAGAAGAACAAGAACAAGAAGAACAAGAACAAGAACAAGAACAAGAACAAGAACAAGAAGACAGTTTCAGAGGGCGGTTGTGTCAGTTTGCTGGAGAATACCTAGTTGCCATAGTCCTTAGCGACCAAAGAGATTTTTGGGGTACAAACTTTCGAGAGTCAAAGGTTTCTAAGGTGCTACTGAACTCTGTCCTAGTTGTAAAGCTAATTAATTAATTGCTTTTAAGGAGCCACAGGACTTTTCTTCTGGAGTTTGCCTGCTGCAGAGGAGAGAAGGACGCCAGCTCTCTACCAGCATGGCGTCACGGTTAGACTATTGGGTTCAAATCCCCTATCTGCCATAGAAGCTTGCTGGGTGACCTATCTCAAGCTAGCCTACCTCACAGGAATGTTGTGAGGACAAAATGGAGGAGAACGGCCGAGCTGCTTTGAGTTCCTGTTGTGGAAGAAGGCAAAGTCTAAATGAAGTAAACAAATAAACACCAGGACAAGGAGAAACAGCAATTCCTGAGTGTTTGCTTAAGGCAGTATTTGCAGCCGCATCTGTGAACTGACATTCTCGCTTGCTTGCCATTGGCTTGCAGAGGGCCGGGGACTCGGGGTTGCAGGAAGGGGCACTCTGAGATTGCCTACTTACTGCATGGGCAGGTGGGCTCACGGGGGCCGTTCTTCAAGTCCCTCTTCCACCTTTCCCGGAGTGTGGGAGACCTCTCCTGCAGAGGCCAGGCAGCCAGAAGATCCTCACCCCCCTGAAACCAAAACAGAGAGGAATGCCGGACCGGCTCTGCAGTGACTTAGTTTCTACAACATCTGCAGAGCTTGGCAAATAAATCTTGTTCACCAACGAATATGTCAATTCCTTTCACGCAGGGATACCCAGCCTATGATCTTACAGCGCTCACAAATCCCATACACAGGAGAGCCTATATGCTGGCTAGATTTAACATCATGCCATCTCCGCTACATAGAGGAAGACTTAAAGGTCTTCCAAGCGAGAAGAGGTTCTGTACCTGTAGCATAGGACAGCTGGATTTCATCCCACACATCCTCCTGAACTGCTTATTACCGTGTTTCCCCGAATATAAGTCAGTGTCTTATATTAATTTTTGCTCCCAAAGATGCGCTATGTCTTATTTTCAGGGGATGTCTTATTTTTCTGTATTCTGTTCGTCGGGCATGCTTCCAAACAAAAACTTTGCTATGTCTTACTTTCGGGGGATGCCTTATATTTCGCACTTCAGCAAAACCTCTACTATGTCTTATTTTTCGGGGATGTCTTATATTAGGGGAAACAGGGTATACCAAGAACTCTGATCCAGTCTGTTATCCCAAGCCATAGACTCTATGATTGATTGTACTGAATCAGATAAAGTAGTTACGCTTTTAAATTGCCAGGATTTTCATCATTGCCTTATAGTGGCAAAGTTTTTGTCAGAAGTTTGTAAACTGAATGTATGACAAACGCGAAGTTTTATACTATTCGCTTTTTAACTGGAACTGTATTTTTATACTATTGTGTATACGCCAATAAAGGCTTATTGAATTGACTTAGTTTCTCAACCCGGGTGCATCATACTGGGAACTTACCAGGTTATAGGGTTGCCAGCTGTGGTCTGGGGAGTTTATTTACTTATTTACTTATTTACTTATTTACTTATTTACTTATTTACTTATTTATACATACATACATACATACATACATACATACATACATACATACATACATACATACATACATACTTTGAGCTTCTATACCGCCCCGTCCCCGAAGGGCTCTGGGCGGTGTACAGCATATAATAAATACAATCATAAAATCATCATAAATTGGCTAAAACTTATAAAAGCAGCGGAGACTATCTAAACATTAACACTTAAAATAAAGCATAAATAAAAGCATGGGTAACGTCCGATACCTAATATCAAATCCTCCTCCCAAAGGAGGAACGGCAGATCCCCTCAGATGTTATAGGCCCAGGTGTAGGGGCCAGAAGAAGGGGGGGGGGCACTATCAGCGGCTGGTCCCTCCAAAGGCCCGGCGGAACAGCTCCGTCTTACAGGCCCTGCGGAACTCGCCAAGGTCCCGCAGGGCCCGGACAGCTGGTGGGAGAGCGTTCCACCAGGCTGGGGCCAGGGCTGTAAAAGCCCTGGCCCGTGTGGAGGCCAGCCGCATCATCGAGGGGCCGGGGACCACCAGTAAATTGGCCTCTGCTGAACGAAGAGGCCGTGTGGGAACATATGGGGTGATGCGGTCTCGAAGTTCCTGGAGGTTTGGGGGCGAGAAAATCTGCAGAGGGAATTCACCTGCAATCTTTGGCATAGCAAAGAGATTGCTCTCTGAAGCAGCCGATTCCTCCAGCCGAATTGAGCTCTACTATCTGGAAATTAGTTCGAATTCATGGAGAAATCCAGGACCACCTGAAGGTTGGTCACACTAGCCCAGGCCCTGACAGGTCACAATGCAAATGGGATATGGCCCAGCCTACAGCCCCGGGACCAACAGCATAGACCAGTGATGGCGAACCTTTTCGAGACCGAGTGCCCAAATTGCAACCCAAAACCCGCTTATTTATCGCAAAGTGCCAACACGGCAGTTTAACCTGCATACTGAGGTTTTAGTTTAGAAAAAACGGTTGGCTCCGAGGCGTGCGTTACTCGGGAGCAAGCTTGGTGGTAGTCGGTGGCTTTGCTTTGAAGCAACCGTGCAACTCTTCCAACGGGCGAATCATGACCCTAGGAGGGTTTACTCAGAAGCAAGCCCTGTTGCCAGCAACCGAGCTTACTCCCAGGTAAAGGATCATGCTTTAGTTCTTCACATGAAAATCAGTGGGGTTTAACAGCGCTTAACAGGGTTACCTACACTTCCTCCCCAAAACTAGGTCTTAAGTTTAATGCTAATAATCAAGCCCAGCGGCCCAGGCCAGCCTTGATGTGTGTGTAGGGGGGGGGGGGGGGACTCTGTTTGCACGTGCCCACAGAGAGGGCTCTGAGTGCCACCTCTGGCACCCGTGCCATAGGTTCGCCACCACTGGTATAGACAATCCCACCCCTTCCTTTTGCAGGACTTTTAAAAGCACAGCAGCCTTGGCTTCCAAAAAGTTGGTAACCAGAGGCAGGGGGTGGGAGCAGAACAAAAGGCTTTGTAATCTCAGATCCCAAGCCCCCTACTCACCGCCCCCCCTTTTTTTGGCAAACCAAAAGCTCAGAGAGACTCACTGTGCCTTTCCCCCTGCTACCCAAGATGCGGAAAGCTACTTGACGGCATCACAGCTATTTTGCATTTAATAGCAGCTGCCAGAACTGTTTTTTGCAAGGCCCTGGAAACAGGAAACGGTTCCTCAAATCCAAGATTGATCGATAAACACAAAGAAACCTGTAAACAGATGATATGAACAGCGCCAAGAAGCGAAAAGGACGTACAGCAGGCTGAGTCATTTGATGGCATTTAAATCTTGCAGATCCCGAATGGCTCTGCCTGTAGGGGTGCATTTCCTTTCTCTGTGTATGTTCAAAGCATGGTTGTAACATATATGTGAATTAAAAAATGCAATAAAGTTATTGGATAAAGTGCCCAGGTAGAAAAGACTGATCAAGCTGTTGAGGGGGGGAGGGGCAGAGAATACACACCTGGAAGCAGGTTCCCGGCCTTTTGATCTGCTAATTGGCAGGTGATCAGAAGGTGCCTTCCGTTTTGCAGGCAGACAACAATGCGGGTTTTTCCTCATTACTGACAGTAAATGAACAGGAAGTTCAAAGGGGGACATCAGATATGGGAAAAGAGGCAGGATAGAGACTGGTAGGTCTCCGTAAATCGGGAGGCTGGGAGCACAGAGTTCTCTTCTCAGCCTTAGCTCAAACTCAAGAGCTTTCATGGAGCTAATCTTCTACTGAAGGAAAACAGAGTGCCACAGATCATGTGCAGAGTTCATTTAAGCTTCTCCCTACAGAAGGGCGGCTCTCCCCAGCAGGTTTGAATCCAAGTGTGCTTGGGTGAGGAAGCTCTCTGCAGATATGCAGTATTTCTTGCAGGACTTGGTTTGAGATTCAATGCACAGCCCATGCACGCATCGTCAAAACCGCCTTTCTCGGTGTGACAATTGTCAACTAATTGGGAGGGGGGGGGATTCCCTTTCTATCCCTTCCCGAAGGATTGATTCCTGGCAGTGTGCGGGGGACTAGTTTCGCTTCCCAGCTCTGGCCGAGTGCCCAGCTGGGATTTGGAAAGGCCAACCCTCCGCTGTCGAGAGGAGGCCGGCTTTCTTGGCGAGCAAAATAAACTAATCCGCTTTCTCGGAAAGCACAAGGGGAAGGCTGGGAGCCAAGAGGACACTTCTCATGAATGGTTTGGGGGGGGGGGGGCGCGGACGGACCAAAAATCCAATTTCTAGCCAAGCAAGTTTGCTTAAAGGATTTTTTTTTTTAAAAAAGCAGGAATGTTCAGTCTCAAATCGTGAAGATTGTTTGACCCCCCCACCCCCAGGAACTGTTCGGATCGTAGCATTTTGCAACAAACACACCCTTGTTTCATTCCTCCACTCGGCCGTCACTAGATGAACCCGTAACACTGTCCTTTCCATTTGTAAGGCTGTCCTTTCCGTTCCAGGGTGAGATCCTGTCCTTGGGTCTCACCCTGTCTTGGAAGAGAGGGGAGGCCTGGCTATTTCGAGGTGCCCCCTGCATCCGTCTGGTACTCAACCGCACATTTACCAAAGCTCTAGCACAGGCCACAAGAGTTGCAATCCTTCTTCCAAATCCCCAAGCACTCTGCATATGCTCAGAGGCATACTTGTTTATTAAGTAGAAGAAGAAGAGTTTGGATTTATATCCCCCCTCTCTCTCCTGCAGGAGACTCAAAGGGGCTGACAATCTCCTTGCCCTTCCCCCCTCACAACAAACACCCTGTGAGGTGGGTGGGGCTGAGAGAGCTCCGAGAAGCTGTGACTAGCCCAAGGTCACCCAGCTGGCGTGTGTGGGAGTGCACAGGATAACCTGAATTCCCCAGAGAAGCCTCCACAGCTCAGGCGGCAGAGCTGGGAATCAAACCCGGTTCCTCCAGATTAGATACACGAGCTCTTAACCTCCTACGCCACTGCTGCTCCCTATTTCCGTTTCTGGGCCTGGGCGGGCTGGCTCGTGTGGGAGCTGTTGAAGCCCGGCAGCTGTAAACCAGAACGGGACGGACAGCGTCCACTTGCTGAGAAGTTGGGACCCGCCCCCATCTTCCTCGTCCCTACCCACTGGACCCTACTGCCCCACGCTGTAGCACCCCTTGCTTCTGTGTCGGAGCAAAGCAGGCCCACTCTTACCTGGGGGGTTCTGAGGGGTCTTCTGTCTCCACGGGTCTGGGACCGCAGCTCTTCCCTCAGCTGAGAGAGTTCCCCCCGCAGGACTTCCAGGTGGTGATGGACACAGAAGACGGCCAGCAGGCAGGCGACCACCCCCACCCCCACGGCGCCCCCGCCCACCCAGAGGGCCCCAAGAAGGGAGGTGTATCGGTGGGGCTCGGGGCTCAGCCCTGCGTTGGCTTGGGGGCCCGGAGGAGCCGCTGGAGTTAGCATAATCTCGGCTCCTACAAAGTCCTTCTCAGGGACCCCTTTGCAGCCTCCTGTATCCGATTGCTAGACCCCTCGACCTCCCTCTGGAACTGCGGACCCCCGATGTGCAAGGACTCGCTGGGGAGTCGGCTCCCCCCCCACTTCTGCCTGCCGAGGTCACAAGGCCTGGCCTTTATATCCCACCTGTCTGCCGCAAGACCCCTTCCGCCCTGCCAGAATCTTCCAGCCTGGAAAGCTGCCCCCCAACACGCCCCATGCTCCCCCCTAGACCCTACCAACCCCTTCTGCCAAAGCCATGCCCGAGCAGCCCGCACGCCTTGGCCCTGCCCATTCTGCCCATTTCACCCTGTGCTATCCTCGCGGCCTGTCCAGCTCCGTCCGTGCCCGTTTGGAAGGGGCTCAGCGCCAGAAGGAACGCAGCTCCACACGCCCTGCCCAGCAAGACCGGCAGCATCTGGCGTTGGTAACGGCGGCCTGCTTTCTGGCTAGCGGGATCTGAGCCCGTGCCAAGGGAGGGGGTGGATTGTGCAAGAACCGAAGGGGAAGCTGCTCTGTGCCCAGTGCTGCCAAACGTACCCGCCCAGCGTGGAACCGAGCCAACCTATTTAGCCTTTGTGCACCTAGAAGAGAAGAAGAGGAGTTTGGATTTATATCCCCCCTTTCTCTCTCTCCTGCAGGAGACTCAAAGGGGCTGACAATCTCCTTGCCCTTCCCCCCACAACAAACACCCTGTGAGGTGGGTGGGGCTGAGAGAGCTCCGAGAAGCTGTGACTAGCCCAAGGTCACCCAGCTGGCGTGTGGGGGAGTGCCCAGGCTAATCTGAATTCCCCAGATAAGCATCCACAGCTCAGGCGGCAGAGCGGGGAATCAAACCCGGTTCCTCCAGATTAGATACACGAGCTCTTAACCCCCTACGCCACTAGAGCAGAACTAGGGGAAGGCCTCCTCGTGTTACCCGCCTGCCTCTCTGCCGGGCCAGGCTCATTCCGGCACACACACACACCCCTTTTCAAACCAGGGTCGAGACTTCAGGGTCACAAACCCTGAATACTGACTGTCAGCCCCCCCCCACCTTCTCCCCCCCCCCAACTGCCCCCATGCATTCCCCATCATCTTGAAACCGGGACTCTCCTTCCATTCTCACAGGCAGGACTTCATCCCTTGGAGGTTGGAGGGGCAGCCCAGATCCGGGGGCCACGAGTTTAGGCTCAAGAGGGAGAGAGAACAGGTAGGATGAAAGGGGGTCAGCCGGGCGGATGAAGGGGGGCAGGAAGAAGAGTTTGGATTTATATCCTCCCTTTCTCTCCTGTAGGAGACTCAAAGGGGCTGACAACCTCCTTTCCCTTCCCTCCCCCCCACGCAACAAACACCCTGTGAGGTGAGTAAGGGCTGAGAGAGCTCCACAGAACTGTGACTAGCCCAAGGTCACCCTGCTGGCACATGTTGGAGTGCACAAGCTAATCTGGTTCCCCAGATAAGTCCCCACAGCTCAAGTGGCAGAGTGGGGAATCAAATCCGGTTCTCCAGGTTAGAGTGCACCTGCTCTTAAGAACTGCGCCACACTGAAAGAGCCCAAAGGGAGGGGGGGAGGAAGTAGGGAAGGAAGGGAGAAGAAGAAGAGTTTGGATTTATATCCCCCCTTTCTCTCCTGCAGGAGACTCAAAGGGGCTGACAAGCTCCTTGCCCTTCCCCCCTCACAACAAACACCCTGCGAGGTGGGTGTGGCTGAGAGAGCTCCGTAGATCTGTGACTAGCCCAAGGTCACCCAGCTGGCGTGTGTGGGAGTGCCCAGGCTAATCTGAATTCCCCAGATAAGCCTCCACAGCTCAGGAGGCAGAGCGGGGAATCAAACCCGGTTCCTCCAGATTAGATACACGAGCTCTTAACCTCCTACGCCACTGCTGCTCCTCTTGCTGGGGGCTAGCTACAACTTTGGCTACTTACCAGTAGGGGGGATGGCCCTCAAAACCCGAGTAGACTAGAAACTCTGGGTTGCCAGCCTCCAGGTGGGACCTGGAGATATCCCAGAATCACAACTGACCTTCTGACGACAGAGATGAGTCCCCCTGGACCAAATGGGTGGACTCGGTACCATTAAATCCTGTTGAGGCTCCTCCCTTCCCCAAACCCCCGCCCTGAGAGCTTCCCGGCGATTCAAACCTTGTTCTCCCAAGTCGCAGTCAAGACGCTCTAACCACTACGCCACAATGGTTCCCCCCCAACATTTGGGAACCGGAAGTATCTAGGCACAGAATTACTCAGCAACAAGACTTCTATTATCAAGAAATTTTCATTAAAATTTTTCTGTCGGTGTTAATAATGATAACTGCCACCTTGTCTCCACTCCTCCTTCACAAACATCACCTTTCTCTCCTCTCCTGCCCCACCTTAAATCAGTCAACAGCTGAACAGGTGAGATATGCCCCAAGGGCTGCCCTCAACCAATATGCCCCAAGGGCTTTTCCTCATCCAATGGGGAAGGTTCCTGTCGTTCCATTGGCTGTTCGTTGGTTCGGCTGGGCGGGATTAGTCAAAGCTGGCCACTCCCTGTCCTTCTGTGTCTCGCCACTCCTCCTCCTGCTGGCTGCCACTGGAACTGCAGCCTGTATATACAGATGAGCCTGCTAGCTCCTGAGCGTCGGCGCGAGATTTCTGGAAGAGTTCGGCCACTTCCAACAAACCAAAGGAAACGGCAGAATAGCATGAGGCGTAGCAATTCACCACGGCACGGTGCCCGGCAGAGAAGAGAAGCATAGCAGCACTTGGAAGACAATATAATCCGCAAAGGACACGTGGCGACCACGCAGGCAGTCCACAGATCTTCGGGAACACGCCTTTTTGGGCTGATAGCTGCTGACAGGGTCCAGATGTGGTCTGTGTGATTCAACGAAAGGGATGCAGCTGGGCTAAGGTTCCCCTCCCACAGGCTGCAAACGGGACCGTGGAGTCTTTTGTGGGGGTGGGGGTCACAACAAGGAAGGGGGGACCACAACCCGAACTCGGAGAAGAGTCCGTGGGACGTGATGGTCCCTCGCGGTTGAATCCGGTGCAGCTAGAAGCACAGAACGCCGGCGGAGTACACCCAGCGCCCATTTCCTTCCTCTCCCCACAACTAGATCCCCTTTGCCCCCCCGCCAGGACCCGGAACCCTCCGTTCCTCCCACTGTCCAGGCTGTCAGTGGACTTGGAAGAGGCCAAAGTAGGTGAGGTAGCGGTCAGCCTTCAGCTGGACCTTGGGGATGGTCTGGAGCCGGATGGTCTCCTGCGGTCTTAGCAGCACCAGCCCCGAGACGTGGCACACCCTCAGTTCGGCTTTCTGGGGCCCGGAGCTGGTGGGGCGGAACTCTTCCACGCAGCGCAGCGCCAGCTGGCCCCCCAGCACCACGTCCAGCTTCATATAATTGACCTTGTCCTCGTTGAAGTGAACCTGAAGGCCAAACGGGGAGGGGAGAGAAAATAAATGTATGGAACTCAATACGCAGCAGAGAGGTGGCTAGCGGCAAAGACCGGGAAAAATCCAGAGGACCGGCCTAGCGACAGCTGTCAGGCACAATTGCCAAAACAGAGCCTCCATGTTTAGGGGCAATGTATCTTGAAATGCCAGATAACAAAGATGGAGAACAGTTGTGGCTTGTTGCTTTCCTGGTTCTGTTTGTGCACTTCTGCCTGGCCGTTCCCGGGAGACTTTCCCGGCAAAGCCCGTCGACTAACCCTTAGTGCAGTGATGGCGAACCTATGGCACGGGTGCCAGAGGTGGCACTCAGAGCCCTCTCTGTGGGCACGCACACACAGAGTTTGTCTTGAAATCGCCCTCCCAAACACACACACATCTAGGCTGGCCTGGGCCGCTGGACTTGATGTGCATGCAGCGAGCAGAGAGGACTCGGCTGGTGGGCCTGGTACCTGTGCTCCAGGTGGCTGCTACCCGGGGGGGGGGGGGGGGGGGGGGCGGCAGAGATGCTAGAGATGCGCAGAGTGGCAGATGTGGGACTTGCTGGGGGCTACAGCAGGCTGGCCCCTGCTCGAGGGGGTTATTCAGGTTAAATTGCCACGTTGGCACTTTGCAATAAATAGAAGAAGAGTTTGGATTTATATCCCCCCTTTCTCTTCTGCAGGAGACTCAAAGGGGCTGACAATCTCCTTGCCCTTCCCCCCTCACAACAAACACCCTGTGAGGTAGGTGGGGCTGAGAGAGCTCCGAGAAGCTGTGACTAGCCCAAGGTCACCCAGCTGGTGTGTGTGGGAGTGCACAGGCTAATCTGAATTCCTCAGATAAGCCTCCACAACTCAAGCGGCAGAGCTGGGAATCAAACCCGGTTCCTCCAGATCAGAGTGCACCTGCTCTTAGCCACTGCTCTTAGCCACTATGCCACTGCTGCTCCTCGGGTTTTGGGTTGCAATTTGGGCACTCGGTCTCGAAAAGGTTCGCCATCACTGCCTTAGTGTCTGCATGGGGAGGTATCAAGGCATAGTGGCAGATCATCTCTAGTAAAAAGGTAATGTGAAAGATCTAAGACCCTGGGAAGTGCTCACCTGTCCTCCACAGGAATTTTAAGGCCCAGCTCCGGTCAGTCCCCCTTGCATCCACCCGCCTCCTTGCCCCTCCTAGGAAAATCTCTTCCAAAGCTCTCCACAACTGTACACCCTCCCCTCCCCTGCCACCCCCACCCTCACAAAGAGCCTAAGAGTCCTATTTTAAGACTTCTCCAAGAAGCCCCCTCACCTGGCAGTACAGGTAATAGAGGCCCCTCTTGAGCACGGTGAACTCCCCTCGACTGCTGTTGTAGCGGAGGGGGCTGCTCGTGTTCAGCTTGGCCTCTCCCCAGCCACGGATGATGCCGCTGCCATCTGGGGAGGAAGAGGGGAGGGGGCTGAGTCTCTGGGTCAAAAACAAGAACCCTAGAATTTGCCCACCTGGCCCAGGAGTCTCCAACGTTACGCCAACGTGGCACCTGCTGCCATCTTTCCCGGAGCCCACAATTTTGTGGCGACGCCCATGACCCTGTGTCCAAATTCCAAAGATGCCCTCGGGCTTCAAACAACAGGGCACACCCCTCCCCACATCCCAACACCACATGCCTTGGTGGGAAAACAGAGAGGAAATTCCTGACGCTTTCCCCCCCCCCCCCCCGCACACCCAAAACAGGCCCCGGACAAAATGGTGTTACCTGCCTGGATGCCACCGCGTCCTTCTGGGGGGTGCACTGGAAAACAGACACTGGTGAGTGAGACGGGCTGGGCCCATAACCACTTCACTTTGTGGCTGCATGCTGGAACACAACTAGGGACGCCAGCCTCCACCTGGGACCTGGGGACCCCCCGGGAATCACAGCTCATCCCCAGGCTTCAGAAATGAGTTGATCTCCTCCAGGAGAACTTGCCCCTGTACCCCAATTTTGCAGAGAGGGGAATATTCACAGCCAAAGACAACCCTCTTAACTCAGGGTCTTGCTGCCCTGTCGCAACTATAGGAATGCTGCCCTATCTTGCTGCCCTGTCACAACTACAGAAATGCAATTGTGCAACCATAATGGGAATGCACAGCGCTCCAAAGGATCCCTCCTCCTCCCATGCATTTAAGCTTCCCGAGTAGCTGGCTCCGCCTCCTCTGGCGGCCATTTTGTGGTGGTGCCCAACTCTGTGTCAGAATTCCAAAAGAGCCCTCAGGCTCAAAAAGGGTGGGGGACCCCAATATACACAACTGTGTAACATGCAGGTGTCAGAAGCAACATAACACGGTGCAACAGACAAGGGATTGGGACGCACAGACTTAATAACAAGTCACAGTTTCTGTTTTCTGGGCCTGCTCTGAGCCTGCCTTCCCTGTGTGAGTCTGTGTTCCACGAGGGAGGAAGGAAATTGGGGGTTCTGCTCTCTAGGGAACGGAAGCGGGCTCCACCGAGGCAGTGCCAGGGGACTTGATTCAGCAGGGTCAGAAATTAGGTCACCTGCAGGGACAGAAAGGAGCAGCCGACCCACGTACAAACACCTTCTCTCTCACCTTCGTAGTGCGCTGCAAAGACTGTGCCGGCTTTGGAGGACCGTCGCTTCCCTCTGCCAGTAGCTGAAAGGGAGAGGGGGAGGCGTGGTTAAGGGTGCAGGAGACAGCAGTGACCTTTATTGTGGTTTTATACAGGGAAGGGGGTTGCCAAACAGACCCTACCAGGAACATCGCTTGGGAGTGCCGCCCAGACTCCCAATGCTCAGGGCAAGGAGAACAGGAAACCATCCACGCTCCCCCAGACTTGATTAAAACGAGGCAGAGGGGGGCAGATTAATATCACCCCCCTAAGCAGAAGAAAAAGCAATGCCCTACCCTTTTCTTGTTGCAGTTATAAGGGAAAAGGTGGAGAATGCATCTTTCCCTCTATAAGTCCACAATGAAAAGGGCTAGAAACATACTTTGAAAAAGAAAAAAAACCTAGTACATAGTTGCAACAGAGTGTTAAAAGGTTATAACAATCTAGCAGCGCCTAATTTTTAAAGTCCTCTGGTGGAAGATGAAGATACAGAGAAAAAACTACTGAATTTCCTGAGTGCATTTGCAACAGCAATAAGACTGGGCAGAGAACTGACTCCAAACAGCAGCAGCCCTGGCACAATTGGACACTCTTTTCCTGCCCCCTCCCCACCCCGAGACATCCTGCCAATTGAGGTCCAACTCACCTTGCCTTCGCTGCCGCAGCGCCCCCTCCTGGGCAAAATGGTGTAGCAACTTGCCCTGGCTGCTCCAGCTGGCAGAAAGCACCACCTAGAGGGGCAACAGGAGATTGCAGGGCACAGAAAGAAGATGTCATTAGGGCGGGAAAAGAACAGTGGCGTAGCGCCCAGGGGGCCACATGGGGTCAAATGTCCCCGGGCTGCGGCCTTTTAGTCATGTGGGGGGGCGGAAAATCACCCCCACACCCCTCCTCCTTTTCCCCAAGTCCATAAACTGACTTAAAAAAAACCCATAGTGGTCGGGGAGGGCAGCTGTGGCATGGAACTGGACTCTGAAGGCTAGAAGTCCGAGGCTGCCATTGTGGCCTCACTGAAGGTATGCAGCTCTGGGCCAGGGGGAAGTCTTAATAAACTACAGTCCCCGCCCAAACAAAAAAGCTTGTGGAGGCAAACACAGCCGAACCCAATACAGTAAGACACCTACAAAACATGGCCGAAGAGCTGACCACCAAAGAGCTGACCACCAAACCTTCCCCCCAAGGACAGGCGAGATGCCGCCCATCCAGGAGGAGCAGCAGTGGCGTAGGAGGTTAAGAGCGCGTGTATCTAATCTGGAGGAACCGGGTTTGATTCCCAGCTCTGCCGCCTGAGCTGTGGAGGCTTCTCTGGGGAATTCAGATTAGCCTGGGCACTCCCACACACGCCAGCTGGGTGACCTTGGGCTAGTCACAGCTTCTTGGAGCTCTCTCAGCCCCACCCACCTCACAGGATGTTTGTTGTGAGGGGGGAAGAGCAAGGAGATTGTCAGCCCCTCACCATGCACAGTTCACTGGCATGCGTGTCGATCACCCCAAGACGGAGCCTCAAGTGCTTCTGAGAAAGCAAGCCACAAGATCTCTGTATGCTGTCACCCAGAGAGATTCTGCAAACCTTAAAAAGCAGACTTTTAGAACAGGAATACCATATCTTGTTGGGCCAAGCAAATAAATCATGCTCACTCCTTTCTGTCGGAATAGTACCAGAACAGGGGCACCTAGCCAAATATCTCGAACTATTAACTGAACCCCAACAGAGATGGATTATTACAAGGGCCAGATGCAATACTTTCCCGTCGGCCATTACAAAGGGTCGCTACCTATCTATCCCTCTCCAGGATTGGGTCTGTCCACACTGTAAAAACCAAGTGGAGGCTCTTGCTCACATTATACTTGACTGTCGAGATATGTGGGTATTAGGAATTTCTCTCCTGGGGCGTGGTCTTAGACAAACCTGAAGGAGACTCTGACAACTCTGTTGTGGAGCTTTTGTTAAATAACACAGAGGCCGTGCTCTTGGAAAAAGTAGCAAAATTTCTCTTACAAGTGACAGAACTTTCTAAGTAACGTCCAATGCTAGATACAGTTTATCTGTCTGTGTTTTGAATGTACTTTTGATTTGTACTTCAGAAATGTCTGTAACGCTCTGGAGCCTATTTCAATATGCCTAATAAAGGTTGTTGTATTGTAAAGAAAGCCACTTACTGGATCCATTTCCTCAGCATCGTCTGCAGAAAGGAGATCCTGAGAACCAGAAAGAGACAGAGAGAGAGAGAGAGAAAGAAAGAAAGAAAGAGAGATATGGGAGGGTCACATTCCAAAACTGCGAGGATATGAGACCCCCGGCTGGAAGCACTCCTCGTGAGAAACGCTCCTCCCCTCTGAGGCTTCTGTTCCCACTGGAGCGGTGAACCCTCTTCTGATCCGTACACAATGCAGAATCAAGCAAAACAGCCCAGCAGAGTGGGCTACTGCCACACAAATGCCCGCCAAGATTCAAAGGGGGCTATTGTGGGGTCAGAGGCCAGCAGGCCAGGCACGGGAGGGTCAATGTGGACCACAGATGGAGGGTACTGGCTGAGAAGGGCCCCCGGAAGTTGCCCTGCATGAGCCACGCGGACCCACGTGGGAGAGGCCGTGGCTCAGTGGCAGAGCACGTGCTTGGCAAATTTGCAGTTTTGGGTCCATGCACGTCGATGCAGGCAAAACACGGCCGTGTGAACCTTCTTGAATCCCAACAGGTTCGGGGTTACAGTGAGGGCAGCTCTCAGCAAGTTTGATGTGAGGAAGCAACATTTTAGCAGCATAAACGTCTGGGGCTGATTTATTGCTTTTGTACCTGGGTTGGAGGGGCGGGAGGGGGGGGGGGTCACTGGCAAATGTCCAGCAGCGCTGAGCTGGAATGTGCCTGGGGGGGTTTCATCCTGGAGGCAGTTGCTACGGAAACACAGCAAACAACTCCCCGCATCGGTCCCAGGCCTCCAGAGCAGGAAAAGCAAGGTTGCCTGGCTGATTCCGCCCGGTTCCTCTCGACCTTTGCCCCCAGAGCCCCAGTTTTGCAGGGAGAAAGATCTCCAAAGCACAAGACACCCCTCTCGACTGAAGGGCTGCCTGCCCAGTCTCTCTCACAGTTATGCAACCGTAAAGGGAACGTACTCTGCACATGCTCCAAAGCGGTCTCAGCTGTCCCAGGGTGAGAGAGGATATCTCATTCTGGTTCCTCTTGACCTTTGCCCCCAGAGCCCCAGTTTTGCAGGGAGAAAGATCTCCAAAGCACAAGACACCCCTCTCGACTGAAGGGCCGGCTGCCCAGCCTCTCTCACCATTATGCCACCGTAAAGGGAACGTACTCTGCACATGCTCCAAAGCGGTCTCAGCTGTCCCAGGGTGAGAGAGGATGCCTCAGTCGGGGATCCTCGCCCCCCCCCCCCCGCACCTGCCCAACCCCATTTGACAGCTGTGAACGTTTGCAGTGATCGCTGACCCCCTGGGAGGCAGCGGTCAGAATGCGGCCGCTGGGATGGTCCAGGGCGTCTTCTGCGGCCAATCCAGATGTTGGGTGTGCTGTGCTGGGTGGCGTGGGAAAGAAAAGGATGGCGGGTGTGTGTGTGTGTTCCCCCCTCCGGGGCCTCTGCTGTCAGCTCCAACACACTGCTGGCCGAAATGCAACGGCATGGCTGTCCCAACAAACTATCCCTGCAGTGCGATCTGCTCGCAGGTCCTCACCAAGTCTCCGCGCAAACCGGGGCGACCTTTGAGAGTGGCCAGGAGGCGCCTGGGTGGCCCCGAGTGAGGCCGGCTGCTTCCTCCTGACCTGAAAAATGGGCGAGGGGGGGCCCTTGGGGACTCTGTCCCCCCCCTCCCTCTCTTCACACCCAACAGCTGGGCTGGCTTGGGAGGCCTGCGTGCTTGGAAGGAAGGAATCTCGGCAGTGACCTTCCGTACCCTCCGCGAGCGAAGCGGCGTTATCGTCCAGGGCTTTCAAGGCCGGAATCACTGGGGTGTTGTGGGGTTTCTGGGCTGCAGCCAGGCACGTGTCCCGGTAGCCTTTTTTCTTGATAGTAGATACTGCCAGCCACAGATGCAGGCAAAACATTAGGAGAAAAAGCCCCCGGCACACGGCCGTGCAGCCCGGAAACCCCACAACACCCCAAAGAAGCATTATTCCGCCAGGGCTGGCATGCAACTCTGTGCACGGGGGGGTGGGCATGTCTGGGGGGAGCCTTCCAGCTCGGGAGGCCCCCCACCCCGCACCGCCAAGGGGGCCCATCCCCACCCCTGGTTTCTCAAGCGCCCAGGCTGGCCCTTTTGCGCGCACCAGGCAGAAATCCAACGTGCAGGGAGCTTCCCTTCCCCAGGTTGGATTTCAGCCTGCTGAGAGTGTAAACAGACGAGAGTGCCCGCCCCGCCTCCTTGCAAGCGCCCGTTCCCCGGGGCTGGGCTGGGCTGGGCTGGGCATGCATGCAGAGGCTCGGGGGCGCGCCCTGCCCGAGGGGGACCCCGTGGCTCACCTGTGGCGCAGCGGCGGCGGCGGCGGGTCGCGGCGAGGCGGCGAGCAGGAGGCTGAGCGAGGCGAGCAGGAGGGCCGAGGCCGAGGCCAGCAGCAGCAGCGCCAGCCCCACCACTAGCCCCGGCGGCAGGCGGGACGGCGGCTCCCGGGACCGGCGGCGCCTCCCCATGGCCGGGCCGGGAGCGGACGCTGGAGCGGGCGCGGGCCGGGCCAGGCGCGGCTGGGCGGGCGGGCGGGCGAGCCAGCGAGCGGGAGGAGCAGCAGGCGGAGGGGCGAGGCCGCGGTCGGGCCGCTCGGCCCCCTGCCAGCCAGCCACGGGCCCGGACGGGGCGGAGGGAGCCGTGTTTTGGAGCGCCCTCCCGCGCACGTGGCCGCCCCGGGGGCCGGCAACAGAGGAGCGCCCCTCCCGCCCCTCCCGCGCCAGCTCAGCCCAAGGTGGGGGCGCCCTTCCCCCCCCCCAATGGCCCCAGAAAGCCAAAACAAAGCGACAGCAGGCGGGGTTGCGCTGCGCGTCGGAGGAGTCCCGGGGAGGGCATGCAGACGTGCCGGGGTTCGAAACACGGCGCGCCCCTCTTCCAAAAACGAGCCCCGCTGCTTGGGAGCCAGAACTCGAACCCAAGGCCTCACTGCCCCGCCGGCACCTGTCGCCCTGGATTGGGACAGCAAAGGACAAATGAGGCCAAGAATAGACCCCTCCCCCCCCCACACGCACACACACTTCCCTGCCCGCGTCTGGAGATGTGCCCCCCATCATGTCCCCCAGAAGTTCCACCTCGCCCACCCCACTTCTGTGTCCCCTCTTATTTGCACGTCTTGTTTATATTCTGCCTTCCGCCCCAGAGGGGACACGAACCAGCTTTTACATCCTTCTCTTCTCCTCCATTGTATCCTCACAGCAACCCTGTGAGGTAGGCAAGAGCGGTTGACTGGCTCAAGTCCACCTAGGGAGCTTCCGTGGCATGAGGGGGGGGGGGAGATTCAGACCTGGTCAGATACCTTGACCACCACGTGACACCAGGTGCAATCCAGTTTATACGGTTTTGCGTAAACTCGATATTTATCTGCCTCTCCTTCGTAATCAGCAGCCAAGCAGTGGTGAAGAAGAGGAAGAGGAGTTTGGATTTATACCCCACCTTTGGGAATATTAAATTTAATTATTATTAATAATAATAATAATAATAATCTCTAATATCCTAGGTCCTTGGGAAGGACTCGATATTCAGAGATGAATTCCAGACACTTGTGCTGTGTTATGTGTATTATTATTATTATTATTATTATTATTATTATTATTATTATTATGGAATTTTTTTTGGAAACCTGGAAGTTCCCTCGGATAAAAAAATGGGGGTGGGGGGGCTGCTTCCATGTTGCTCTGTGGGAAATCACCAGATAATTTTAAGTGTTGTCTCTATTGAGCAAGGGGTCAAAGAGGGTTTACCTCCTTTCACCTTTCCGTGGTTCACTCAGATGCCCCACACCCCCACTTAAGGTAGCGTGGCCGAGCGGTCTAAGGCGCTGGATTTAGGCTCCAGTCTCTCCGGGGACGTGGGTTCGAATCCCACCGCTGCCAGACCTTTTTCCTCGGTTGCTGCCAGTGTTGGATTTTGCTGAGTCGGCGCAGCGTCCCACGGGGGTGGACGAGGGGAGGAGAGATTCTTGCGGCTGCCTCTGCTTTGCCCAACCCCTGTGGATTCCTGCATTTCTAGATTCCAGCAGCCCTCTCTCCCCATCCAGCGTTGGTGGTATAGTGGTGAGCATAGCTGCCTTCCAAGCAGTTGACCCGGGTTCGATTCCCGGCCAACGCATCTGCATTTTTCCCCTCCCCCCTCCTCCTTTTTGTTCACCGTCCAACCTTTTTGAGTTGCTAATTTGTTATAAAAAAAAAAAGCAAAGGATCTGCCTTTGACCCAGATGGGCAAACTCTGGCTGAAAATGAGATTTTATGTAACGCTGGCTGGTAGCTTTATTTTAACCCAGGCTGTGTGGGTGTGTGAACGAGTCCCCGGCTAACTTCGGGGCCTGCGCAGCTTCCTGAATCTGGGAAGTGGAGCCGTTTCAGGACTCAAAGTAGACATGTGATGACCAGCGGTATGTTTGTCTGTGCCAGACACCCCCGCCCCCTCCCCAATCACAATTCCAGGGAGTTGCAGAGTGTTTGTTCCAGCCTTGGTCTGCAGTGAGCAAGCTGCATTCAATGCCCCTTCAAGATCAGCCAGAGTTTTTTTTTTGGGGGGGGGGGGGCACCAGCTTTTGAGGGTCAAACTGCCTCTCATCTTGAATGGAAACAGGCAATCCTGCAGATATGCACGGGAGAGCCTCCCTCTGGGAAGGAAGTTAATTCTGTAGCCACTTTGGAGCAAGGGCGGTTGAAGGCCACACTTACCCCCAGCACAAAAACAGGACGAGATTCTCTAATCTGCCTTCCCCCCCCCGCCCCCCCCGGCTAATAATTGGCAGGAGGCGAGGACTATGAGTCAGGCAAAGATACACCAGGGAGCCTCTCTTGTGTGCAATTTACTATTCTTCTCCCGCTAAACCCAGGGACTCCCATAACTCGGGAATTAGAACATAAGAACTAGCCTGCTGGATCAGACCAGAGTCCATCTAGTCCAGCACTCTGCTACTCACAGTGCCTTTGGGAGCTCACGTGCAGGATGTGAAAGCAAGGGCCTTCTGCGGCTGTTGCTCCCAATCACCTGGTCTGCTAAGGCATTTGCAACCTCAGATCAAGGAGGATCAAGATTGGTAGCCATAGATCGACTTCTCCTCCATAAATCAGTCCAAGCCCTTTTTAAAGCTATCCAGGTTAGTTATCCAGGTTAGTTATCCAGTCCAAGCCCTTTTTAAAGCTATCCTAATTCTTCCCCTCAGCATTTTCAATGAATGCCCCCTGGTTCTATTGTGCCAAGACTAGGCATTCAGTATCTAAAAGCTCCTTTTAAAAACTAGTCTTCCTCCTTATTGAAGCTTGCGCCCCGCTCTTCCTTTGCCAAAGTCCCCCAAACAGGCCTCAGCCCCTCCTTTGGGGGACCGTCAGCTACCCAGGGCATCCCTTTCTGTTATGAACTGTTTTAGGCAAAGGAGGTGCCAACCTCTGCCCCACAAGTTAAGGAAGCTTAGAGCGGCTCCCAGTTCCTCGCTGGTCACGTGTGAGGAACAAGCGCTTAAATTGCTCCAAGTTGGCCTGAAAAATCATCTTTCCGATAGTGTCACACACAGAATCACAGCTGTGGATTTGCTAATATTTTTTTTTTTTGCAACAGCTAGATTTGAGTCCAATAGCTCCTTAGGATCCAACGAGATTTAGAACATGTCCTTTGGGGGGGTCAAAGGTAGGGAATATGCCTTTTGAAAGCTCATTACCCTCCCCCATTTTTTCTAAGTTTCTACTGGATCCCTGTACAGCTTTTGTCTCAAACTGCTAAATTTTTTTGCTGATGTTCTTTAAGCAGGTTTTGGGTTGAGAAACTCTTAAATACTACCTACTGCAAGCTAACTTTAAAACAGTAGAAACGCAGGTCAAAAGATTTACAAGAAAAGTCTGCGGTTGGCACAGTCCAAATTAGTAAAAAAGTTTTTTTATTTTTTTTTCCTGAAAGGTACAGGTTTTGCACTGCCAGAAAGCGAGAATTTCAAACACCCAACAAAATGACATTTCAAGTAGCCCCCGAACCAACACAACAGTCACATGTTTGTCCTCTTAAATTGCTCTGCCTAGCACAAAGTGGAACTGAAAGTAATCTCAGACTGCATACACACGTCCACCCCCATGGGAACAGAAAGGGACCCAGGAAATGGCTCAACTTTTAACATGCTATGCAGGAAAGAAATCATTCTGCCAACTTGACAAATGTTTTAAGAGTTAAAAACACTTTCCAGAGCTTTTTATTTCTCAATCAAAAGGGGAAAAAAACACACACAGAGAAAGCATATAAAGTCAAGAAACTTCGTAAATTTTTCAACATAAATAATTCCTGGCGGATACGAAAAAAAGCACGAGTATACTTGCAGCTAGAAAAGCAAGCGTTTCGGGGAGCCAGGCGTTGCTCCCTGATTCTGAAAGATCAGAGGTTTGGTTTCTTCATCTTGCTGATGGCGAAGGGCGGGCGTGTTGTGCCGCCCTTGATCTCAAGTTGCAACTGAAGTCACCTCCTGTAGGTACTGGTGTAGCTTTTATTAGGTAGTCTTGAGTGATTATTTTTAAGGTAAAAATGCCAAAAAGTGGCAGTAGTGGATGGAGCTTAAAACCCCCTGTTGAGAAAAAAAAAACTAATGCGGAGGGCAGGAGGGAAGGTCTCCCCACACAACCGGATCCCTCCTCTGCGCCCCCAGAGATCGTTAGGAGAGAGATGCCGCCTTGATGGACCTCAGTTGTCTTACATTAGCTCAGCCGTCTGGACTGATGGCGGAGCTGGTGAAGGAGCTGTACGATGATAGGTGAAGATTGGGCTGTAGCAACCAGGTGGAGAGTTGGAGAGTCACTTGTAGGAATGGCCTTTGGGAGAGGTCAGTGAGATAGGTAAGGTAGTCGGGCTGTACTTGGGGGACGTCGGCGAGTAAGTGGGGCTTGTCGGGCTGTATGCCGGAGAGAAAGTCGGCAGTATAGACAGAGCGACGCGTCAATGCGAGTAGAGTGTCCGGGACTAGTGAGGCTGTACTTGGGCGTGGTGGGGCTGTATGTATTTAAGCTGAGGAGTCCCGAGGCTGTGCACTTTGGCCGAGGTCGAGGAGCTGTATACTTAGAGGGCTGGTTGGGCTGTATTTGGGGGATGTCGGGGTGTATTCTGGGGAGCTGGGGCTGTAAGACGGGCTTGTCGGGGTGTACTTGGGGCTGGTTGGGCTGTAGCTGGGGGAGCTGGGGCTGTAACTGGGCGATGAGGGGGTGTAAGTGGGTGACTGTGGGGTGTAGCGAGGGCTGGAGGGAGAATAGCTGGGCGAAGTCGGGCTGTAGGAGGGGCTAGTGGGCGAATAGCTAGGGGAAGTCGGGCTGTAGTTTGGAGAAGTAGGTGTGTAATTAGGAGATGTCGGGCTGTAGCTGGGAGATGTCGGGCTGTAGCTAGGAGAAGTCGGGGTGTAATTTGGAGATGTCGGACTGTAGTTGGGGCTGGTGGGGCTGTAGCTCGGAGATGTTGGGCTGTAGCTCGGTGACGTCGGGACTATAGCTTTCAGAGCTGGATTGGGCTGCTTAGCTTCGGGCCTGAGATTTGGGCTGTAGCTTCGGGCTGGATTGGAGCGCTATAGCTTGGATAGGCTTGTCGGGCTGCCTGCTTCGAGGCTGGATTGGGGGCTGTAGCTGGGCGACGTTGGGCTGTAACTGGGGCTGGTGGGAGAATAACTAGGTGACGTTGGGCGTAGCTCGGGCTGGTTGGGCTATAGCTCGGTGACGTTGGGCTGTAGCTAGGGCTGGTTGGGCTGTAGCTGGGCGATGTGGGGCTGTAGCTTGGGCTGGTTGGGCTGTAATTTGGGCTTGTGGGAGAGTACGAGGGAGATGTTGGGCTGTACAAAGGAGACGTGGGGCTGTAGCTGGGGCTTTGTGGTGTATACCCCCCAGGCGAACGGGGCTCGTAAGCAGGAGACGTTGGGGAATAACTAGGAGACATGGCTCCACCTAGAGGAGAGGAAGAGAACAGCGATGAGTGAACCATCCATCTTTTAAGGGCCACGGACTGCGTGCAGAGGGGCATTAACCTGACTGCTCACCTGGCGAAGGGATGTACGGGCTGGAAGGCCCGGGAGACCCAGGAGAGCCGGGAGTCGGAGACCAGGCTGGAGAATAGCCTGGACTGAAGCCGCTGGCGTCTGAGGCAGCGCTGGGAGAAAATCCAGCAGCACCCGGGGTCATTCCGCTACCTACATAGGAACAAAGGAAGATGTTGAAAACAGACTAGAGGGGAGGGCAGCCCTGGTACGCCAGGAACGAGACTCTTCGTGCCTGACTGAGATGGTGGTGCTTTGGGGAAAGCAAAGACAGAAAAAATAAAAGATAATCGCTTGTGAGACCCACCCACCCCACCTTTGGCAGAGCTTGTAACCCCATGAGGTTGAGAGTCCTTGTTTCAAACTGCTTTTGGCTAGATCACCTGTGCTGCCTTCTGCAACACGTGGGGTCTGTTCACTGAGAAAATCTTTTTTAAAATCTGGTGTTCTATATAGGCAGAAAACAAATACACCATAAAAATCTCTAACTGCTACCCTTTCTGCAGAGTCCATACTTCTATGGAGATAATGAACGCAGTTTTACTTTGCATTCCAAAGCTGTTAAGCACCAAAGATCTGAATGCTGCTAAAAGGCAACTGATTCATATTTGTGAACCGAGGGGAGATTTGTGTTTTAAGGAAGCTGCAACACTTTGTGTTATTTTTGTACACGGGATTTTGCTTAGACATCTCGTGACTCGTTTGTGCTCCATCAGATTTCCGCTCCCCTCCCCCCAAATTGTGGGCGAGAGGACTTTTAAAAGTTCTTTACTCAGCCTCTGCCACCTCTTCAGTTACGACTTTTACTGCAAGAGACTGAAGAGCTCCCCCTTTTGCAACTACAAGTTGGAACCTAGACAATTGCACAGGGAATTAAATCCTGTGCTTAAGACCACAAAGTGGACAGACTAATGCAGTTAAAAATGGGCAGAGTATATTCACGTACTGAATTTTTGGTTGCTAGAACATCCCTAAACACCTTGTTTTAGCTTTATAGGATTGTTTTAAGGTTTTTCTGTTGTTTTTATCTTGATTTTTGTACACTGCCCAGAACCCTTCGGGGCGGGCGAGCGGTATAGCAAATTTGAAATGTAAACAAACATAAATATAAGCTTTACAAGGGAAGCTTCGGGGTGCCGGGACGGGCACCCCTTCTAAACTGCATACTCCAGTTGCATCCGGGAAATCTTTGGTGGGCAAGATGGCAGCAGGGCAACCAAGCAAAAAAGTCCGCTCAGAAATATATCCCGATGAAAACTTTATTGTGCTCACAAGCACACACCCGTAGCTCCGATACGTACCAATGCTTGGGGACCATGCTCCATATGCTGGCGTGGCACCTTGGTTCCACGGAGTCATGGCAGGGGACATTCCACCCATGGGGCTGGGAGCCGAGCCAAAGAACATGCCAGTGGCTGCAAGGGAAGGAAAAGGATTAGAGGACAATGAACAGGCCCCCACCGTGTGGGTGTGAGTTGGGGGGGAGGGCTCTGCTCCCTGCTTGCCCCCGACCCAGTACTTACGGCCGCCCACTCCCAGGCCGAGGATGTTTGTGGGGATCTCCATGCCGTATTTGCACTTCTCTGCGTCCAAGAGAAGGTCGAAGCAGCCGGTGCCGGCGGGGGCAAGTTGGCCCAGCATGATGTTCTCCGAGACGCCCTTCATGGGGTCGCTTTCGCCATGCGCGGCTGCTTCCATCAAGACGTCCACCTGCGGCAGGTGGCCAAGACAAGAAAGGACCCCGCGGTTACTCACAGCTCTCCTCCCTCTCCCCTCTACCACACCTGGAGGACATGAAGACACTCCCCTCCTGCCCCGCCGCTCACCGTCTCCTCAAAGGAACACTTCGCCGTGGGCCCGATAATGTCTTGGCGGTTAGCGCCAAATGGCGAAGTGATAACCATCAAAATGCACCCAGCACGTCAGCAGAAATTAGTCACAGAGCAGCGCCAGATGGCGATAGTTGACGTAGGAGCCGTCAAAAGAGATGACGTGGTACAGCTCCCTCTCCAAGGCCTTCCTCACGGCCTCTATGCCCAGCACCTGCGCAAAAGAAACCAGGCTCCAGCAGGGCAGAGACGCACCCCCAAGGCCATGCCGGGCCAACCCTCTCGACAGCATTCCCTAGAGCAGTGTTTCCCAACCTTTTCGAGGTCAGGGTACCCTTGACCTCACTCTTCATATCTCACCCTGCCACCACCCTCCACCTTCCCCTCCCATTGCCCCTGCTTGCCACACCCCCCACCTTCCCCTCCCAGGGTGAAGGGAAGCACTGGGGGTGGTGGTGGCTGCTGACCTTGTGGCAGGCCCTGCCCCATGGGCCAGCTCCATGTCCTTGCTGGTACCAGTGGGAGACACCACAAAAATGAGGGGGGGCGGTAGTATTGCTGCGGTACCCCTGGGACATGACACCCCAGGGTACCACGGAACCCTGGTTGAGAATGGCTGCCCAGGAAAATAAAGCAGTAGGGACCCAAAAAGCTTCTGTGGACTGCACCAAGTTGGTGGGGCCAGGAGGGGACGTTGCCGAGCACAGCTTCTGATTGGTCACTGGGGATATGATCTTCCAAATTCCTTATCATCGGGCTCCAGGTCACAGCAAGACTGGCCCAAAGGCCTTCCCCACCCCCTTTCTCAGCTGTTTCAGGGTCCCGCCAGCCCCCTACCGTGAAGATCTCCACGATGTCGTTGGAGGTGGTGCGCACGGGGTCCACATCCTTCTCGCTCAGCACCCGCATGAGGCTCACGCCATCCGTCTCCAAGATCCACTCCTGCAAGGCCTTGAACTCCCCGTCCTCGGTGATGATGATTTTCTTCTTGTTGTCTGTCTGGGGCAGGTGCATGTACACCTGGAAGGGACACGGGAGCGGGGAGAAGGTCAGGGATGTCCCTGCAAGCAGTGGCCAGTGAGCTCCGTGGCGCCCGCTGGCACTTTTCCTGGTGCCCACCAAATGTTTTTAGAAAAGGGGAATGCTCAAGGGGGGCTTCTACTGGCTGCACAGGTTTTTTTTAATGTTACTTTGGCGGCAGCTGCCAGCACAGCACAAAGATCTTCACTGTGTGCCCGAAGGCAAGCTGCAGCATCCAGTTTGTGGCTGTGCTCAGCGCACCAAATCAGAATTCCAAAGGCACCTACAGGCTCAAAAAGGTTGAGGACCCCTGGGCTCCAGACTTGGGGACGAGGGGGGGGGGGGCGCCAGGAAGTCCCAGAGGTAGTTCCTCCATCCTTACCTTGCTGATCTGCTCGATGCCTTGAAGGGTCATATCTGTCAGCATGTTGGACTCGATACAACGAAGGAAAACGTCATCGTCCATCTTATCCACTACCTCTTCCTCCTGGACAGAAAGGGGAAGGAGGAAGGGTTAGCCCCATCCACGGAATCAGGCCCATGTGTCGCTTACTCCAACCGGCCTCCCGAGCCCTCAACATATTAACCACAGTGATACTGGAAGAGGGCCAAACAAACCACCACTGCTCTTGGTCAGCCACTTCTGGGTGGCCACCTGGCCTGTTCCAGCAGTCTAACCTCT
This sequence comes from Sphaerodactylus townsendi, assembly GCF_021028975.2. Classification (NCBI taxonomy): domain Eukaryota; kingdom Metazoa; phylum Chordata; class Lepidosauria; order Squamata; family Sphaerodactylidae; genus Sphaerodactylus; species Sphaerodactylus townsendi. Next base: position 38,013,104 of record NC_059439.1, read on the forward strand.
TAAGTTCTCCACTGGGCTTTTGGAGGGGCTGGCCGCGGTTCTATTGCCCCCCACTGAAACCAGAACTAAGCTGCCTTTTCCATCCTGGTAGGGCCCTGATTCCATCCTGGGCCCTGCCTCTCCTCCCTTCTCCTTTGGCCTTTAGACCGGGCGCCTGTGTGTGTGTTTTTACACAACCTTTGTTGCTTAATCTGTATTTATTGTTTTAATTGCTGCTGAATTTTAATGAGTTAAGATTTTATGTTATATTGATTTACTGTTCTGGAAACAGTCATGTTGTGAGCCGCCTCGAGCCCTTCGGGGATGAGGCGGCCTATAAATTTAATAAATAAAATAAATAATAAATAAAAATAAACATGTGGGTGCGGAACGACCGCCGCTAACTCACACGAGGTATCCCAAGACTGCCAGTCGCCTGAAGTAGCCAAGTGACTTTCCATCCAACGAGGAAAGGTAGTTTGGAACATTTCAGCTCCTGGACTCCCAATGCCAGGATCCAACCCTTTCGGTACCCGGAGGAAGGAAGTCATCCTGACCTACCTGATTGCTCTGGCCTTTTAGCAAAAAACAGGGCCAGCTCACACACACACTTCTCTCTCTCGGTCAGGAAGGTCCCCCACCCTAGGCTATGCCCCCTTCCTGAGGAACTGCATCAGGAGACATCCAGCCACAACGACCAACCAAGCAGCCCACTGCCCAGAAAGGTACCCCGCTGGCTCCTCCCTCGCCCCCCACGTCCACGCTCCCCACCTCTTGCATCTTGTTTTCATCGCTGTTCATGATGCGAATTCGCAACACCAGCTTCTCGGCATTGTCATCATTGAAAATGCAGTTGAGATCATCCCCAAAGCCTGCGTGGAAGAGGACATGGAATTTTATTTTTCACATCTGCCTAAATGCGTCTCCGTGGTGGTCTACATGCCGCGCCCGCCTCCCTCCTCACGCCCCTCACCGGCATTGATCTTCTCCGCAATTTGCTCCATGGTGAGCTTGCGGTCCGTCATGTGCTTGCGGTCCAGCTCCACGCGCAGCAGCCAGGGAGAAATGCGGGTGACGTCGAAATCGGGCATCTCGTAATAGACGTTCACCCATTCCTGGTCCTCGGCCACCACCGTGTTCTGCGGGTTGGGGTCGTAGTAGATGGCTGTGTTGGCCGTCACCTTGCGAAGAGTCGTGTGTTCGAGGCGGCAAAGGATGTCCTGGAAAGATGGGAAAGGGAACCGGGTGACGGAGCTGATCAAGGGGGAGAGTGGAGAAGAAACCGGCGGCAACGGGCAGAGCTTACCATCCGGGCAATCCTGCCATCTTTCAGTGTATTTTCCACTACCTTCTATTTCCATAAACCTTAAGAGTCCAGCAAGGTTTTTGAGGTACGAGTTTACAACCATGAAAGTTCCCAACTTTTGAAAGCTCATACCCTAAAGATCTTGTTGTTCTCTCAGGTGCTACGCTGGTGCTCCAAACTCTTTAGTTTGGAGAGGAGACCTCTGAGGGGGGATATGATTGAAGTCTATAAAATTATGCATGGGGTAGAAAATGTTGACAGAGAGAAATTTTTCTCTCTTTCTCACAATACTGGAACCAGGGGGCATTCGTTGAAAATGCTGGGGGGAAGAATTAGGACTAATCAAAGGAAACACTTCTTCACGCAACGTGGGATTGGTGTTTGGAATATGTTGCCACAGGAGGTGGTGATGGCCACTAACCTGGATAGCTTTAAAAAGGGCTTGGACAGATTTATGGGGGAGAAGTCGATCTATGGCTACCAATCTTGATCTGAGATTACAAATGCCTTAGCAGACCAGGTGCTCAGGAGCAGCAGCAGCAGGCGGCCATTGCTTTCACATCCTGCCTGTGAACTCCCAAAGGCACCAGGTGGGCCACTGCGAGTAGCAGAGAGCTGGACTAGATGGACTCTGGTCTGATCCAGCTGGCTCTTTCTTATGTTCTTATCTTTTTGGATAGAAAGGGGCTTGCAGCTCAGAAAAGCCGGCAGGATCATTTGCAGACAACAGGAGGAGCCTATGAGGTTGAGAGACTGAATTCCATGACACTGATTCAGAAATGTTCAGCCACGCGTCCAGCTGTAGGTTTCTACGCCTGCCCCTTGAGTTTCCGGTTCCTACTCTTTTCATTCTCCTCGGCCAGATGTGCAGTGTTTGGACCCCTCCGTTACCTGCCCTCCTCACCTTGGCCCGCTCAGCATCCCGGGCAGACTGGCCCAGCAGGAAGACGGTCAGCGAGGGAGTCTTGGGCTTCTTTGAGATGTTGATGAGCTCTTTGAGACGAGGCACCCCCAGCGTCACGTTCTTGGCCGAGACCCCGGCGTAATGGAAGGTGTTCAGGGTCATCTGAGTGGCAGGCTCCCCCAGCGACTGGGCAGCCAGCGCCCCCACCATCTCGCCTGGGTGGGCCTGCAGGGGAAGAAGAGGCAGGTGAGAGACCAGGGCCGGCCAAAAGCTGGACCCACCCCCAAGCACATTCTGTTTGTTTCCCATAAATAATCTTTGATGGCTACAGGAAGAGAATTCTGGGGTGTTTCGCCTTCTGCAACAGTACTGGAGTGTTTTAATACTTTTAAGACGTTTATTTATATGTGTTGTTGTTGTTGTTATTATTGTTGCTATTGTTATTATTATTATTAATTAAATTTAATAGACCGCCCTACCCCCAAAGGGCTCAGGGCGGTTTACAAAACAATCAACATTTGAATACAGCAAATAGTTTCAATTAAAACAATAAATAAATTAAACATTAAAACACTAGCAGCAGTTGGGTGCTGTGTGGTTTCCGGGCTGTATGGGCGTGTTCTAGCAGCATTCTCTCCTGACGTTTCGCCTGCATCTGTGGCTGGATCCTCTGAAGATGCCACCCACAGATGCAGGCAAGACGTCAGGAGAGAATGCTGCTTCCTTAACTACGGTAAACCCTACAGGCTGACCAGTGATTCCGGCCGTGAAAGCCTTCGACACTAGCAGCAGTGCGTTTTTACATTATGTTGTAACCCACCCCCTCAAGGCCAAATGGGGAGAGGCAGCTATTAAGCCTAACAAACGATATTACATTAAATTCTCAGAGTACCTAAAAACAACTTCCCATCCTGCTGCCCGTGGCTGACACACACACACACACACACACACCCACACCACACACACACAAACAACACACCCACACCACACCCACACCACACCCACACCCACACCCACACCCCCCCCGGGTAAGCGTTTTCCTAGCTCTCCTGAATCCCGGCTGTTTTGTTCGGAGCTCCTGCCCCTAATCCCGCCCACTTTCACGGCTCCCCCGCGCCACTCACAATGGCCTGGTTGAACTTGGACTCGATCTCTCCCAGCAGCCAGTCGAAGGCCTCCCCGCTGAGCCGGAACTCCTCGATCATGCGCCGGCTGCAGAGCGTGGAGCGCAGGTGGATGTTGAAGAGCAGCGTGGCGTTCTCCTGCGCCTGCTTGCTCAGCGGGTCGTCCCCGTTCACGATCACCAGCTTCTTGCTCAGCTCTTTCACGCCTGCGCCCGGAGGAGGGGAGAGGGAGGGGAAGGCCAATTGGACACGCGGACGGGCACGTGACACTCTTCAGTTAGCAGTTTCTGTTCTACCCCCAGCCCCCCAGCACTTGGCCCTCACCGCCCCGCCCCCCCCACCAGGGACGGGCGTCTCCCAGCACGCTACTCACCCTCCACCACTTTGATGGGGTGCAGGTCGGAGGGCAGCCGAGTGTTGATGTGGAAGATTTTCTGGGCGTTCCAGATCATGCGCAGCAAGTTGCACGGCAGAACCACCTGTGGGGGCGAGGGAAAGAGGGCTGATCAGGGCAAGCGAGAACAGAGCTGGCCTCATCCCCACAGCGGAGGCTTCTGCCCCTTTGGGCAGCCTCCTGCTCCTTCACCTCTGGAACTGACCCCAATGGGGTGCCCAAGGGTGCCACCACAGGGCCCACCAATACCTTTCCTGGTACCAACCAAAGGACTTTTTCCTAAAGTAGGCAGGGTGGGGGGCTTTTGCCCAGCAAGTGATTGGCCACTGGAGATTTGAGTGGGTCTCCAGGTTTTCAGAACCGTTGCTGTGGCAACAGCTGCCGCCACAACACAAGGATCTTCCCTGCATGACTACAGGTGGCTGTGTTTCTGTGGCTGGCTCCACCTCTGGCAGAATTTGCAAGCCGTTTTGAGACTCCTTACAGGAAAGAAAGGCAGGGTATGCATCCAAACCTCCTACGCCACCGCTGCACAGCTTCTTCCCTGCAGTATCACCGAAGCCAGAGTAAGATGTGCCCTTTATGTCCCTAAATATACATAGGTAGGAGCAGCAGTGGCATATGAGGTTATACACATAGGCGTATGAGCAGCAGTGGCGTAGGAGGTGAAGAGCTCGTGTATCTAATCTGGAGGAACCGGGTTTGATTCCCCGCTCTGCCGCCTGAGCTGTGGAGGCTTCTCTGGGGAATTCAGATTAGCCTGGGCACTCCCACACACGCCAGCTGGGTGACCTTGGGCTAGTCACAGCTTCTCAGAGCTCTCTCAGCCCCACCCACCTCACAGGGTGTTTGTTGTGAGTGGGGGGGAGGGCAAGGAGACTGTAAGCCCCTTTGAGTCTCCTACAGGAGAGAAAAGGGGGATATAAATCCAAACTCCTTCTTCTTCTTCAAACTCCTTTCTTCTCCATCCATTTTGTGGCTGCGCACACCACACAAAGGTGCCCGGAAAGTTTAGGGACCCCTGACCTATGTATATTTAGGGACATAAGGGCACATCTTGCTCTGGCTTCAGTGATACTGCAGGGAACGTGGTGTGCAGCTACTACTAGCAAAGCAGACCAGACATTTGCTCTAGTACTTCTCCTCCTGCAGCTGGGGGGAAGGAGGGGGGTAATGAGAGAGCAGCCCCCCCTCCCGCCCCATCACAGGACTGCAGACAGTGCAGGGAAACTGAGAGTCCCAGTACACACGGGTGGGCACACCCCAGCTCTACGCAGGGGGTTCAAGAGAAAAAAGGGCCGGGCGTCACTCGCCTTGCTGTCTCCCGTGGGAAAGATGACCCTCAGCACTTCCCGGTCCTCCCTCATCTTCTCAAACTCCCTCTCCAGTTCGTTCTGGATGTGGGCATTGCTGAGGATGTCCTTCACCATCTCCTCCTGCAGGGTGCGCCGCAGGGCCCGCTCGTTGGTGTAGTCAAACTTAAACCTGGGAAAAGAGGAGGGCAGTTCCTGCTTCAGATCACAGACTCTAGACACCCGACTGTCCCTTAGAAGGACTGAAGCAAGACCCGGCAAAGGACTCTGGGCCTTCTAAGTGTGCTAAAAAGAGCAGAGTTCGAGAGGACGACCGCTCTGAAACAACGGCTTCTATCTTGTCTCCGCAGAACTTTTTCACCTCGTCTTTCTGACAAATGGTTCATGGTGGAACGCTTGGTTCTGCCTGCCCCATGCTGTCCTCACCATAATGAAGGATAAACCAGAGAGAGCTGACTAGCCCAGTCATCTGGGCCTCCCAGAACCAGTGGTGGGATCCAAAAATTTTAGTAACAGGTTCCCATGGTGGTGGGATTGCGAAGTGCCAATGAGGCTGGGCGGGGCACGACGGGGGCGTGGCTAGGCATTCCTGGGCAGGGCTGTGGCAAGGACGCAGCCGCTGCACCGGTCCTTGGGCAGGAAACGAATGCATGCAGGTGCAGGCTGCCACACACGCCGGTGCACCTCCTGTAAGACTGCTTCCAGTTCTGCGCGCTACTGCTGAGAGGAGGAGCGTAACTAAGGCAAAAATCACGTGGCAAAATCACCAATTAGTAACCCCCTCTCGGCACACACAAATAATTAGTAACCTACTCTCGGGAACCTGTGAGAACCTGCTGGATCCCACCAATTGGCCATGCTGGCAGGGGCTGATGGGAATTGTAGTCCATAACATCTGGAGTGCCAATGGTTCGCCACCACGGCACTAGACTATGCTGGCCCCTCGCAGCTGTGCACAACTGGGAGAGCAACTCATGCTCAAACTGGGGAGTTACAAAGTACAGCAGGAAGCCCCTCTACCCCGCAAACTCTACACAGAACTCACTTCTTCTCAAAGGCCTTGTTGGAGGGCTTGAGAGTGGCCAAGTTCTGGAACTCCACGCTCTCCCCAGCCAGGCCGTCCTCCCCGTAACGCAGCTGCACCACCTGATTGATGGAATTGCGCACTGTGGCGTCGTACTTCACCATCACCGATTCCATAGACTTGATCAGCCGACGCTGGATGTAGCCTGGGAAGGCAAAGGCGGATTTCAAGTCACAAACCAGAACTGACATCGATACGGGAGGAATTCCCTGCTGCAATTATTAAACTGTCACCAGAGAGAATGTAAGATACAAGATTATTTCTCTCATCAGGGACTTTACGGCCCTAGCCCCGGCCTGGTGGAACACTCTCCCTCCAGCTGTCCGGGCCCTGCGGGATCTCGGTGAGTTCCGCAGGGCCTGTAAGACCGAGTTGTTCCGCCGGGCCTTTGGAGCAACCAGCCGCTGAGCATGGCGCCCCTGTTCAATTCCATCAAGATAATCCTCCTATGGAGGAGTCCGACTGCTCCCTAGGGGAGGGTTTTAAAGGAAAGGATTCTCCGGGTGCCTTTATTATGAAATTACCGCTGTTTTAATGAAACTCAGTATGTTTTAATGTTGGAGTTTTATGGGCTACTGCTGTTTTATTTGTATGGTTTGCCCTAATTCACTGTATTAATTTTGTTGTACACCGCCCGGAGCCCCTCGGGGATAGGGCGGTATAAAAATTGAAATAATAAATAAATAAAATCAATACAGCCACTCCCTTTTGTGACATTATAGGGCTTCGCCCCCCACCCGGGGTCCGCATAATCACCGGTTTCTGCGGTTTTGACGGCTGTGTCGATCAAGCCTTCTCTGCCCCCCATGGCGTGGAAGAAAAACTCGGTCGGGGTGAGGCCAGCCAAGTAGGAGTTCTCCACAAAACCTCTGCTCTCTGGGCCGTAGTCGTCCTTGATGAAGTGGGGCAGCGTCCGGTGCTTAAAGCCGAAGGGGATGCGCTTCCCTTCAACGTTCTGCTGGCCCACCACGGCAATGACCTGTAGAACGGCAACGGAGGAAGGTAGGACGGGCAAAGGCAGAGCTCTGGTGACAGCAGGCCAGCCGACCCGGAAAGCAGGCCGAGGCTTTTACCTGTGAGATGTTGATCTTAGACCCTTTGGCCCCAGACACCACCATGGACTTGAAGTTGTTGTACTCGGAGAGGGACTTCTGGGCAGAGGAGCCGGTCTTGTCTCGGGCATCGTTGAGGATCCGGTTGACCTGGTTCTCAAAGGTCTGCCGGAGCGTGTTGCCGGGCGTGGGCTCCAGCTCGTTGTTGTGGGCTTTCTCAATGACCTTTCAGCAAGGAAAAGAAGCAAAAGCTTTTTTAAGGACTGGCGCTTCTTTGCAAAGCACACCCCGTCCTGTCTCAGCCCAGCTGGAAAAGCCTACCTGTTCTCCAATTCATTTCTTCCTGCCTTGATTCTACCTGGTTTTACACCTGGCTCTGTGGGCCCCTGTTGTGTCGGCCACACAAGAGACCCTCCCCAAGAGCTGAGTAAAGGGATCTGCAGAGGCAGCACACAACAGTCTGGGGCATCTAGGATCTTTCCCTCCACCTACCATTAATGAAATACCTTCTTCTACCTGCCTCCTGAAGATCCACAAGCGGGGGGGCTGGTGCACCTCCCTGGAGAGGCTATTCCATAATTGCGGGGCTGCCCCCAAAAAGGCCCTTTCTCTTGTATCCACCTAATGAGCTTTCCACCTAAAGAGCAGCAGTGGCGTAGAAGGTTAAGAGCTCATGTATCTAATCTGGAGGAACCAGGTTTGATTCCCCGCTCTGCTGCCTGAGCTGTGGAGGCTTATCTGGGGAATTCAGATTAGCCTGTACACTCCCACACGCCAGCTGGGTGACCTTGGGCTAGTCACAGCTTCTCGGAGCTCTCTCAGCCCCACCCACCTCACAGGGTGTTTGTTGTGAGGGGGGAAGGGCAAGGAGATTGTCAGCCCCTTTGAGTCTCCTACAGGAGAGAAAGGGGATATAAATCTAAACTCTTCTACTTTGACCAACAGGACACTCGGAAGGGCCTCCCTCCCTTTCCTCGTTCTCACCTCTATTACATCCTGCTTGGCCTTCTTGATGGTGTTCTGAATGTCCTGGTAGGTCTTGGCATCAGCGATGGAGTCCCCGATGCCAATCGTGTGACCTGGGAAAGGAAACGAGCGTCAAACTCAGCTGTGTGGGGAGGCAGACAGCTGGCAGCTAATTCCTCATTCTTACGCGAGTGTCAAGTCACAAAGCGTAGCTTGTACCTATTTGGCCACGCTGGAGAGGGTGGCCCCAGAACCCAACTCTCAACGTGGGCCTCCTTTTTCTCCTGCTGGCTCTCAACCCGTACGTGTTCGCATTTGCTTATGTCCTGCTTTTCTCCTCAGCTTTAAAAACCAGCCACTTTATACCCTTAGGACCGTGGTGGCGAACCTTTGGCACTCCAGATGTTATGGACTACAATTCCCATCAGCCCCTTCCAGCATGGCCAAATGGCCATCCTGGCAGGGGCTGATGGGAATTGTAGTCCATAACATCTGGAGTGCCAAAGGTTCGCCACCACTGCCTTAGGACTACAATTCCCAAGGCAACTGTGGAGGAAGCCACGAGAGGCCACTTGAAACCCTCCAGACTACGATTCCAAAGGCATTTTGGGGGACCCACAACAGACCACTTACGATACAATACAACAACCTTTATTCGGCATATTAAAATAGGCTCCAGAGCGTTACAGACATTTCTGAAGTACAAATCAAAAGTACATTCAAAACACAGATAAACTGTATCTAGCATTGGACATTACTTAGAAAGTTCTGTCACTTGTAAAAGAAATTTTGCTACTTTTTCCTCTGTATTATTTAACAAAAGCTCCACAACAGAGTTGTCAGAGTCTCCTTCAGGTTTGTCTAAAGACCAGCCCAGGAGAGAAATTCCTAATACCCACATATCTCGGACAGTCACGTATAATGTGAGCAAAAGTCTCCACTTGGTTTTTACGGTGTGGACAGACCCGATCCTGGAGGACAGATAGGTAGCGACCCTTGGTAATGACCGATGGGAAAGTATTGCATCTGGCCCTTGTAATAATCCATCTCAACAAACTACTTCAAACCCTCAGGGCCCCGATCCCCAGGGCGCTGTGGAAGAAGTCACCACCCATCATTGGCGCCTCACCTTCAATCAGTAGCCAGTTGTTGATGACGGTCTGGATGTTGCTGTAGAAGAGGCGGGTGGTGTCGTGGCCCATCTCCAAGTAGGAGATGTGGACCAGGGAGCCGGCCGAGGTCCCCAGCGACTTCTTGCACAAGATCCCCATGATCAGCTCTCCGTTTTCCACAATGACCTGCGGGGGAAGAGGGGCAAGAAGGCAAACGCTGGGTCCGGGCCCACAAGGAAAACGTTCCACAGCCGCTGTGGTGTGCCAGGCCGTACGGGCCTCCTAGACGTGGGCCACAAGGCCAGCAACCCCAGTCACCTGCCTATTGAGGCAGTACCTTGGTGTCCCCAGGAGAGATGTGCTTGTAAGGCCCGCTGTCCTCGTCGTCTGGGTGGGTGCTGTGGGTACGGATGCAGTTGATGTGGCCCGGGATGATCAAGGAGAAGATCTGCTTCCCAGTCCAGAGGGGGCGAGGCTTCAAGATGGCCGGCTGCGGCACTTTGCCGTCCCAGGTGGAAAGAAACATCAAGAGGTTCATCACCTCCCCCTGCAGAAGACAAGAGAATATGGGGGATGCTAACAGGGTCCGTGCTCAGCACACAGGTACCCACCCGCTAAGATGGCACCGCTCATCTCAGAATAGACTCCCACAGGTGCCCACCTGCAAATTTATTTATTAGCAATAACGCCTGTTGTGTGGGAAAACACCACAGGCTCTTTCTGCAAAGAAGCCACACTCTTTCCGCAAACGGGATCGTGTGTTTATCGAGCATATCAGGAGATGCCTCCCCTGTCTTACTCACCCTCTCTAGGAACACATCTCTCTTTGTGAACTTGCGGACGGCCGTCAGGGTGTCCTGCACGATACCCATGACCGGCCTGTTGGACTGCGGCGTCACGATCATGCGGGGAACCATGGCCAGCTCCTGGATCTCGGCCCGTGTCTCCAGGGACTGCGGGAGGTGAAGATTCATCTCGTCGCCGTCAAAGTCAGCGTTGTACGGGGTCGTCACGCTGTCGGGAGGGAAGACAAGTGTCAAAAGCGAAGCTCTGGCCAGCAAAGAAGGGCTGTGGCTCAGCGTAGAGCATCCTCTTGGCATACAGAAGGTCCCAGGTCCAACCCCTGGAATCTCCGGTGAAAGAGCCATGCAGTGGGTGATACGAGAGATCTCTGCCTGAGATCCCAGAGTGAGGGTGCCGCTCTGAACAGACAACACAGGCCGAACCCAATATAAAACAGATCCATGTGTTTTCTCCACAGACTGGCAGCCGCTCTCCAAGGAGCCAGGCAGGGAAAAATGCTTCCCAAGGCCTGCAGCCGGAGACCCGGTCGTTGGGGGGCGAAAGTGGAACTTTGTGCATGCCAAGGACCTGTGGTTTTTGTTCCTACTCTGAGCACCAACACTTGACAAAGGTACAATTCCCTTCAGTGGGACACAGAATTGAGTGGGTTATGAAGGCAAATCTGTGGAAGCCCTCTGTGGGAGGAGACGGATCTACACAAGATACCAAAAAGTTGGACATTCAGCTCCAAAAGGACAATTCCCTTGTCTGTACAGCAACTCTGATGTAAAACATAATTCTAGCTTGCTTATGTGCTGTGGAGAAATTTGATGCACTGTTAATTCTTTTTCACAGCCAGTGTGGCACAGTGGTTAAGAGAAGGTGGACTCTAACCTGGAGAACTGGGTTCAATTCCACACTCCTCCACATAAGCGGAGGACTCTTATCTGGTGAACGGGATTTGTTTCCCCATTCCTACATTCCCGCTGGGTGACCTTGGGCTAGTCACAGTTCTTTGGAACCCTCTCAGCCCCACCTACCTCACAAGGTGTCTGTTGTGGGGGGAGGGGAGGGAAAGGAGCTTGTAAGCCACCTTGAGTCTCCTTACAGGAGAGAAAGGTGGGGTATAAATCCAAATTCTTCTTACTCTTTACCTTCTTCAGGTGTGTTTCTACCAACTCTTTTTAACATAAGTGTGCACAGCATCCAGAAAGGGAATTCCTTTCAATTTTGCATCAGACTAGACTTCACCCCACCCTGGCTGTACTGAGACAAATACCAGATTGAAAGTTCAGCTGCTGCCCCCCAAATTTCCCTTCAGCATTCTTTCCTAGCTCTCCGATTCCCAAGTTCTTCTTAGAACCACCTGTATTCCCTCTTCATTTCCTCCCAAAACAACTGGTGTAAAAGGTGAACAGAAGAACAGAGACTTCTTTCCTTCACCTGAGGTTAAGGCGGAAGGTTGACCAGGGGAGAATCCGGACCCTGTGCCCCATCATGGACATCTTATGCAGAGTGGGTTGCCGGTTGAAAATGACAATGTCTCCGTCACACATGTGTCGTTCCACCTGGAAGGGGATAAGCCAAGACGAGCGTGGCTATTTACTCAGAAGGGCAGGAACAGACACGGGAGCAGAGAATACATTGGCTCATCTCTCAAGCCAAGCAGAAAGGGACTCAGTCGGGTCTCGGCCAATGTCGTACCTGATGTACCAACTGCACATTTATAACGCATCTTCAACACAAAGAGTAACGGAAACTAATCAAGAACAGCACGCTCAGCAATGGAAAGAGTCTTTATTCAAAATTATTTTGCGTAGTCTACCACAAAACCTGGAGGAACGGAAGAGCTGCGCCTCAAAAGCGCCACAGCTACAGTGTGTGGGATGCATTTCAATGCTGCCGAGTAGCAGGAACACAGATCTAAAGGGGGGGGGGGGGTACCGACTGCAGCCGAAAATATTTTTAAAATTTATTCAGAAAACATTCTCCCAATTGCATGGGAGAAAATTTATCACTACCGGCAAGAAAACAATGTGCGAGTCTATCAGACAAAAACTAGAATGTTCTGCTCTTAGTTTTACCAGCAATTTAATCCAAGGGGAAAAAAAAAACACATTTCATATTGGAAGAGAAAAATAACATTTATCCATCTGAAGAAGAGAAGTCAAAACGTCCTGCTAGAAGCCATTGCGTCTTATTCGTCTGGCTTCCCACTTGTTGGTTTTTGGCTGACTTGCTACGATGCTGTCTAGATTTTCCATATTCTCCCGTTCATATTTTCTTGTAAGTAGTAATTGGATTTATTTGCAACCTGGTGTATAGATTTCTCCCACACAACTGAATTCCTTAAGAACACTTTAAAATACGTTTTCCATTGCAGTGCCTGTTGGTTCCCCGCAACCCTTGCACTTTATTTAGACGTTATTTCAAAGGGTTGCCTTTTTCTTTACCTAGGCCAGTGGTGGCGAACCTTTGGCACTCCAGATGTTATGGACTACAATTCCCATAATCCCCTGCCAGCATGGCCAATTGGCCATGCTGGCAGGGGATGATGGGAATTGTAGTCCATAACATCTGGAGTGTCAAAGGTTCGCCACCACAGACCTAGGCTCATTCCGCACATGCAGAATTATGCACTTTCAAACTGCTTTCAGTGCTCTTTGAAGCTGTGCGGACTAGCAAAATCCACTTGCAAACAGTTGTGAAAGTGGTTTGAAAACGCATTATTTTGCATGTGCGGAAGGGGCCCTAGAGACACAGATCTACCACTTTCTGGCAAGTCTTCTCTTTCTTGACAAAAAAGCTCGCAAGGGAAAGCAACGTGGGCTCCCCAATTCTCCCCCTGGTCAGGCATCCACCGATATTTCCTCTCAATTCCCCCCTTGAGCCCAAAACTGCTGCCCCACACTGACCTTGTAGCCGATCTGAAGGTGGAGGTCGCTGGGCTTGGGGTGGAACCGAAGGTCGATCCTGTCCCCGTTGTCTCGGATGATGTACTTTGCCCCGGGGTACTGGCTGTTGCCCCTTCGCACCAACTCCTGCAGCCTAGAAGGGCCAAAAGGCGTTAGCGGACACGCGGGCCAGAAACGGCGCCCCAACAGGTTGATGTCAGTGCTGGAGACGCCTCACCTGTCAATATTGAAGGGCGTCACGATTTCAGCAAAGGTCATGTTGGCGGCAATGGAGCGGGGCACGCCCACCTGGTCGATGGATAGGTTTGGATCCGGCGTGATGACTGTCCGGGCGGAGAAATCCACCCGCTTGCCCATCAGGTTTCCCCGCACGCGCCCCTCCTTGCCCTTCAGCCTCTGTTTCAGGGACTTCAGGGGCCGCCCTGATTTCTGCATCGCCTACGAGACGAAAGGGAAGGTACAGAGATAATCGAGGGCAAAGCAGCCATCTCTGATAAAGCACAACTTTTAACGGGAATATCCTGGTACACCAAGTCTGGGAAGGACTTGTGACAAGGAACTTCCACATAGTAGCAGAAGGCCCTTGCTTTCACATCCTGCACGTGAGCTCCCAAAGGCACCTGGTGGGCCACTGCGAGTAGCAGAGTGCTGGACTAGATGGACTCTGGTCTGATCCAGCAGGCTAATTCTTATCTTCTTATCTTAAGCAAGCAACAGCAGTGATGGGATAAAAGGATGGGTCCTCCCATGGATTAGTGTCAAATTCGCAGCCCTCTAGATGTTATGGACTACAGTATGGGAACTGTAGTCCATAACATCTGGAGGGCCGTGAGTTTGACACCTATAGAAGAGTTAGTTAAATGGCAGGAAGCAGACAGATAATTCCTGCAATACAAGGAAACGATCTGGAGCGTGGGTCCCACAAGGATCGCTGTTTGGTCCAGTGCTATTCAATCGGCTCGTAAAATGATTCGGAACTGGGCGTGAGCGGTATAGTGACCACCTGCGCAGATATCAACTCATTCAGGATGGTGAATGATTCTGCTGGCTCGGGGGTCCAGGAGACTTACTCGTGGCAGCCCAGGCAGCTCGTTGTCCACCATGGTGGCCACGTGAAACTGCAGCAGCTTCACGTCTTCCGCGATGACGTGCGCGGCCGCCCCATTCTGCTCGTTCCGCCGCAGCTGGTTGTTGATTTTCACTATGTCAGCCAGTTTGTGAGTCAGATCATCCTGTGAAAGGGGGGGGGGGAGGATCAACTGCAGAAGGGTATTCCTAGCCAAGCAAACCTCAAGCACTCTTCTCCCACCCCCAAGGATTAACCAGAGATTTGTGTAGCTCTGAAGATCAACTGGGGAAAAAAAATTCACAACTAAGAGACATGACGCAATAATATTTACAAGATTATGGACATTGTTGGTTTAACAAATACAGGATTATGGACTTGAGAGAAGGTTGTCTTGTAAAAAATTGTTGCATGAATTGGATTTAAAGTGGAGATATATCTGTGTTATGGAGATATAATAGTTTGATAAGTCTAATAGCCAACAATTTGGCATACTTTACAAGTAACTAACAGGTAATATAAATTGCTTGAGCCAGCACCTATGTGCCACGTGTGTTCGTGAATCTTATATTGTTTTGGACGTAGCACATTCATTTCATAGAGTTTCCTTGTCAGTTTCGATTACTAGCAAGGAATGGTTATTTGAATTTTCTTGTGCCCAGACTGAAACATAATGGTGGAAAGTAATGTTAATTGCAGCCAACCCCAGGAGGGTTCCTCAAGACAAGCGGCATTCAGAGACGGCCAGCCATTGCCGGATTCTGTGTAGCAGTCCTGGATTTCCTTGGTGGACTCCCAGGGCTGCCCCTGGCTATCTTCCAAAATCTGATAAGAGCAGGCTACCTTGGGTGTTCGGTAGGCACTAAAATGAACACTTTTCCACTTCAGTCCAGCCAGGCACCTACCTGGTTTCTGGCAGAGCCCTGCATGACAACAGCAGGCCGAACGGACAGCGGAGGGACCGGGAGCACCGTGCAGATCATCCACTCGGGTCGGGCGTATTTGGGGTCCATGCCAAGGATAAAGCATTCCTCGTCGGAAATGCGCTTGAAGATCTCATGCACGCGCTCTGGGCTCAGCAGGATCTTCTTCTCTTGGGAGTCCTCGTTCACGTGCTTCCACTCAGCGTAGAGCTCCAAGCCGGAACGTCGGATCCTTGGCTGGTAACGCCCACAACCACCGTGACCCTGGGGGATGAGAAACGAAACCGACGTGGCAGTTTGATAAGTGACACTCGGTCCCCCGAGAAGCCGCTCACGCGTTGGACCTCAGGAAGATGCTCGATTCAGTTTCTCAAACGGAAGAATTCACAAAAAGGCAGACACACATCTGAGGCAGCACACCAAAACATAATTGAAATGGCTCCTTTTAGGGGAAGTCCCAGAAAACCCTCCCCAGGGAAGCAGGCCCAGTCCCCTCAACCTTTAGA
Source organism: Sphaerodactylus townsendi (assembly GCF_021028975.2). Lineage (NCBI taxonomy): Eukaryota > Metazoa > Chordata > Lepidosauria > Squamata > Sphaerodactylidae > Sphaerodactylus > Sphaerodactylus townsendi. The sequence goes on from NC_059439.1 coordinate 38,028,531, forward strand.
AGGCTGCTGAAGGCAATTTTATGCATGAAGGCATCTGATTAGTTCTTCAGCCTGTCAGCAATTTTATCGGAGTGTTTTTAATTAATGTGTTTTATGTATTCCATTATATTCCATTATGATCCGCAACGTAAACCACCTGGAGTGGCTTATAAACATTTCAAATAAAACAAACAAAACCTCAGGGGATCACGCGAGGTTCATTTTTTGTCTTACTGAAAATGCAAAATACACGGTCCCGTTTTAGGTAGCCTATTGCAGGAATGTTTAGCGTTTGAGGAGTGAAAGGCAAACAAAAGCATTAGTTATGCGTGGTTCTAGACATCATGAATGAAGATAATTATGAAGCTAAAAGGGCTAAACTAGGAAGGAACTAATCATGATTCTCTATAAACAGTAACAGAGCCATTTCCAGCTTTGTGAGTGACCAAAATATTTTGAGCACAGGTTTATGGCTCCAGTATAAGAATATATTACCATATATACTCATGTATAAGTCGAATTTTTCAGCACATTTTTAATGCTGAAAAAGCTCCCCTCTACTTATTATGCGGGTCATTAACATTTTTTGTGTGTTTTTACTTTGCCAGCCAGCAGGGGGCGCAGCTTTTATGCTAGCAACACCAAATTTTCAGGGTACCCTCAGAAGACACTCCTGATGATAACGGCCAAGTTTGGTAACATTTGGTTCAGGGGGTCCAAAGTTATGGACCCCCAAAGGAGGTGCCCCCATTCCCCATTGTTTTCAATGGGAGCTATTAGTAGATGGGGCTACCCTTTTGAGGGTCCACAACTTTGGACCCTCTGAACCAAACTTCACCAAACCTGGCTGGTCTCATCAGGAGAGTCTCTTTATGATACCAGCCAGGTTTGGTGAAGTTTGGGTCAGGGGATCCAAAGTTATTGATCCCCAAAAGGGTACCCGATCCCCCATTGTTTACAATGGAAGCTAATAGATTTTCCATTTCTGATAATATCCCTCTTAAAATCTAAGTTGAGTTACATTTGGACATACAGATGATGATGAGGAATCCAGTTTTGAAGGATTTTAACTCTTGTGTTTTAGCTTGGTTGCTGATTGAGCTAAGATTTTTGTACTTTTAAAGTTTTTGTTGATACTATATTGTTCTTGTTGACCCTCTTTTCCACTTACAGAGCCAGTTTACTGTTTTTCTTTAAAATAAATATTCAAAAACATTGAAATAAATATTCAGAAACATTTAACCTACTGATGCCTCAATTGATGTAATTTTATTGGTATCTATTTTTATTTTTGAAATTTACCAGCAGCTGCTGCATTTCCCACCCTCAACTTATACGTGAGTCAATAAGTTTTCCCAGCTTTTTGTGGTAAAATTAGGTGCCTCGACTTATATGCGGGTCGACTTATACACCAGTATATACGGTATTCCAATTAAGGCCCCCCTCTTCCCTCCGCCTCTGACCTTCTCCTTGGTGATGTCTTCATCTACGTCCGGCTGCTCCACTCCAAACTTGTTGTCCATCTCCTCTCCTCCCTCGCAGATGTTCTTGCCTTTGCAGAGGTCATAGACGTGGGTCAAGCGCTTCTTGGGCTGCCCTTTGGATTTGCCCAGGATGTCTTTGATCTTGGGATTATTCTGCAAAACAGGGGATCAAAGTCAGAGCCAGAACTCTCCCAGTCTCATTTTTTTGCGCCCCGCACAATACCACATAACAAGCATTTGAAATTTATCTCTATCCCACTTTTCTCCACTGCTGGGACTCAACGTTGCTTTTAGAATAGCGTTCTTCCCTCCCCAATTTTTCTACAACAGACCTATGAGGTAGGCCAGCTCAGGACAGCCACAGAGAGTTTCCATGGCAGAAGTGGAGATCTGAGCCCGAGTTTGTCCAGGATCCTAATTTGCAACTCTAACCACTACACCTATCACCCACCTTGCCTTGCCCATACGTGTGCATTCAGAACTGGCTCCTGGAACTTTGTGGGAAACTGTGGTCTCTGCTGTGGCCCACTGGCCAATTCCTGGTGGACTATTTGGCCCCTGTTGGTTCCCCCATCCCGACAAAAACATCCTGAACAAGACATTCTCTTGTCTGGTCCAGCAATGTCTTTGTGTTCTTATACCCTCAGAATCATCCAAACCAGGTTCCTTATGCCCTATCGCTAAACTGATCCTTTATGTGAATTTGTGGATTGAGTGTAAAATTACAGCTGAATACAAGAACCCTCACTAAGGTGAATTTGTGAGTCATGCAGGGTTGAGGTTTGCCAAACCCCTGCTGCTTTCTGGAGGCCCTGCTCTCAAAGCTCCAGAGAAGCCCAGGGTATAGAACCTGACCTCCCAGAGGCCTGAGCCTGCTGCTATACTGTCCCCAGACAGTTTGTGGAGGATTTGGTGTCAATTCCCCTTTGTGAATATTTTCCCTCCTTCTGCCACTAGTATGTCTTCGTCATATTCCTGCTGCATTACTTTTTTAAAGAAATACTCTGAGCACCAAATAGGCAGGAAATTAAATTTTTAAAGATAATTCAGGGCCATATTTGCCTGAACTGAACCCACCAGTATCAATTAAGTCTTGAAAAATCACTCAAAAGTTCATTCCTTCCCGTCACCTCTGGGACTGTCCATGTGCTGTTTGTGTATGCAGAGTAGCACTCCCCAATCCCTATCCAAAAAAAATCAGTGAGAACATACAAGGATCTCCTAGGCTTCTTCAGAACTCGTCTTTGACTGGAAAGCACTTATCAGGGAGAGATAAGGATCTACTCTGATCATGCAAACAAACAAACCAGGAACAGGAACAACCACTCCACTGAAGAAGCCATCCACCCTTCCTCCTCATGTCTGCTAGAGTGGCAGTTGATGGGGAAAATGGAAGCTCTAACTGGGCTCACAGCGGTGGCGTAGGAAGTTAAGAGCTCGTGTATCTAATCTGGAGGAACCGGGTTTGATTCCCAGCTCTGCGGCCTGAGCTGTGGAGGCTTCTCTGGGGAATTCAGATTAGCCTGTACACTCCCACACACGCCAGCTGGGCGACCTTGGGCTAGTCACAGCTTCTCGGAGCTCTCTCAGCCCCACCCACCTCACAGGGTGTTTGTTGTGAGCGGGGAAGGGCAAGGAGATTGTCAGCCCCTTTGAGTCTCCTGCAGGAGAGAAAGGGGGGATATAAATCCAAACTCTTCTTCTCTTCTTCTTCTCACATATATTAGGCTGTCACCAAGACAGAACAATGAGGAGATAGAAATGGGCTCGGCATGACAATATGAAGACAGCAGATTCAGAAGTTATAAAGAGAAAGGAACGGACAACCTCAAGACTTGGACACTGGATGCATGAGCACCTGTTCGTTCACCTGGCTGTGGTTGGTCCATTAAGAATCACCAAAGGCAGCCGGGCAAAAAAAACTTTTGCAAATTGGGCCACTCATGGTTTTGGTTCCTCCTCTTTAAGCTGCCGAATGGCACTAAGTAAGGCGAGTGGGTCACTAAAAGGCCAAGGGTCAGCCCCATCCCGAGGACAGTTTGCACTCACAGAGTCAACCAACAGCTTGGAGCAGAAGAAGCAGACGCAGCGCAGAACCTTCATCGTCTTGCCCAAGAAGCCCACATGGAAGACAGGCTTGGCCAGTTCGATATGTCCAAAATGGCCGGGGCACTCAGTCATGTTACCTGCCCAAGAAGAAAGTAGGGGGGCACCATCAGGCGACATCTAGGGAGACAGTCCCACCCACCCATCTCCAAACAATCCCAAGCCACCCACCTGCGCATGTCTGGCAGCGTCCGGTCCTTTCAATGACCCCCTGGCGAGGGTCCATCAAGCCCCCCAGCTTGGGGCGACCCCCTTCTGTCGTCTCAGGGTACTTAATTCCCCCTTCAGTCACGGACATCCTTTTCTAAGCAACGGAAGAACAAAAACAGGATTGTACATCAAGGCACAACAATGGTGACAGCCTCTTCAGAAATGGGATCGCTCTGCCGGGAAAAACCCTTTTTTCAGATCACGTTCCCGAGGGGCTCAACCCAAAATGGGACCCACAAATTCCATATGTACAAAAAGGCCCATAAGAGTAGACGAGAAACACGGCTGAGTCCAGCTGTGCCCCTACTGAAGAGTCGTCAGTTTCTGTTGTGTTTCGCGTAAACTGTGGAATTGTTTTAAAGGGGTGAAGAAAGACAACAGTTTGCAAACAGCCACATCTGGCTGTGCATGGGCAGGGCTTACAAGACGGGTCAGCAAGGGTCTGACCACTGGAGATACAAAAATTGGGGCAAGGGACTGACCACTGGAGATACAAAAATTGGGGCAAGGGGCTGACCACTGGAGATACAAAACTTGGGGCAAGGGGCTGACCACTGGAGATACAAAACTGGCAGGCAAGGGATCAATTCACTGGAGATACAAAAAATTGGAGGCAAGCAAGGGTCTGACCACTGGAGATACAAAAATTGGGGCAAGGGGCTGACCACTGGAGATACAAAACTTGGGGCAAGGGGCTGACCACTGGAGATACAAAACTTGGGGCAAGGGACTGACCACTGGAGATACAAAAATTGGGGCAAGGGGCTGACCACTGGAGATACAAAACTTGGGGCAAGGGGCTGACCACTGGAGATACAAAACTTGGGGCAAGGGACTGACCACTGGAGATACAACTTGGGGCAAGGGGCTGACCATTGGATATACAGTACAAACCTTCTGGCCCTTTCACAAGCGGGGGGGGGGGGTCACAGACCATCTCCAACAGCGCCCACCCACCCCCGCTCCCCCAAGATGCAGCTGCACGTGGCACTGCTCCAGTGGCCCAAGAGCGAGCCCTTGGCAACCCCCCCCCCCACAAAGCCCCTGACTTGGGCGCGAATCCCCTTGTTCTCCAGCCACCCCACAGCCATCTGGACGCCCGGTGGATGCTTCCCAATGCAACGGCGAAGGAGGGCCGGCGGGCCCCGAGCCCGGGCTCCGGAGGGGGCCACCCACCATCTCGTCCGGGCTCAGGACGCCGAACTGCACGCGTTTGATGGTGCGCAGCGGGCACGCGCTGTCCCCGGAGGGCGCGCCCCCGTGCATCTTGGCGCTCTTCCCGGCGCCGGGTCACGTGACGCGGGCGCCGCTCAGACGCTGGCAGGAAGAGCCCCGCCCCCTGTCCGCCGCTCAGCCGAGGAGGCCCGGTCCGCTCCGCTCCCGGCGGCCGCCGCCGAAGACCGAACCCGCCGCCGTTCGCGGACGGAACTCGTCACACGCAGAGAGGCGGCGCTCCGCCCCCGGGAGGGGGAAAAAGGGCGCCCGTCCGCCGCCGGGTTCCCGCGCGCGACCACGTCCGGCCGCCTCTCCCCCTCCCCCGGTCCTCCTCCGCGGCGCTCCTCAGAGCGACTGAGAGGAGACGGGCTCAAGCGTCGCTTTATATAGACTCGCCCCCCTCCACGGGGCCGCCGGAGCCAAGCAGCAAGGGGAAGGGGGCGGTCCTGCAGTTGCGTCCTCAAGGAGGCGTGACTATGCTAAATTCGTTAAGGAACGAGGAAAGAGAACGGGGGCCGTCCCCTGGAGGAGTAGAGGACCGTACCAAGTCCAGGAGGGAGGGGGGCCGCTGGAAGCCTTCTGTGTTTTTCTCTGTTTCGGCAGGTCTCTTTTTGTTCGATTGCAGCATCTTGCAGACCCACAAGGCGATCGGGGACGGGAGCTTTTACTGCAAGCTCCTTCCGCCAGATCCCTTTGGTGCTTTTTGTGCTTGGAAGCAAGTGCTGGACAGCGACTTGTACGGTCGAATGCATTGCAACTTGTGTTTCCCGAGACACTCACCCTTCCCAGCCCCCATTCCTGCAACTTCGAAACTGGGGATCATTTAATTCTAACAAGTCGTTGCATTAATTTTATGCTTTCCAGGACAATCTCCAGACACGTGCAGTTCTGCACAGTCCCGATCCTATGCATGGACAGCGAGACCCACCGGTTGCACGCAGACTTTCTTTCCTTTATTTTGGTTGCATTGTGTTTCTGGCACCCCTAAAGGGGGGTGGGGAGAAGAGGTCCCTCTACACTTCTCCCCCTCCCCTTGCTAATGGTACAGTCTGCAAAGAAGCTCGCCGCAGGGGCGGGGAAAAGAGGCCTGCCTCCCAAAGATAAGTGGGCGGAGGGATGTGGGTTGAGCGACGGAAATTGCCGGAGGTTTCCGAACAGGCCCGAGGGTGGGAAAGCCGGGCGTCCTATCACAGCCAGCTCTGGTCGAGAACGAAGCCGAGGCGGATGGAACTCTCCGGCGAGCGGCCTGGAAAGCCTCCGGCTCGCGTGGTTTCGTCGGCCGACGGGTGTCGCGCGGCTGCCGGGGCTCGGTCGAGGAAAGGGCGCGGCTTTAGGGCCTACTTCGGGGAGTGGGTCCGAGTGTCGCGCCGAGGCGCCCCGGAACCGTCTTGGGGGTACGGCGCGGGGCAGCTGAAGGGGGAGATGGTTGAATGTGGGTCGGCTGGCCCGGGAGAAACGGCCAGGTCGGAAGCGTGACAGGGGGGGTCGTGGTGCGGGGCGGGGGTCTAATGGCACGGGAAACCGGGGGGGGGGGGGGTGTCTGATATGGGGCGGTATAATTTCGCCACTGGTGCGGGAGAAATTAGGGACCGGGGAACAGGGACTGAGGAGCCTTTTGCGGGGAGGTGAGATTAAAAAATACTACAATCTTCTGTGGGACTTGGAGATGTCCAGGAATGGCATTTGAGGGCCCGAGACAAGTTAGGACGGGGGTGGGGGGAGGAAGTAAATATAGGGTGGGGGTCAGGGTGCTTGTAACCTTCCATGGGTGCCTGTGTGGTTTTTTGAGGGGGGGTCACTTGGGCTTTGCAGAGGAGACGTAAAGGAAGCAGGGGGAGGAGGAAGTAAATATAGGGTGGGGGGCGGGGTGCTTGTAACCTTCCGTGGGTGCTTGTGTGGTTTTGGGAGGGGGGGTCACTTGGGCTTTGCAGAGGAGACGTAAAGGAAGCAGGGGGGGGAGGAAGTAAATATAGGGTGGGGGTCAGGGTGCTTGTAACCTTCCATGGGTGCCTGTGTGGTTTTTTGAGGGGAACACTTGGGCTTTCTGGAAGAGGCGTAAAAAGGAAAAGCAGGGGGAGGAGGAAGTAAATATAGAATTGGGGAGTCAGGGTGCTTGTAACCTTCCATGGGTGCCAATGTGGTTTTTTGAAGGGGGGTCACTTGGGCTTTGCAGAGGGGACGTAAAGCTCGCCAGGGGGAGGAGGAAGTAAATATAGAGTCCAGGGTGCTTGTAACCTTCCATGGAGTACCTAATGTGGTTTTTTGAAGGGGGGTCACTTGGGCTTTGCAGAGGGCAATAAAAAGAGAGCAGGGGGAGGAGGAAATAAATATAGGAGTGAGGGTCAGGGTGCTTATAACTTATGCATGGGTGCCTGTGTGGTTTTTTGAGGGGGGGGGTCACTTGGGCTTTGCAGAGGAGACGTAAAGGAAGCAGGGGGAGGAGGAAGTAAATATAAATTAGGGGTCAAGGTGCTTATAACCTTCACTTGGGTGCCTGTGTGGTTTTTTGAGGGGGGGTCACTTGGGCTTTGCAGAGGAGACGTAAAGGAAGCAGGGGGAGGAAGGGAAATGCAAATATAGAGATTGGGGTCAGGGGTGCTTGTAACCTTCCATGGGTGCCTGTGTGGTTTTTTGAGGGGGGGTCACTTGGGCTTTGCAGAGGAGACGTAAAGGAAGCAGGGGGAGGAGGAAGTAAATATAGGGTGGGGGTCAGGGTGCTTGTAACCTTCCATGGGTGCCTGTGTGGTTTTTTGAGGGGGGGTCACTTGGGCTTTGCAGAGGAGGCGTAAAGGAAGCAGGGGGAGGAGGAAGTAAATATAGGGTGCTTGTAACCTTCCATAGGTGCCTGTGTGGTTTTTTGAGGGGGGGTCACTTGGGCTTTTACAGAGGGGCAATAAAGGAAGCAGGGGGAGGAGGAAGTAAATATAGGGTGGGGGTCAGGGTGCTTGTAACCTTCCATGGGTGCCTGTGTGGTTTTTTGAGGGGGGGGTCACTTGGGCTTTGCAGAGGAGGTGTAGAGGAAGAAGGGGGAGGAGGAAGTAAATATAGGGTGGGGGTCAGGGTGCTTGTAACCTTCCATGGGTGCCTGTGTGGTTTTTTGAGGGGGGGTCACTTGGGCTTTGCAGAGGAGGTGTAGAGGAAGAAGGGGGAGGAGGAAGTAAATATAGGGTGGGGGTCAGGGTGCTTGTAACCTTCCATGGGTGCCTGTGTGGTTTTTTGAGGGGGGGGGTCACTTGGGCTTTGCAGAGGAGGCGTTAAGGAAGCAGGGGGAGGAGGAAGTAAATATAGGGTGGGGGTCAGGGTGCTTGTAACCTTCCATGGGTGCCTGTGTGGTTTTTTGAGGGGGGGTCACTTGGGCTTTGCAGAGGAGACGTAAAGGAAGAAGGGGGAGGAGGGAGTAAATAGAATTGAGGTCAGGGTGCTTGTAACCTTCCATGGGTTACCCTGTGGTTTTTGGGGGGGGGGTCACTTGGGCTTTGCAGAGGAGGTGTAGAGGAAGAAGGGGGAGGAGGAAGTAAATATAGGGTGGGGGTCAGGGTGCTTGTAACCTTCCATGGGTGCCTGTGTGGTTTTTTGAGGGGGGGTCACTTGGGCTTTGCAGAGGAGACGTAAAGGAAGCAGGGGGAGGAGGAAGTAAATATAGGGTGGGGGTCAGGGTGCTTGTAACCTTCCATGGGTGCCTGTGTGGTTTTTTGAGGGGGGGGTCACTTGGGCTTTGCAGAGGAGACGTAAAGGAAGCAGGGGGAGAAGGAAGTAAATATAGGGATTGGGGTCAGGGTGCTTGTAACCTTCGCTTGGGTGCCTGTGTTGTTTTTTGAGAGGGGGTCGCTTAAAACTTTAAGAGGAGGCGATAAAGGAAGCAGGGGGAGGAGGAAGTAAATATAGAATTAAGAGATCCAGGGTGCTTGTAACCTTCCATGGGTGCCTGTGTGTGTTTTTGAGGGGGGGGCACTTGGGCTTTGCAGAGGCGTAAAGGAAAAGCAGGAGGAGTAAATATAGGGTGGGGTGGTGCTTTAACCTTCATGGTGCCTAATGGTTTTGAGGGTCGCGAACTGCAGAGGAGGGCGGTAAAGGAAGCAGGGGGAGGAGGAAGTAAATATGGGGTGGGGGTCAGGGTGCTTGTAACCTTCCATGGGTGCCTGTGTGGTTTTTTGAGGGGGGGTCACTTGGGCTTTGCAGAGGAGACGTAAAGGAAGCAGGGGGAGGAGGAAGTAAATATAGGGTGGGGGTCAGGGTGCTTGTAACCTTCCATGGGTGCCTGTGTGGTTTTTTGAGGGGGGGTCACTTGGGCTTTGCAGAGGAGGCGTAAAGGAAGCAGGGGGAGGAGGAATGCAAATGGGGGGGGGGGTCAGGGTGTTTGTAACCTTCCATGGGTGCCTGTGTGGTTTTTTGGGGGGGGGGGTCACTTGGGCTTTGCAGAGGAGACGTAGAGGAAGCAGGGGGAGAAGGGGGTAAAATATAGGGTGGGGGTCAGGGTGCTTGTAACCTTCCATGGGTGCCTGTGTGGTTTTTTGAGGGGGGGTCACTTGGGCTTTGCGGAGGAGGTGTAGAGGAAGAAAGGGGAGAAGGAAGTAAATATAGGGTGGGGGTCAGGGTGCTTGTAACCTTCCATGGGTGCCTGTGTGGTTTTTTGAGGGGGGGGTCACTTGGGCTTTGCAGAGGAGACGTAAAGGAAGCAGGGGGAGGAGGAAGTAAATATAGGGTGGGGGTCAGGGTGCTTGTAACCTTCCATGGGTGCCTGTGTGGTTTTTTGAGTGGGGGTGGTCACTTGGGCTTTGCAGAGGAGGCGTAAAGGAAGCAGGGGGAGGAGGGGAAAATATAGGGTGGGGGTCAGGGTGCTTGTAACCTTCTATGAATTCTTGTATGGTTTTTTTGAGGGGGGTCTCTTGGGCTTTGCAGAGGAGTCGCAGAGGAAGCAGGGGGAGGAGGAGGTAGATCTAGGGTGGGGGTCTGGGTGCTTTTAACCTATGAATTCCTGTATGGTTTTTTGAGGGGGGGGGTCTCTTGGGCTTTGCAGAGGAAGCATAAAGGAAGCAGGGGGAGGAGGGGTAGATTTTGGGTGGGGGTCAGGGTGCTTGTAACCTTCCATGGATTTCTGTATGGTTTTTTGAGGGGGGGTCCAGTCAACTCAAGGGGTGGGGGTGCCTGGCCTTCGTAGAGGAGGTGGAAAGGAATCAAGGAGGAAAATGCAGAGAGAATGAAGACTGGAAGCATTTGGCTCTTGCCTGCTTTCGTGTGTGTTTGTGTATTGGGGGGAGGGGGGCATGGCAGCTTTGCTAGGCCTGGAGGAGGAAGTCCATTGGCATTAAGCCCTGGGGTCAGCTTAGAAAGGCAGGTTCGGAAGCCAAGGGAGCAAATTGCATGTAGGGAAGTTTGGAGAGAGCAGCCCTGAGAGTCTTATCATGTATGGGGAGTTTAAGTTTTTGGAGGGACTGTAAGCAAAGCTTTTTGACATGAGGAACAGAAGGGGGCTATTTACATACTGGAAACTTAGTAGTTCCATGGGAATGTCAACTCAATGCATGGCAGCTGTGAAAAAGGCAAACTCTATGCTGGGGATAATTAGGAAAGGAATTGAGAATAAAACTGCAAAGATTGTCATGCCCTTATATAAAGCAGTGGTGCGACCGCACTTGGAGTACTGTGTCCAGTTCTGGTCGCCGCATCTCAAAAAGGATATTGAGGAGATAGAAAAAGTGCAGAGAAGGGCAACAAGGATGATTGAGGGACTGGAGCAGCTTCCCTATGAGGAGAGGCTGCAGCGTTTGGGACTCTTCAGTTTGGAGAGGAGACGTCTGAGGGGGGATAGGATCGAAGTCTATAAAATTATGCATGGGGTAGAAAATGTTGACAGAGAGAAATTTTTTCTCTCTTTCTCACAATACTAGAACCAGGGGGCATTCATTGAAAATGCTGGGGGGAAGAATTAGGACTAATTAAAGGAAACACTTCTTCCACGCACTTAGCGATGTGATTGGTGTTTGGAATATGCTGCCACAGGAGGTGGTGATGGCCACTCACCTGGATAGCTTTCAAAGGGGCTTGGACAGATTTATGGAGGAGAAGTCGATTTATGGCTACCAATCTTGATCCTCCTTGATCTGAGATTGCAAATGCCTTAACAGACCAGGTGCTTGGGAGCAGCAGCAGCAGAAGGCCATTGCTTTCACCTCCTGCATGTGAGCTCCCAAAGGCACCTGGTGGGCCACTGCAAGTAGCAGAGTGTTGGACTAGATGGACTCTGGTCTGATCCAGCTGGCTTGTTCTTATGTTCTTATTAACTTTGCCATTTCTAGCAGCAGCAGCATCCCGTTTTGTGCTTTAAGCTCTATACAGAACTAAGAGAGTCTTTTGGCAACCTGGGTTCCCTTTTGTTTGGACTCTGCAGATTTTGCCCAAAGCAGTAATATGGAAACCTTTTCACTAGGGAGGCAAACATTTCGATCTGGAACTGGGTGCAAAGAAGTAAGTCTTTTCTGGTTTCCTGTTCTATGAGCCTCACAGACTTGGAAAAAAAGTAATATTACGAGTTGACCATATATCTGACTTCCAGATGGTGCCCCTGGTTTTGTGATGAACAAGAACTAAACGAAAACGAATGGCAGAAGCAAACAATCTAGCTGTTGAATGTGTGCAGGAGACTTTAAGGCTGAGTAGGATAGGGAAATTGTTTCCCTTTTGAGTAACCGTTTTCTTCCATATTATGGTCCACCAACTGATACTGTTACCATACCGTTCTGGTATAGCAGTGTGAGGGGGAGATGTTTACTCACAGGTAACTCTGCCCGCATGTCAGCCTAAAGGGTGACGCAGGTGTTGCAGAGACGGGGAGCCCATTCTCTGGCAATGGCCAGGTCTACTTATGAGAAACCTACAAGAATTGCCCTCCGGTTCTCATGCTGTCAGCCTGCTTGCTATATCAGCACATTTTTAGCTACACAGCCAAGGAAGAGTGTGTCCTCAACATGATACAGTAATCCTGCTGAATAGATACTCATTCTCAGCCACAAGAAGACTCCTGATGTCATTGCTTCCCCTGATTATCTTAACCCAGATACTCTTGTAACAAACTTCTTCTGACAACCTTACAGTACATCCCATTGTGTCTCAAACAAACCATCCGGACACCTCAGAGAGTTTGTCCTGACACCCCCGGAGGTGGTCCTTCACTCTATAAATATCCTATCCCCCCAAAGGGCCATTTGCCCAGTTTCATTGACCCCTTTCCGTCTTTGTTACTGTGCCCCACGCGTTGCACCGCCCTGGAACCAGATGCTGGCTGTTGATCTCTGAACCCTGGATCTTCTTCACTTCACGATCAGGTCGTATTACCCATATATCCCATACCCTTTTTGTATTCCAAATCTGTTTTCCATCCTCTCTATATCTTAGGAGCTCTGTGTGTGTATGTTTGCTGAATTGAATTAAATGCTTGTGAACAGGGGGGATCCAGCAGGTTCTCACAGGTTCCCGAGAGTAGGTTACTAATTATTTGCGTGTGCCGAGAGGCTGTTACTAATTGGTGATTTTGCCACGTGATTTTTGCCTTAGTTACGGCCCTCCTCTCAGCAGTAGCACACAGAAATGGAAGCAGTCTAGCAGGAGGTGCACCAGCGTGCGTGGCAGCCTGCGCCTGCGTGCATTCGTTTCCCGCCCAAGGACTGGCACAGTGGCTGCTTCCTTGCCACAGCCCCGCCCAGGAAAGCCCCACCCCCAGAATGCCCGGCCATGCCCACGTCATGCCCCACCCAGCCTTATTGGCGCTACACCACTGTTTGAACCCCACCACCATGGGAACCTGTTACTAAAATTTTTGGATCCCACCACTGCCTGTGAACCTCTTGTCCCTACAATTAAAAATGGTCAGGTTTGCATTCGATTCCTCTCTGTGGATTTTCTTCTGAGAGCTGATCCCCACGTACACTGCTACTAAAGATTCCATACCCAGCCTCTTGCTCCATTAATCAGCAGTCTGCTCTAAGCTAATATTCCCCACTATCTTGAGAGACCGTGTCTCCTCCTTGGGTAACAATACCTGAATTTGCCTTTTGTCTTTTAGGCCTGAACCAAGGTAGGTAGGGCTCTCTCCATAGTAACATGTGTGAAATGGGTTCTTATTCGGCAGGTATATAAGCGTACATGTTGGTAATGAAGGGAAAAAAAGGAATAACTACTGTTGCCACATGTGCTTCCTTTGACATGTATTGACACGTGTGGACTGTCTAGCTCAGGGGTAGGGAACCTTTAACACTCAAAGAGCCATTTGGACTTGTTTTCCATGGGAAAAGAAAACACTTGGAGCTGCAAATAATTTTTGACATTTAAAATAAAGATAACACTATATATATAGGGGTTTTTTAACCTTTTACTCCGCTCATTCTGAGAAGCGCATGGATGCGCCCGCCCTGCTGCCTGCAGGGCGGGCAAGGATGAAGCCGGTGGCTCGGCCTCACCAGCCGTCGGGAAAGCGCCCGCCCCGCTCCAACGGGGCAGGCGAGAGGGGAAACCAGCGCCGCGGCCCAGCCAACTGTGGGCAGTTAGTGCACCCGCCCTGCTGCCTGCAGGGCGGGCAAGGATGGGGCCGGCGGCGCGGCTTGTGGAGCCACAGTGCAAGGGCAGAAGAGCCGCATGCGGCTCTCGAGCCGCAGGTTCCCTACCCCTGGTCTAGCTTGCGTCTGGGTCATCCGGCCAGAACCAGTTTGAGGGAATTGTTCTCAGTGTCGGGGGAAAGCCTTTTCCCATTTCCACAGCCTGGCTAGCTTGGAAGACTGACACATTCACAAATCAAGGTAGAGCAGAACGTATGATTTAGGTGGTTGTGGTGGGTTTTCCAGGCCGTGTGGCCGTGGTCATGTGATTTAGGGATCATCACCTTTATCCAAACAGGTGACAAGTGACTCAAAAGTGCAAGCAAGCTCAAAGTGCTTCTGATAGGCTACCAGCAACCGCAGAACAACCAGATCTTATCCAAAGGAAGGGCTGAAGGAAATTTTGGGGTACATTGCTGCGTTTGCAGAGGCGTGCATATGAAGACTTGCAGGAGAGGAACAAAAGTAAAAGAGAGCCCTAGATCACAAACCACGCCAGGGGCACTACTTAAAGAGAAGCACTTCTATGGTAGGCAGTACCATTGACAGGAAGAAAACCAGTCACATAGACTGCTTTTAAAAATTAATGACCGTTGGATGGAAAAGTGGAAACCTTTTTATTAACGGCTCTGTGTGAAAGTATCAGTGGACTTGGCAGAGACCAAGCTGTTAAAATTGGCAACAGGGCTTTGAGATTTTATGCCCATTGTGTGTTACAGAGGGGACATTTTGTTTTTTTGTGTCTTTAGCGACAGCCATGATTGCTAAAAGAGATGTAGTTGAAGGCACACCAAAAAGGCCCAGGGGCTTCCATATCTCAGAGGTATTTTTATCGGAAAGGTTCAAGAGGTACTAACACATTAAACACGTCACCCACTAGGCAGCCAATTTAGGTTTGGTATTTCTTACATATTAAGGAACAATGCTCATCACATACAATTGTAATCATATATCTATCTCATATCAACAGAATTTCATCATTCACTGTTGTATCATCACATCAATTATTTTTCTCTTTTTCTATTCAATAATCAATACCGTTCAATATTCAATAAGAAATACCAAACCTAGTGGGTGACCTGTTTAATGTGCTAGTGCTTATTTAGACGTTACCTACATCTTTGTTACCTTTACCGTTATGGCGGCAGGTTCAAGAGGTGCCATGAACACATCACAGTCTGCTCTTGAAAATTTGGGGCTGAATCCTGCACGCCCATTTTTGCAGTCCTTTTCCCTGGGCAGAAGGATCCTTTTGCTGACTGTGCCCGTTGACAATTTCTTGTGCCAGGGGAAAATGTTGCTAGATCTCGCCCTGGGTTCTGCCCAAGACTTGAGAGAACTTCTTTGATCTTACTGCGTGCCAAGGAAGAGATTTCCATCTGCTGCAGGAAAGCGGAAACTGTATTGTCGAAGGCTTTCACGGCCGGAATCACTTGGGTGCTGTGTGGTTTCCGGGCTGTATGGCCGTGTTCTAGCAGCATTCTCTCCTGACGTTTCGCCTGCATCTGTGGCTGGCATCTTCAGAGGATCTGATGCCAGCCACAGATGCAGGCAAAACGTCAGGAGAGAATGCTGCATTAAATGTATAACCGAAATTCCCAGCAACTAACCAGGAAACTGTTTTCAAGATACTTTCTGCCTTTATCCAAACAGGTGACAAGCGACTCAAAAGCATTATTTTAGCAGAAGCTGTGCGCCCTCTGACGTTCCAAGGTGATCTGCGGCTCTTTGGCAGGAGCGGAAGCAACAGCTGTGTCAGATACTTTGGTGACACAAGCACGGATGGACAGGCGCCAGTTACATCAAAGCGCTTCCTGGTATTGATGAATGAAGTTTGGGACCACAGGGGCTTCGGTGAAGAGGCAGCCAAAAAGCAGACTAATTTGTAGTGGGGCTGGAGGTGAGTGTGTGGATTAAATGCATGGCGGCTAGTGGGGGTAGGGACTACTCATGCATTTATATTTTTATTAAAATATTTATTTATTTTTTAATAATTTTTATTGTATATTTGTACATTTGTTACATTTAATATCTTTATTCCATCTATACATTTTTTCCATTTTCTCCCCCCTCTCCCCTTCTTTCTGTTGGTTATTTCATGCAAGCAGTAGGAGATTCATTCTTCTTATTCTTTTACTCCATGGCTCTTCGTTAAATCCGGCTTCTTCCATCCATTTTTCATACACTGCCCATATCTTCATGATATCTTCTATTTTTTCTTTCCATAAAATGTTTTTTGTCAGTCTCTTAAATATCTCTAACTGTATTTGTTCCCAAATATATTCCAACCATTTTGAAACTGTCCATTTTTTATTATCTTTCCAGCCCAACGCCAACACTGCGTGTGCTGCTCTAATCATTATTTTGTACATTGGTTCCAAACTTCTCTGATATCCTCTATTATCCCCACAATTAATAAATCTTTATTTACATCAATTTTTACTTTTACCAATAGTTCTACATATTTCAGAATATTCTCCCAAAACTTTTTCACTACTTTGCATTCTATCCACATATGTATATAATATGCTCCTTTTTCTCCACAATGCCAACATTTTGGGCTTAGTCCTTTAATCATATAGGCTAGTTGTAGTGGGGTTCTATACCATTTAAGTAAAACCTTTCTTTCTAGTTCCACATATTTTTCAATCTTTAACTTCTTCATGCTATCCATTATTCTTTCTATTTTTTCTTCTTCTTATTAAAATATTTATATCCTGCCTTTCTCTGTGGTTCAAAGCGGATGTTGGGCAGCCTGGGAGAGCAGTGGCCGTTGTCCCTCGGGCTGGAGCCCTGAGGTGGGTTACAAAGTGCCCCCCAGATGTATTTTTGCGGCAGACAATGAGGGAGTCAGTCCCTTTTGAGGAGATCTGAGTTAGGGCAGCTGTGCGTTGTCGAGGCCTGCCTCAGTGTTGCCACGCCTCCGGGGATATGTTGGCACCCTGCTTTAGTGTAACGGCTTTTGCACCTGAGAATGCTGCTATCTTCTCCTCTGACCTTGGAGAGCTCTGTGTCCAGCAACGGTTTTGTTTTTGGGGAGGAGAGGTGGGGGAGGGAACTCACCCAGGCGTCTATTCTTCGCTATGCTCACTGCGCGTCAGTCCTGGCAACGGCCAGTTGTGTAATCCTTCGCAGATTCTCTGTCAATAAACTCGTTAAATTTCATTAACCCTTGAGTGTGCTTTATTGGAGAGAGCAGAGGCACAACACCCAGTTACAAGACTCCTGCTGGCTGCAGGACAGCAACGACGAGGCCCTCAGTGAATGGAGATGATTCCTCCTTTGCTCATTCTTCACAAAGAGGGCACTTCCTGTGATGTGGCCCTTTCTGATTGGTGCCCACATCCCTGCTCCCCCCCTGCTTCCTGTCACATGCTTCAGTTCTGGACCCCATGCTGTCACCTGGGGGCTAAAGCCGGTTGCTGGATCTGGAAAGACCACTTTACTGTGCTAAGAGATGGGTTTTGTTCAATTCCTTATTGTAACCTGCTGCTCCCTCGAGCAAAACAGGAGCTGGAGAAAGGCCCATGAAAGCCTGGCTTGGATGCTATGGAGCCAGATAGAAGGAAGCCCAGTACTGATTTGGAAAAGAATGAGTGGAGATTGGGGGTGGGTGGGGTGGTATGCTTTGCACCCTTACAACATGTTGATCCAGAATAGTTCCACTTGCATTTAATGCTGGTTAGGGCCTCAGCCTCACTGGGCATGCCGGCGTGTTTGGAAGTTTGAGGAAAGGTGGTGAATTCACACACAAGGAAGAAGAAGAAGAGTTTGGATTTATATCCCCCCTTTCTCTCCTGCAGGAGACTCAAAGGGGCTGACAATCTCCTTGCCCTTTCCCCCTCACAACAAACACCCTGTCAGAAGGAGTGGAGGTGACAGGGCTGAGAGGAGGCTCGAGAAGCTGTGACCTTTGGCTCAAAGGTCACCCAGCTGGCGTGTGTGGGAGTGCCCAGGCTAATCTGAATTCCCCAGATCAGCCTCCACAGCTCAGGCGGCAGAGCTGGGAATCAAACCCGGTTCCTCCAGATTAGATACACGAGCTCTTAACCTCCTACGCCACTGTGGGCTCCAAGTCCTCCTCCATTCACAGCATTAAAAAAAAAAAAATAACAAGAATGGGGATTTTGTATGGGGCCAAGGAAACTTCCAGGCAATAGTGTAACTGCTTCCAAAGGAGAGCACCGTTAGCTGGATTCAAGTCAGCAGTACCTTAATTTACGGAGGCCAGCAAGCTCTTCTGACCATGAGCGTTCAAGAGTCAAAAGCTCCATTGGTCAGATACCAAAGTTATCAATATTTTGTCGAAGGCTTTCACGGCTGGACTCAACTGGTGGTTGTGGGCTTTTCCGGGCTGCGTGGCCGTGGTCTGGAAGAGCTTGTTCCTAAGGTTTCGCCTGCATCTGTATGTAGCAGGGCTGCTTAAAAGGTCCCTGTAGATTACCTCTCCTTTGATCTTGGATGTGTTATCCAAAACAGAACACAAATGAACAAGGGTTAAAGCAGGAGGAGAGGTGTGTGGGGGGGAGGGGCGTTGTCTCTTAGGGGTACTAACCTATTATGGGGATAAAATTGATAGCAGACTTGAGCGGTCATAACAAAAATGGCCGGGGGAGAACCTGCCCAGAGATTCTTGGAAAAGGTGCAACAGACCAGGGGTGGGGAACCTTTAACACTCAAAGAGTCATTTGGACCCGTTTTCCATGGGAAAAGAAAACACTTGGAGCCGCAAAAAATTTTTTGACATTTAAAATAAAGATAACACTATATATATTGGTTTTTTTTTACCTTTTACTCCACTCATTCTGAGAAGCGCATGGATGCGCCCACCCTGTGCCTGCAGGGCGGGCAAGGATGAAGCCGGCGGCTTGGCCTTGCCAGCCACCGGGAAAGTGCCCGCCCCGCTCCAACGGGGCGGGCGAGAGGGGAAGCCTGCAGCGCGGCCCAGCCGACAGCGGGCAGTTGGTGCGCCCGCCCTGCTGCCTGCAGGGCGGGCAAGGATGGGGCTGGCGGCTCGGCTCGTGGAGCCACAGTGCAAGGGCAGAAGAGCCGCATGTGGCTCTTGAGCCGCAGGTTCCCTACCTCTGAAATAGACCAACAACAGACCAGGTGCTCGGGAACAGCAGCAGCAGCAGAAGGCCCTTGCTTTCACATCCTGCATGTGAGCTCCCAAAGGCACCTGGTGGGCCACTGTGAGTACCGTGTTTCCCCCAAAATAAGACAGTGTCTTATATTAATTTTTGCTCCCAAAGATGCGCTATGTCTTATTTTCAGGGGATGTCTTATTTTTCTGTGTTCTGTTCGTCAGACATGCTTCCAAACAAAAACTTTGCTACGTCTTACTTTTGGGGGATGCCTTACATTTCACACTTTAGCAAAACCTCTACTACGTCTTATTTTCCGGGGATGTCTTATATTGGGGGAAACAGGGTAGCAGAGTGCTGGACTAGATGGTCTTGTCTGATCCAGCAGGCTCGTCCTTATGTTCTTAAATAAAGCACTAAGAATGAGAGCAGAGCCCTGCTGGATCAGACCTTTGGGTCACTCAGTCCACATCCTGTTTCACACAGCAGCCAACCGGTTCCTTTGGAGGGCCAGCAACAGGGCAGGGGGGCTGAGGCCTTCCCCTTAGGTTGCCTCCTGGTTGTGGGGTTTGGAGGGTGTCCGCTCTGAATGTGGGGCCGCTGAAATAATAATCCTCCCCCAATCTGTCCAATCCCCTTTGAGCGCCTTCGGCCATCACGACATCTGCCGGCAGTGAATTATTACACGTTTTAATCCCTCGCTGAGTAAAAAGTTGCTTTCCCCCATCTGGTACCTGCTGCCCACCCCCCACTGGAGGCTCCAAAGTTCTAGGGTTTGGGGTGAAAGGTAAAGGAAGTACTGGGCCCATCCCAGTAAAGGAAGTTGCCACCCACCCAGGAGCATGTAACCTTGGGGAATGGCCAGCCTCAGGAGAGTGCCATCCCAATGTATGCCAGCGTGGCGTAGTGGTTAAGAGCAGGGCACTCTAATCTGGGGAACCGGGTCTGATTCCCCGCTCTGCCACTTGAGCTGTGGAGGTTTATCTGGGGATATTAAACAGATCAGCAAATATATACAGTCAAACCAATACTAAAAAAATCTGAGGCCAGCCAAGCCTAGGAAACATGGACTGTATATATAGTGACACAAGGCAATGAACTAATTGGTATAGGCAATTAGTTTGAGTATAAAGTCAATAGATAATTCAATAATCACAATATATCTTTATGAATAATCTTTATGAACGGTGTATGAATTATCTATTGACTTTATACTCAAGGTTTATCTGGGGAACCAGCTTAGCTTGTGCACTCCAATGCATGCCAGCTGGGTGACCTTGGGCTAGTCCCAGTTCTTTGGGGAGCTCTCTCAGCCCCACCCACCTCACAGGGTGCTTGTTGTGGGGGGGGGGGAAGGGAAAAGAGATTGTCAGCCCCTTTGAGTCTCTTTACAGGAGAGGAAGGGGGGATATAAATCCAAACTCTTCTTTTATGGGAGGGGGTCCGCTGGACCCGATTTCCGCATCTTTGTCATACAGTTCTGGGGAGCTCTTGGATTTTTCCCAAGGGGTTTGGGATTTGGGGTGAGGAAGCCAGAGGGAGGGGGAGCAGAAAGGGGGGAGCAGGAGCCCCCTGCTGGATGAGGGGGCCAAGCAGAGCCCTCCCACTTGGGGGAGGACAGACAGGAGCTGTTCTGAGACAGGACGCGGGGGGGGGGGGAGCTGGACCGAGCGGAGGGGTCGCAAGGACGGGGGCGGACCCCAAAGCGCCCCTCCGTCCCTCCCTGGCGCTGCCGGACCCACCTTTGTCCGCCAGGTGGCGCGCTCTCTCCGCAGAAGCCCCGGCGGAGCTTTCGGCCATCCCAGCCCGGTTGGACCGGAGCCAGCCCAGCCGAGCCTGCAAATGGCCGCGAGGCCTCCTCTCCCTGCCTGCCCGTCCGGGGTTTTTCTCCCCCCCCCCCCCCGGGGCTGGGCCGGCTGAAAGGGACCCAGGGGAGGGGAAGGGAGGGGGCCGCAGCAGGTTTGGTAAAGCTGTTGGAATGGCCCCCCCCCATCGCCCCTCCCCTGGAAAAAAACTAGGGCTGCTTCCGGGTGGGGGGGGGGACAACGACTGTGCCATGATGCCCTCCCCGAGCTCCACCCCCCAAATGGCCGCCCCCAGCGCTCGCTGGCCCCCCTGGGTGTGCGGTCCGGAGCTCGGATTCTGGGTTTCTGGAGAAACCAGCTCCGTCCTTGCAAAGGGACTCCTACAAGGAGAAGGAAGGAGACCCATCATGCCCTGTTATGGCCTGCTCTTTTGTAAGCCTGCCCCAGAGGGCAGGTAAAGGCCGGGTCCCCCCCCCCCCCCAGGGAGCCAAAGGCCCCACTTCTCCGGGCCACGTGCCTCCATTCAGGCTCCTGGGTCCAAAGAGCATCGGGGGGGGGGGGGCTTCCGGTACTGCTGGTGACATTTGAAGAAGAAGAAGAGTTTGGATTTATACCCCCCTCTCTCGACTCAACGGGGTTTACAATCTCCTTTCCCTCCCCCACACACAACAAACACCCTATGAGGTGGGTGGGACTGAGAGAGCTCCAAAGAACCGCGACTCGCCCAAGGTCACCCAGCTGGCGTGTGTGGGAGTGCACGAGTTAATCCGGTTCCCCAGATAAGCCTCCGCGGCTCAAGTGGCAGAGCAGGGGAATCAAACCCAGTTCTCCAGATCAGAGTGCACCTGCTCTTAACCACTACACCACGCTGGCTCTCTTGGAGTGAGGTGCTGGGAGCCCCAGACCCTCTTCCAGGCCCCTGCGGTGGCAATTCCGGGCCCCCATTCGGCAACCCCCATCCCACCAGGTGGAAATGTGCTAGTCAAGAATTGCAAGCAAATGCCCTTCCGGTGGAACTTGTGCCCCATGGCCTGCTGAGCAGCTGCCCAGAAGTCCTCTTGGCAGAGACAGCCAGTCTTTGGCTGAGGTGGGGATGGGGGGGGGGGGCTGTAAGGATGATTCCAAAATGGACAGGGGGGAGGGGGGCAAACAGAAAGCAAGCCGAACGCTTCAGCTTCCCCGTGTTGTTGTTTTCCAGCCCTCGAGTCTTTCCAGGTGCTGAGTCATGACTCTGGAATGTGGAAAAGATCAGCGGTCGCGGCTGGTTGGGCTGCAGTGTGGTGAACGGCGGCGGCGGCGGCGGCGGCGGGTGCAGCGCAACCTGCCAAGAATTGCCTCTCCACAACTGGGCTGTGTGTTGGTGTGCCGCTTCTCGAGGCCTGTGCAGACTGGTGCACAATTTGCAAGCAAGCCGGGGTGGAGGGGAGAGCCGGGCCGTGAGCTTTGAAGAAGAAGAGTTTGGATTTATATCCCCCCCTTCCTCTCCTGCAAGTAGACTCAAAGGGACTGACAATCTCCTTTCCTCAAAGGGGCTGACAATCTCCTTTCCCTACGCCACTGCTGCTCCTTGAGACTGACCCCCCCCCCAAAGCTGCTTCTGTGGGAAGGGGCTGTGTCACAGAGGTAGCATGCAGAGGGATCCCATGTTCAATGCCTGCTGTCGTCTCCAGGTTAAAAAGGACCAGGAAGGCAGGAGGGGATGTCAAAGTCCTCTCTCTGACTGAGGCCCTGGAGAGCAGCTGCCAGTCTGAGTTGGCAATACTGAGCTGAATGGACCAAGAGTCTGACTCAGCAGAAGGCAGCTGTAGAGGCCCCTGTAGGAGCAGCAGTGACGTAGGAGGTTAAGAGCTCGTGGAGGAACTGGGTTTGATTCCCAGCTCTGCCACTTGAGCTGTGGAGGCGTATCTGGTGAACTAGATTAGCTTGTGCACTCCCACACACGCCAGCTGGGTGACCTTGGGCTAGTCACAGCTTCTTGGAGCTCTCTCAGCCCCACCCACCTCACAGGGTGTTTGTTGTGAGGGGGGAAGGGCAAGGAGATTGTCAGCCCCTTTGAGTCTCCTGCAGGAGAGAAAGGGGGGATAGAAATCCAAACTCTTCTTCCCTTCTTCTCTGTGGCTGGACCAGTCTCCCACCAGCGTGACTGGAGAGCTACACCGTGGTGTAGTGGTTAGAGCTGCACTCTAATCTGGATAACTGGGTTTGATTCCCCACTTGAGCTGTGGAGGCTTCTCTGGGGAACTGGATTAGCTTGTGCACTCCCACACACGCCAGCTGGGTGACCTTGGGCTAGTCACAGTTCTTCAGAGCTCTCTCAGCCCCACCCACCTCACATGGTGTTTGTTGTGGGGAGAGGAAGGGAAAGGAGATTGTCAGCCCCTTTGAGTCTACTTGCAGGAGAGGAAGGGAGGATATAAATCCAAACTCCTCCTCCTTCTTCCTCACTCATGGTGGCGAACCTTTGGGACTCCAGATGTTATGGGCTACAATTCCCATCAGCCCCTGCCAGCATGGCCAATTGGGGCTGATGGGAGTGCTCAGTCCACTGTATCTGGGAGTGCTCAAGGATTAACGCTCGTCATTGGCCCATAATCCTTGAGATTCAGTTTCTCAGCAGAGAGCCATCTTTTCCACCCTCTCCAGGGCTCTGTGGGGGTCTCAGGCCCACCGCTTGGTCCCCTTGGTGGGGATGGCCCTCGGGAGGCCTGGCCCAGGACTGTAGGTAGCAACTCCAGAGGAGGTCCAGTTTGGCAGGTCCACCTTCAGGCTCTGGCCATTCCAGCTAAAGAACTCTTGTAGATTCCCTAGAGGAGCCCCTTGAGCGGCCTGGATCGAGGAAAGAGCTGGGTGCAACCAGTGGAAATCCTTCATGACATTTCAGGCAACCCCCCAAAGCTACAGATAGCTTCACACAGCAAATACCCCCACACACACACACACACACACCCCTGCTTGCTGCAAGGCTCAGTCCAGGCCGACTGGGCCTCCCAGAGCTCGGCTGTTGCTTCGGTGAACCACAGACTACTTTTCCTTCCCCTTGAGGGCCACTTGACGGGGCCGGCCCCTTCCTGTTCTCATTGCACAAAATGTATCTGCAAAATGTGAGAGCGACAAGAACTCTTTTTGCATGGACACAATGAATCATAGAACCATAGAGTTGGAAGAAGAAGAAGAAGAAGAAGAAGAAGAAGAAGAAGAAGAAGAAGAAGAAGAAGAAGAAGAAGAAGAAGAAGAAGAAGAAGAAGAAGAAGAAGAAGAAGAAGAGGAGGAGGAGGAGGAGGAGGAGGAGGAGGAGGAGGAGGAGGAGGAGGAGGAGTTTGGATTTATATCCCCCCTTTCTGTCCTGCAGGAGACTCAAAGGGGCTGAAAACCTCCTTGCCCTTCCCCCCTCACAACAAACACCCTGTGAGGTAGGTGGGGCTGAGAGAGCTCCGAGAAGCTGTGACTAGCCCCAGGTCACCCAGCTGGTGTGTGTGGGAGTGCCCAGGCTAATCTGAATTCCCCAGATAAGCCTCCACAGCTCAGGCGGCAGAGCTTGGAATCAAACCCGGTTCCTCCAGATTAGATACATGAGCTCTTAACCTCCTGTGCCACTGCTGCGTAGGAGGCCATCCAATCCTACCCCCTGCAGTCCAGGAACACACAATCAAAGCACTCCCGACAGACGGCCATCCAGCCTCTGTTTAAAAACCTCCAAAGAAGGAGACGCCACCACTCTCCGAGGCAGTGAATTCCACCATCGAACAGCCCTGACGATCAGGAAGGTTTTTTTAGGTGGAATCTCTTTTCCGTCACCTTGAACCCATTCCTCCTGTTCCTGGTCTCTGGAGCAGCAGGAAACAAGCTCTCTCCCTCACCAACACGGCATCCCTTCAAATATCTAAACATGGCTATCATGTCACCTCTTCACCTTCTCTTCACCAAACTAAACATCCCCAGCTCCCTAAATCTCTTGACACGCTTCTCATATTCTTTCTCAGCAACCTGGGATCCATTATTGCAGGACTGGTTAGCATTTTCAGATCACGGCCACAGAGGCTGGGTCCAGTGGGTGGTGTTCCTGAGTGAAAGATGAGGCAGGGATTAGGGGCTCCCCTGGAACTCCCCCTTCTCCAACTTCTGCCTGGCAAAAGAAGAAGAAGAAGAGTTTGGATTTCTATCCCCCCTTTCTCTCCTGCAGGAGACTCAAAGGGGCTGACAATCTCCTCGCCCTTCCCCCCTCACAACAAACACCCTGTGAGGTGGGTGGGGCTGAGAGAGCTCCGAGAAGCTGTGACTAGCCCAAGGTCACCCAGCTGGCGTGAAGCCCTTCTCCAACCCAAAGCAGTGGCGTGGGAGGTTAAGAGCTCGTGTATCTAAGCTGGAGGAACCGGGTTTGATTCCCAGCTCTGCCGCCTGAGCTGTGGAGGCTTATCTGGGGGATTCAGATTAGCCTGGGCACTCCCACACATGCCAGCTGGGTGACCTTGGGCTAGTCACAGCTTCTCGGAGCTCTCTCAGCCCCACCCACCTCACAGGGTTTGTTGTGAGGGGGGGAAGGGCAAGGAGATTGTCAGCCCCTTTGAGTCTCCTGCAGGAGAGAAAGGGGGGATAGAAATCCAAACTCTTCTTCTTCTTCAAGGCCCTGAGAGCGTGCAGGGAAAGCAGCGCAGGGACTCTGGGTTCCGGGGGGGGGGGGGGAGGAACTCGTGCAGGACGCGCCAAGCCCCGCCCGGCGGCTGATCTTGCAGGGAAGAGATGAAATGCCAGGAAGAACAGAAGTGCTTATTGTGAACTTTCCAGACCGCTGCCTGGCTGTGCATGTCAGGCGCTCTTCCGGCTCGCTCGGCTCCCGAGCCAGCGAGCCGCCAGAGGGCAGGGTGGCGGCAAAACAAGGCCGGAGAGTTCCCCCCCCCTTTTTTCTTGTGCCGCTTTCCCTGTGCAGAGCAGGGCGGCCTGGGCTCTGGGGAGCAGAGGTGGGCTCGAAGGCCCCCTAAAGGTGTGGATCCTGCTCTCTGGGGACAGCTGACGCTTCTCTGAGTCTCTTTGTGTGTGTGTGGGGCGGGGGAGAGTCTTGTGGGAACAGAACTTCTTTTCCAAAACCAGACTTAGGTTTCGCATTCTTTGGAACCCAACATCCCAATCTTTAGAATGCTCCGGAAACTGAAACAGGTCCAAATTGCGGTTGTGAGAGTCCTTGTGGGACTCCAGTGTGAGCATGAACTTGAAATGTGCTCCACCAATTGCGCGGGTTGCCACTTGAATTCCAGATCATTTTCAAGGTTGTTGGTATTAACCTTTAAGGCCTCGAGTGGTCTGGGACCGTAGTACCTACGGGAGGAAAGGGGGAGCAGCAGTGGCGTAGGAGGTTAAGAGCTCGTGTATCTAATCTGGAGGAACCGGGTTTGATTCCCAGCTCTGCCGCCTGAGCTGTGGAGGCTTCTCTGGGGAATTCAGGTTATCCTGTGCACTCCCACACACGGCAGCTGGGTGACCTTGGGCTAGTCACAGCTTCTCGGAGCTCTCTCAGCCCCACCCACCTCACAGGGTGCTTGTTGTGAGGGGGGAAGGGCAAGGAGATTGTGGGCCCCTTTGAGTCTCCTGCAGGAGAGAAAGGGGGGATAGAAATCCAAACTCTTCTTCTACTTCCCCTATTCTCTGTGGCTCGACCAGTCTCCCACCAGCGTGACTGGAGAGCTACACCGTGGTGTAGTGGTTAGAGCTACACTCTAATCTGGAGAACCGGGTTCGATTCCCTGATCTGTTGCTTGAGCTGTGGAGGCTTCTCTCGGGAACTAGATTAGCTTGTGCTAACCCATATGCCATATGTTGAGATGTTGATAATGTGGTACAGTCCTGATTCCCAGGTTGTCTCTGCCCGCAGCGTACCTGCAGAATCTACCCCGTGGGCTGTGGGTTCACAAGGACAAATCCACACCCACAGATCTGGAGAGGAGAAGGGCATAGAAAAGCATTTCTGAATTAAATGTCTGGCGGCTGGTGGGGGTACACCCACCTGCCTTCATGAGTGTTGTAGTAAGGACTAGTAGTAGTAGTAAGGACATTCCAGGATGCATGCAAGACCCCTCTGCAAAAATCCAGGCTCCAAAGCATCCAAACAAAGCCCGCTGATATGATATCTCCCCCCACCCCAATTTCAACGCTGGAAGAGAACTTTCCTCTTGACTGCAGCCAGCTGCGGCAGGCAGTGAAATTGGGGCATCTTCCTTTCACACCTAGCAACCTTCTCGAGGTGGAATTATGTTGGCGCTGCTGCTGGAATCTTATTCAGCAGAAAAAGGCAGCTGAACCGAGAGAGAACGGAGGCGCTCTCAATTGTTTGCACAGAATCCAGAACTTGCTGAGTCCCCACATAAACGCAGTCCAGGGAACCTGACCTTAGCCCTTTGGCGCTGGATTTTGTTTGAGGTGTTCTTGGGGGAGGGGGCAGGGGGGAGGAGGGACCAAAACTAAACAGAGGCAGATGAATGGCGGGATGCCGCAGAAAGCCTTCCCCTAGGCTGACTCTACCATTCTAGGAAGCATCAGGAGGTGCTGGTGGGCAGCCGCAGGGCCAATCGGCTTCCACCAAAGCCAGCCATATTGGCCTGAAGAAGAAGAAGAAGAGGAGGAGGAGGAGGAGGAGGAGGAGGAGGCAAGTAGACTCAAAGGGGCTTACAAACTTCTTTCCCTTTCTCTCCCCACAACAAACACCCTGTGAGGTGGGTGGGGCTGAGAGAGCTCCGAGAAGCTGTGACTAGCCCAAGGTCACCCAGCTGGCGTGTGTGGGAGTGCACAAGCTAATCTGAATTCCCCAGATGAGCCTCCACAGCTCAGGTGGCAGAGCTGGGAATCAAACCCGGTTCCTCCAGATTAGATACACGAGCTCTTAACCTCCTACGCCACTGCTGCTCATAGAGTTGGAAGAGACCCCAAGGGCCATCCAGTCCGACCCCCTGCAATGCAGACACACATAATCAAAGCGCTCTGGACAGAGATGGCCATCCAGCCTCTGTTTAAAAACCTCCAGAGGAGGAGACTCCACCACACTCCAAGGCAGTGACCTCTGTAGTCTGGACATCAGTTGCAATTCCAGCAGTTCCTCCAGTCCCCCACCCCGCCGGAGGCTGAGAACCCTACACAGAGATGATGATTGCACGTGAACATTTTTAAAAGATGGGGTGCTGTGTGGTTTCCGGGCTGTATGGCCATGTTCTAGCAGCATTCTCTCCTGCCGTTTCGCCTACATCTGTGGCTGGCATCGTCAGGAGAGAATGCTGCTAGAACACGGCCATACAGCCCGGAAACCACACAGCACCCCAGTGATTCCGGCCGTGAAAGCCTTCGACATTTTTAAAACATATTTGGAAACCCTTTGCAGATGCTTCTGAGTTGGTTTGCCACCATTGTTACAATATTTTCAATTTCTGTTTGAGATCTGTTATTATTTTTTACTATTTTTTTTAAAAAAAACTGTGGCCCCCTCCCGCTCTGTGGCTGGGGATTTCTCCCCACGGTCCCAGTTCTGCAGGAGAGACTACAGGCAGGTTAGGGGGCTGAGTAACTTAGGCCTAGTAATCAAGACGGAGAGTCCAACCCTGTCACCTAGTTTGGGTGTTGCTGGGCCGGGCTGGAAACGTCTACTGCTACACACTGCCTCATGATCTGGGCCAGACCGGAAACGTCCACTGCTACACGCCTTGTGATTTGGCCCAGACCGGAAACATCCACTGCTACACGCTGCCTCATGATCTGGCCCAGACCGGAAACGTCCACTGCTACACGCCTTGTGATTTGGCCCAGACCGGAAACATCCACTGCTACACGCTGCCTCATGATCTGGCCCAGACCGGAAACGTCCACTGCTACACGCCTTGTGATTTGGCCCAGACCAGAAACATCCACTGCTACACGCTGCCTCATGATCTGGGCCAGACCGGAAACGTCCACTGCTACACGCCTTGTGATTTGGCCCAGACCAGAAACATCCACTGCTACACGCTGCCTCATGATCTGGCCCAGACCGGAAACGTCCACTGCTACAGCACCTCCATGATCTGGCCCAGGCTGCGTCCACTGCTACCGCAGCTGCCCTGGTGATCTGGGCCGGGCCGGGCGTCCCACTGCTACCGCGCTGCCTGCGTGATCGGCCCAGACCGGAAACGTCCACTGCTACACGCTGCCTCGTGATCTGGCCCAGACCGGAAACGTCCACTTCTACACGCTGCAGAGTGATCTGGCCCAGACCCGGAGGCGTCCACTGCTGCGCTGCCTGCGTGATCTGTAGCCCAGACCCGAGGAGGCGTCCCACTGCTACCGCTGCCCTGGAAGTCTGGCCCAGACCCGGGCGTCCACTGCTACCGCAGCTGCCTGCGTGATCTGGCCCAGATTTGAGGCGTCCACTGCCTACGCTGCCCACCGTGATCTGGCCCAGACCGGAAACGTCCACTGCTACACGCTGCCTCGTGATCTGGCCCAGACCGGCAACGTCCACTGCTACACGCTGCCTCGTGATCTGGGCCAGACCGGAAACGTCCACTGCTACACGCTGCCTCGTGATCTGGCCCAGACCGGAAACGTCCACTGCTACACGCTGCCTCGTGATCTGGGCCAGACCGGAAACGTCCACTGCTACACGCTGCCTCGTGATCTGGGCCAGACCGGAAACGTCCACTGCTACACGCTGCCTCGTGGAGTGCTTGGGCAGGCGTCCACTGCTACGCTGCCTGCGTGATCTGGGCCGGGCGAGGCGTACACTGCTACACGCTGCCTCGTGATCTGGGCCAGACCGGAAACGTCCACTGCTACACGCTGCCTCGTGATCTGGGCCAGACCGGAAACGTCCACTGCTACTGCACCATTGATCTGGGCCCAGACCCGGGAAGCGTCCACTGCTACCTGCAGCTGCCTGCACCAGTGATCTGGCCCAGACCCGGAAGCGTCCACTGCTACCGCAGCTGCCCGTGATCTGGAGCCAGACGAGGAAGCGTCCACTGCTACGCTGCCTCGCAAGTGATCTGGGCCGAACCGGAGAAGCGTCCACTGCCATGCCTGCGTGATCTGGCCCCAGACGGAAGCGTCCACTGCTACCGCTGCCTGCATTGATCTGGGCCAGAACCCGGGCGTCCACTGCTACCGCGCTGCCTGCATTGATCTGGCCCGGGCCGAGGCGTCCACTGCCTGCGCTGCCTGCGTGATCTGGCCCGGGCAGGAAGCGTCCTGCTACGCTGCCTGATCTGGCGGGCGGAAGCGTCCACTGCTACGCTGCCCGCCGTGATCTGGGCCCGGGCGGAGGCGTCCACTGCTACATGCTGCCTGGGAATACAGCCCGGAGCCGAGGAAACGTCCACTGCTACACGCTGCCTCGTGATCTGGGCCAGACCGGAAACGTCCACTGCTACACGCTGCCTCGTGATCTGGGCCCGGGCCGGGCGTCCACTGCCTGCGCTGCCTGCGTGATCTGGGCCCAGACGGAAAGCGTCCACTGCTACCACGCTGCCTGCATTGATCTGGCCCAGACGGAAGCGTCCCACTGCCTGCGCTGCCTGGTCAGCCCCGGAGCCGAGCGTCCCGCTGCCGCGCTGCCTGCGTGATCTGGGCCGGGCGAGGCGTCCACTGCTACACGCTGCCTCGTGATCTGGGCCAGACCGGAAACGTCCACTGCTACACGCCTTGTGATTTGGCCCCGCAAACAGTGGCCAGGACCTGCTACGCCGCTCAGCTTGCTGCTCTCTGTGCATGCGGCTGCCACCTTTCCGTGCTCTTCCGCCTTCTCCCTTGTGACGCTGCTGCCGTGAGCGTTCACACCACCCCTTCGTCATCCTGGGGCGTGTCGCAGCTGATATTCTGGGCAGTGATGATGGCGATGCTTCCCAGGATGACCCCGGCCCCCATGATGTCGAAGGGGGTCACCACCTCCCACCACGCTTACGTGGTACTGGGCCGGCAGAGTCACCACCACTTGGAGTGCAACCTGCGGCCACACCAAGAGACTAGGTGGGTTTTAGATCACCCATTAGCTGGCGCTGGGAAGGACAGGCGGGGATGCAGACAGCACGCAAGTCCAGGTCAGAAGGTCCTCGGGCAGGACCGGATCCTGCAGCAGGAACATGGCCGGGAGGCACAGCACGCTCCCCACGGCGCCAAAGAGGAACGTCACCGTCACCAGCTTCGCTGGGAAGTCCAAGCTCCGGAAGATGACCAGGCCCAAGGCCAAGAGCACCCCTCCCATGCAAGCCAGGAGGTAGCCCAGAGCGTCGTAGAGTTGGGTGCTCTTGTCCAGGTTCAGCAAGTCCGGCACCACCATGATGACCACCCCCAACGTGCTGCCCGCCAGCCCAAACCAGTCGTAGCCCGTCAGGTGGTTCTTCTCCACGTACAAAGCCAGCAGGGTGGAGCAGATGGTGGAGGAGCCCTTGCGGACCGTGGTGGCGTTCCCGCTGGGCACCACCATGAAGGAGGTATAGGCGAAGCCGATGGAGATGATGTTGACGCAGGCGTGGTAGAAGGTCCGCTTGCGGGACTCGGGCGGTCCGCAGCAGGGGATCTTCTGGAAGCGGATGCAGCCGAAGAAGAACAGGTGGAGGATGCAGCGGAAGAGGAGGATCTGCAGCGAGGGGATGCCCGAAGCCTCGTTGGCCATGCGGGTGAACAAGGCGGCAAAACCGGCTGGCACGCCGCCCCCAAAGAGAGCGATCAGCAGGCCCTGCATGCTCTCCGACGGGCGGTAGCGATTCCAGGGTGGGCGGGGGGGAGGAGGCGGGGGGGAGCACGGAGGAGAAAACCGTAAGAGGTCTGTCACAGACTGAGCGACTCGGAGGGGGCTCCTAAAGTCTAGTGCCATCCTGGCCTTTGCTGCAGAGGGTGGACGATCAGGCCCGGTGCCCTGTGGAACCACGCAGCCACCCTGGGGGGAGAGAATGGACAGCATCAAGACATCCGTGGTCCGCCCTGCAACCCCACCTTTGTCATGGGTTCTGTGGTAGTCTCGGGTGCTTCAGTCTCCATGTGTGGAATGGAAATTAAAAGTGGCCTACCTCGGGCGGTTGTTGTGGGGGACGAACGTGCTCTACAAGTAATAAAGCAAATTGAAATGGCTGGGCCCTTAAATACTTTGCTCTGAAGCCACTCGGGTGTTGGCAGCTCAGGGGGCGGTCCCCAACCTTTTGGAGCTAGCTACCTTTGGAATTTTAATTCAGAGTGGCGGTGCAGCTTGCACAACAATCCTGCAAGGTAGATAAGGTCGAGAGGGCGTGGCCAAAGGTCACCCGGCAGACTTCATGGCAGAGTGGGGATTCTCCCAGATCCGTGGTGGTGAACCTTTGGCACTCCAGATGTTATGGACTACAATTCCCATCAGCCCCTGCCAGCATGGCCAATTGGCCATGCTGGGCGAAACTGATAGTGGTTCTTTATCTGGAGTGCAAATCCTGTCCGACGGTTCACAGCTGGAAGAGCACAAATTAGTGGTGGGTTTTTCTAACGGCTCTCCATATGATCGAAGGCTTGTGGAAGACAGCCCAGCAGATGCAATATTTAAGAACGGTGGACTATCATCTGGACAGGTTTACTTCTCCGCTCCTCCACATGCTACCTGCTGGGTGACCTTGGGCCAGTCACAGTTCTCTCAGACCTCTCTCAGCCCCACCTGCCTCACAAGGGGGCTTTCCCCACTCACCTTCTGCTGCGCGCCGCTCTCGCGCCCCCTCAGCGCGCGTCATTCCTGGCGTGCCGTTTCCTCAGCGCCAGGAATGACGCGCACTGAGGTGGTGCAAGAGCGGCAGCGTCGAGGCGGCTGCATGGTTACCGCCCTTGCAAGTGGGGAGCGCCGCTGGACCCCGCGCTACTTTCCCGGAGTAGCACGCAGCAGAAGGTAAGTGGGGAAAGCCCCAAGGTGTCTTTTGTGGGGACGGAAAGGGTCACTCGCACACTCTCTCAGGCCCAGCCTACTTCACAGAGTTGTTGGGAGGACAAAAATGGAGGACGACGCAAGCTGCGTCAAGTCCCTGCTGGGAGAAAGGCAGGCTATAAACAAAGAACAGTAAAATAAAATTCTTCCTGAAAAGGCTCTTGCAAGCTGGAACCTCGTTCCCTTGCACAAAAGCGCCTTAAAGGCCCAACAAGATCCCCCAAGGTACTAGCTTTCAAGGGGTCAAAAGCTCTCTTTGTCAGATCCTCAAGGGCTTATACCCGGGAAACCCAGTTGATCTTCATGGGGGCTACTGGATCTTGCCTTTCTCCTGCAGGCCAACCCGGTGAAACGCTCTGCATTGGCACAAAATGCCTGTGAGGAAACTCGGAGGTTTGGGGTCTCAGGGCCACCTCTTACAATCCGCCCATGCCATTGTCAAGCAAGTGTATTTCAGAAGAAGAAGAGTTTGGATTTATATCCCCCTTTCTCTCCTGCAGGAGACTCAAAGGGGCTGACAATCTCCTTGCCCTTCCCCCCTCACAACAAACCCTGCGAGGTAGGTGGGGCTGAGAGAGCTCCGAGAAGCTGTGACTAGCCCAAGGTCACCCAGCTGGCATGTGTGGGAGAGCCCAGGCTAATCTGAATTCCCCAGATAAGCCTCCACAGCTCAGGCGGCAGAGCTGGGAATCAAACCCGGTTCCTTCAGATTAGATACACGAGCTCTTAACCTCCCACGCCACTGCTGCTGCTTAAATACAATTTTAGAAGGGGTGGGGCTTAGAGGGAGGGGAGGGGGACGGAAGAGCCAGCTCCTACCTCTGCAGCCACCGTACAAACAAACCCCCCACACCTGGTCTAGCTCACCTGTTGGAAGGAACTGTGATGTCACACAGGTTTCTGTGACATCACTTCCCAAGAGCTCATGGGGACCTTTTTCTATGCTGAGATCATATGGGAAGGGTTTTTGGGGGGGCGGGGGGGGGCATTTCACTGTGTATTAACATCTGTGGGAGTCTTTTGCAAAGGAAATGTTTTGCGATATGGAAAACTGGGCAGAATAGGAGCTGTTGTGTTTTCCCACCACTGCCTATTCATGTGTGTGCACACATATGTAGACCAAACATAAATAATTATTGGGGGGGGGGAAGTCTAGTAGATTCATGAGAACATGAATCTACTAGAACAGCGGTTCCCAACCTGGGGGACATATACCCCCGGGGTATGCACCAGAGTTTTTGGGAGCATGCAAAAAAAAATTACACAATGGGGTTGCTAGTGTGGGAGTGCAATGTTAGAGAAATGGATTGCCAAGGAAGACGCCAAGTGGAAAAAAGGTTGGGAAGCCCTTTGTGCTAGAACAGTGGTGGCGAACCTATGGCACGGGTGCCAGAGGTGGCATTCAGAGCCCTCTCTGTGGGCACACGCAAACAGAGTCGCCCCCACTCCCCGCACATCTAGGCTGGCCTGGGCTGCTGGGCTCGATTATTAGTATTAAACCTAAGACCTAGTTTTGGGGAGGCAGTGTAGGTCGCCCTGTTAAACCCCACTGATTTTCATGCGAAGAACTAAAGTGCGATCCTTTAGCTGGGAGTAAGCTTGGTTGCTGGCAATGGGGCTTGCTTCTGAGTAAACCCTCCTAGGGTTGTGATTCACCCGTTGGAAGAGTTGCACGGTTCCTTCAAAGCAAAGCCACCGACTACCACCAAGCTTGCTCCCGAGTAACGCACGCCTCGGTGCCAACCATTTTTTCTAAACTAAAACCTCAGTATTCAGGTTAAATTGCCGTGTCGGCACTTTGCGATAAATAAGTGGGTTTTGGGTTGCAATTTGGGCACTCGGTCTCGAAAAGGTCACTGTGCTAGAAGGTGGGAATTGTTTCTCCTTTGAGTATTTGTAAACATTTCAACAACAGGTGATGCTGAGATTAGAAAGATTATGAAAACAAGAGTGTGCAGTGTTGGAATCCAAAAAGTGACGAAGACTTCAGTGTTTGAACTTCTTCTAATTATAGTATTTTAAAATCTGACCACCAAGGGGCCATCTTCAAATAGAAATGTTCATACAGAGCCTCCCAAGGTGGAGGAGGGGCAGTATCTTTTCAATTACCATCTGTCTTACCCCAGTGCAATATTTTTTAAAAATCAAAAATTTATATTGAACTAAGGGTAAGGTAAGAACATAAGAACATAAGAACAAGCCAGCTGGATCAGACCAGAGTCCATCTAGTCCAGCTCTCTGCTACTCGCAGTGGCCCACCAGGTGCCTTTGGGAGCTCACAGGCAGGAGGTGAAAGCAATCGCCTTAAGAACATAAGAACTAGCCAGCTGGATCAGACCAGAGTCCATCTAGTCCAGCACTCTGCTACTCGCAGTGGCCCACCAGGTGCCTTTGGGAGCTCACATGCAGGAGGTGAAAGCAATGGCCTTAAGAACATAAGAACAAGCCAGCTGGATCAGACCAGAGTCCATCTAGTCCAGCTCTCTGCTACTCGCAGTGGCCCACCAGGTGCCTTTGGGAGCTCACCAAGGTAACCAAAAGCTCACCTGCCCAATTCTGAGGGGTCAAGTTATACAGCAGCGGTTCTCAACCTTCCTAATGCCGTGACCCTTTAATACAGTTCGTCATGTTGTGGTGACCCCCCAACCCTAACATTTATCCATTTTGCAGATGGAGAACACTGATGCAGAGAGTCTTAGGCGACCCCTGGGAAAGGGCCGTTCGACCCCCAAAGGGGTCCCGACCCCCAGGTTGAGAACCACTGGTATACAGGAGCAGTTTCAAAGGGCCTTAAAAAAACAATGAAATGGAATACTTTATGGCAACGATGAGACAGTGTCCTTGTCATCAATACATAAATAATTTTATTATTTACAACATTCTGTATTCCCCTTTCCGCCCAAGCCAGCTAGCAGTTTAAAACAGACATAACAAAACCGCAGTTTAAAACCATTAAAAATCAGCCTTCCTGACGCACAACGTTGAAACTATTAAAAAGCAAAGTTAAAATATGACCAGCTTAATAGCAGAGAAGTAGATGGGTACCACAAAGGGTGGACATAGAATAGGTGGGTCAGATGCTGGCAATCTTGAGTGAAAAGAGAGGATCAGTGAATCAAACAGAAGAAGAGGAAGAAGGTTTATATCCCCCCTTTCTCTCCTGTAAGGAGACTCAAAGGGTCTTACAATCTCCTTGCCCTTCCCCCCTCACAACAAACACCCTGTGAGGTAGGTGGGGCTGAGAAAGCTCCGAAGAGCTGTGACTAGCCCAATTTCACCCAGCTGGCGTGTGTGGGAGTGCACAAGCTGATCTGGTTCCCCAGATAAGCCTCCACAGCTCAAGTGGTAGAGCGGGGTAATCAAACCTGGTTCTCCAGATTAGAATGCACCTGCTCTTAACCACTATGCCACTGCTGCTCACGCAGGCTAGTGTTGTAGCAGTCTCGCAGAGAGAGGGCCTCACAGGCTAGTGTTGTAGCGGCTGTGCTGTGTATGTTTACACTAGGGCTTAAACCAGTTTTGGCGTCATGGCTTGCTCTTGGGGAACCTGTGGAGTCCAGTTCTCTGGAGGACCGAGCTCATTTTCACTGGAGACGTGCCAGAGTTGGAGGCCAAATGTTTTGGTTGCTTTTCAGACTGGAGGCTAAACTTGTTGTAGAGGTAATTCTGCTTTACAACAAAACTTTATTAGGTTTTCAAAAACACATAGAAGATAAAAACAGCTCAAATAAGTCAAAATTACAAAGAATATAGACTAAAGAAAAGGAAGGAAAGAAAAATGAGTTTAAAAAGAAAAAAAAAGTTCCAGAGAAAGGGAAAAAATAGAAACAATTTAAAAAGAAAAGATATGCATTACATTGATCAGTATTTTTTGTCAATCTTTAAAGATACAAATAAACAAATCAGTGGAATGTCAATCTCGTGTAATACCGTGTTTCCTCAAAAATAAGACAGTGTCTTATATTAATTTTTGCTCCCAAAGATGTGCTATGTCTTATTTTCGGGGATGTCTTATTTTTCTGTGTTCTGTTCGTCGGGCATGCTTCCAAACAAAAACTTTGCTACATCTTACTTTCGGGGGATGCCTTATATTTCGCACTTCAGCAAAACCTCTACCAAGTCTTATTTTCAGGGGATGTCTTATATTCGGGGAAGCAGGGTAATATGCCCAATGTAATAAACCCCCTTTCCATTATTCTGAACCTTAATAACTCTTATTGACATACGAGAATGTAACATGAGTCAAATCAAATTCAAGTTTCCTCCATCAGGTATACGGGGGTAGTTCCGGAAGGGGCCTTTTCACACAAGTGTAGGGGTGCCCTTTAAGCTGGTCTTTGTTGCAGCTCAGTAAACTCATAGGAGCAGTTTGCATTCTCTTTTCATGGCCAAGTTACCCCTGGGGGGCGCAACTAAATGCGGGGGGGGAGGGGGGAGTAGCACAGCCTCCACATCTCTCTGTGGCACTATGCAGGAGTCTGCAACCTGCGTCTCTCCAGATGTTCGTGGACTACAGTTCCCATCAGCCCCTGCCAGCACGGCCAATTGCTGGCAGGGCTGATGGGAGTAGATCCTGGGCTATCTGGAGACCTGGGCTCTAGCAGTTTGCCCTGTAACTAGGGTTGCCATCCTCCAGGCTGTACCTGGAGATGTCCCAATATTATAAGCGATCTCCTGAACAGCATCTGGACGTCAGATGCCAACTTCCCTGGAGAAAATGGCGGCATTGGAGACTGGACTCTCCAGCATTAAGCTACAGCGGCCAAGAAAGCCAAAGTGATTCTGGGCTGTATCAATAGTGGTGTCAAGATCGAGGGATGTGATCGTCCCTCTCTATTCTGCACTGGTTAGACCTCACCTGGTAGTCTGTGTGCAGTTGTGGGCACCGCAATTCAAGAAGGATATTGACAACTCCAGAGGAGGGCCACCAAAATGGTCAAAGGTCTGGAATCCATGCCCCACGACAGTTGTTCTCAACCTGGGGGGGGTGTGACGCTTTGGGGTCGAATGACCCTTTACAAAAGAGGTAAGGCCTAAGACCATCGGGAAACGGTCTTTTTATATTTTATACATACCAATTTTATGGTTGGGGGTCACCACAACATGAGGAACTGTATTAAAGGGTTGCGGCATTAGGAAGGTTTTGAACCACTGCCCTACGAGGAGAGACTTAGGGAGCTGGGGATGTTTAGTTTGGTGAAGAGAAGGTGAAGAGGTGACATGATAGACATGTTTAGATATCTGAAGGGATGTCATGTTGGTGAGGGAGCAAGCTTGTTTTCTGTGGCTCCAGAGACTCGGACCAGGAGTCATGGGTTCAAGGGGAAGGAAAAGAGATTCCACCTAAACATTAGGAAGGACTTCCTGATGGTCAGGGCTGTTGGACAGTGGAATTCACTGCCTCGGAGAGTGGTGGAGACTCCTTCTTTGGAGGTTTTTAAAGAGAGGCTGGATGGCCATCTCTGTCAGAAGTGCTTTGATGGTGTGTTCCTGCTTTGCAGGGGGTTGGACTGGATGGCCCCTTGGGGTCTCTTCCAACTCTATGATTCTATGAAAGTGACTGGTGGGCCAGAATACCGGGTTCCACACAGGAGACCCTCCCCTGGCTATCAACCTGCAAAGCCCTTCAAAGGAGCAGCAGTGGCATAGGAGGTTAAGAGCTCGTGTATCTAATCTGGAGGAACCGGGTTTGATTCCCCGCTCTGCCTCCTGAGCTGTGGAGGCTTATCTGGAGAATTCAGATTAGCCTGTGCACTCCCACACACGCCAGCTGGGTGACCTTGGGCTAGTCACAGTTCTTCTGAACTCTCTCAGCCCCACCTACCTCACAGGGTGTTTGTTGTGAGGGGGGAAGGGCAAGGAGATTGTCAGCCCCTTTGAGTCTCCTGCAGGAGAGGGAGGTCTCAAATCCAAACTCCTCCTCCTCCTCCTCCTCCTCCTCCTCCTCCTCCTCCTCTTCTTCTTCTTCTTCTTCTTCTTCTTCTTCTTCTTCTTCTTCTTCTTCTTCTTCTTCATGGCCTCGGTCCCTCTTATCTGCGGGAGGAGTGTCTCTGCTCCACCACCACAGGTGCCATTCGGCCACTGGGCAAAATCGACAACTGCCTGCATTTGTGGCTTCTGTGCCACAGCCCCCACCTTAAGGAACGCCCCCCCTCCCAGAAAGAGGAAACAGATTTGCTGCTATTCCTGCCACATTGTGACTTTCCCCAGTTTTGACATATTGTGGGGCGGCGTAATAAATCAAATGATTTGGGGGGGGGGGGTGTTTGCAGAAGCTGCAGGGGACCCGTGAAGGCCAGCAAGCCAGCGGCACAGGGAAAGTCCAGGAGCGCATGAAATAATATTCGGAGCCTTGTATAATATCCACATATTTTTACAAGAAAAGAATCCAGACTTCTCCTCTGGGGAGGGGGGAGGGCCCAAAAATGTTCCGCGCGTTTCCAGATGGCGGCAGGTGGTGCCGCGCCCCGAACCGCTGGCGGGCTCTTGCACAGGTGACAGAGAAGTGCCAGGTAAGGAAGAGGGGAGCAGCCAGGTCCCCGGGGCGGGGGGGGGGGGCGGCACTACATTGTGTGCATGCTGCATCAACCGCCTGGGTTTGGGCGGGGGGGGGGGGCGGGGAAGGCGGCCGACGGGTTTTTTCCGCCCGTCGCTGGCCATCGGGCCTCTGGCTGCGGGTCTGCTCCGGCGGGGGGGGGGCGCTGACCCCCCTCCCTCCCTCCCTCCCCCCCTCTCTCTGAGGCTTCGCTCCCAGAGTCCGCCTGGCGCCCGAGCGAGAAAGGCGGCGCGCTCCCTTCTCCCCTGCGCCTCGACGACGGCCCCGCATCTGCCCCCCCGGTAGGGGCGCGACCTTCACAACGGCCCTGGGAGGTAGGCCCGGCCCAAGGTGACCCCGCGCCCGGGGGGTGGGGGTGGGGGGCGTGGCGCTCTGTGCAGGGGCAGAGGAGGAGGCGTCGGGGGCGACGTGGGCGTGGCGACGGGGGGCGGGGGCGGCAGGGGGTGTCCTGCGGAGCTGCTGCGCACCGAGCCGGGCCGGGGCCTGCGAGAGCGAGAGAGCGAGCGAGAGAGGCCGGCGGTGATGTCAGAGGGGGCGGCGGCTCGAGCGGCGGCGGCGGCGGCGCGGCTGGGCTGAAGGCGGCGGCGGCGGCGGCGGCGGCGGCGGCGTCTTGGGGGGAGGGGGCTGGTGGGCCCGGGCGCCCAGGCCGGCTGCGAGCATGAATGGCGGGGAGAGAAGCCTCCATCTTGGGCAGCCCCCGGACGCTCCCCGCGCCCCCACCCACCAGGTAGGCAGCCAGCCGTCCAACCGGGCCAAGCCCGACCTCTGCCCCGCCCGCGCGCCCTGGACCGGGTGGAAAGTTTCTCCTGCGCCTTCGGGGTGGGGGGTGGGACGAGCGGGGGGGGGGGTCTGCCGCGGGGTCCACTCGGGGCGACTGCTGGGGCTGATGCGCGTTGGGGACGGGGCGAGGCGCGCTGGTGGGGCAGGCCAGCTGGAAGGCGGCGACCCATAGCGCCCCTCTCTTTGATTCCCCCCCCACCCGATGGCGGGGGGGCGGGGGTGGGGGGCGGAAGATTCCGGCAAGTGATGCGCAAGTGTATCGGGGACGGTTGTGTGTGTGGGGGGTGGGGTGGGGGGATGGATCCCTGACAGCCCCCCCCCCCTTCCTGGCTGCGATCTAGGAGGGCGCCCCCGTGTCCCCTTGGAGAGAGTTGTGGCCCCTGGGGAGGAAGTTGCCGGGGGGGGGGCCGGGGGGGGCGGGCGCCTGGGACTTCTCCCTCCGGGGGGCTTCAAACGAGGCTCACTGGGGCGGGGGGGGGCAACCTGCAACAGGCCTTCGGACACGGCTGGTGGGGGAGGGGGGCACAGTGAGGGGTGACCCCATTAGGAGAAGGGCTCCATTCCTCCCCCCCACCCCAGTTCTCCGATTCTGGGCCCCCTTTGCAGACCCCCCCCTTTCCTTTGGGCCCCCCTCACGCCCACCTGTGGGGCTTTATCGACCTGTGATGACCCCCAACCTCCCTGGGCAGTCCTGGCCCGTGTTGTATTCTGCTGTCACCCCCCGCCCCCCCCCCCACACACACCTCTGGCCAGGGCTGTTTCTCACAGCCTGCCCCCCCTCCTCATGCCTCAATTGCATATCCTCACCCCCCTCTCCCACACTCTATTCCCCCCTGTAGCCTCTCAGCACTCCAGCAACTCTACGTCAGGCTCCTTTTGCGCGGCCACGCTCCACAGACCCTCCCCTGCACCCCGTCTCCCCTCCCGAGCCCGCATGATGCGCACACATGTACGCTCCGAATTAGCCTTCCGCATCCTGAACGGCCTGCCTTCCCCCTGTGGTTCCTTTTGTGGCCTTCGCTGGCCCCCACCTGTGTCCCACACTGGCCCACCGCTCAGCAACTCACACCTGTGTAGGCCCCCGGCCCCATGGAGAACCTCAGGGTGCCCCACACAGCTGCCTTCCTCCTCATCTTTCTTCCTCGGCCTAAGATGTTGTGGCGCCCGAGGCAGGAAATCAAAGGGGCGCCTCCCACAGGAGTCGTTTTTGGCGTGGGTCACCACCCAGCTGTGGCCCGAGCGCCTTTGAAAGAGGGTTGCTTGCGCCCACAGCTGGCCCGTGCCTCCCGGCTCTCCCGCCTTTCGTGGCCCCCGACATTTGCCTCTCGAGGGCCCGGTCGGCCATGTGGGAAGGTGTTTACTTCTCCTCGGTTGGGCTTTTGGCACACTGACACGCCGCCGTGCGCTTCTGAGCCAGGACTGGGGGAATATTTTCCGTGTTCAGGCTGTGGCGCACGTGGCCGAGGGGGGGAGAGAGTAAAGTGGGCCTGGATTCCAGGGAGCCATTCCCCGTTTTCTCGGCACATGAATTTTGCCAGCTGCGTCGCAGAAAACTGCTCCCTTGTCTTTCCTGCCACGGCTCGCCGCCACGCTCCCGGAACTTGCTTTCTATTGACATATGTTTTGCTTTTCCCCGGGTGTGCATCTCTCACGCCCGTAGGGCCCTTTTTGGCTTTCTGTGCTCTCGGTTGCTCCAGATTTCCTCACGAAAACACACACAAGCACATTCTTTTCGTGCATTTTCGCCCCGATAGCACACGGACACGCCCTGCAGCCACGCCCCCCCACTGCCCTCACGCAGGTACATTTTGATCTCCTGTCAGAACCTGGCACCTACGGCGAGCCGCGCCCTGCCTTCCACCTCCTGCGTGAAGCTATTTGTGTG
Organism: Sphaerodactylus townsendi; assembly: GCF_021028975.2. Taxonomy (NCBI): domain Eukaryota; kingdom Metazoa; phylum Chordata; class Lepidosauria; order Squamata; family Sphaerodactylidae; genus Sphaerodactylus; species Sphaerodactylus townsendi. The sequence goes on from NC_059439.1 coordinate 38,070,110, forward strand.
CGCGTCTTCCGCCACGACGCCTGACCTCTGCTAACCTTTCCTTATGCCTTTTATCCTTCAAATGCCCCGGCTTTTCCGTGGCCCGGGTTCCTCAGATAGGCCTCTTTCTCTGTTCCTCCTGCCATTCCTTCGACGCACACTTTTCAAGGACTCTCTGGTGGCTCCAGGTTTGAAATTGGGGCCACGCCGCACACGTACAAGAGTCACATTTAGCAATTACTCTCTAGCGGCGCTCATGCGTCTATTTGTGAGAAGTCGGTTTCGGGTGGACGTACCGTTGCAGCCTGCGGTGGGTAATGTGCGTGTGTGCGCGATGCTCTCTGTTGGGCACACGTTTGCGAACGGTGCTTTGCGTTTTGTGCATAGCGGCGCCGCGGTGTGCTGCGCTCGATGCCCAGCTGTATTGCTGCGTCGAGCAAAACAACAAGGCGTCAGGTGGGTTTTGTGCGGTGCTGCCTGTGGTCCTAGTTTTGTGTGTTATTGGGGGGGGGGGCTTTTCTCTCAGATTTGAGCGTGGGGGTGGGAAAAGAATAAGACCGGATTGACGTCAACACAAAATCCTGCCCCCCCCCCCCGCTCGTGACGCAAGTAAAGGGTGAGCAACGGAACGGTTGTGCCTGTTCTTTGAGGGACCGTTTCTGACGCTGTTCCGTAATGGGTTTACCCATGTGCGCAACACTCCCTTTTTTGGCTTTAAAATGTCTCCGTCCGGTATTCACTTCTGAGGCGTTAGATTTGGGAAATAGGTCCAAATGACTCTTCTGTGTCTCAGGGCGCCCTGACGGTGCCTGACTACACAGGGTGGGTGCCGGCTTCGTGTACCCACCCTTTGAAATCTGTACAGCACCTATGCGTAGCTCGCGCATTCCCGGTCCATGTTCTAAGTGGAAGAAATGTGTGGGTGATATGGGCCTCGTAGCAAATGGAGAAGGAAACTTGCAAGCAAGACTTATTTGTTATTTATTTACTTCCTTTATATCCTTCCTTTCTCCCTAGTGGGGACCCAAGGTGGCTAACATAATCCTCCTCTAGGGTATTGTGGGGTTTCCGGGTTGTATGGCTGTGTTCCAGTGGCACTTTCTCCAGACATTTCGCCTGCATCTGTGGCTGGCATCTCCGATTCTGGCTGTGAAAGCTTTTGACAATAATTCTCCTACGCAGTGGCGTAGGAGGTTAAGAGCTCGTGTATCTAATCTGGAGGAACCGGGTTTGATTCCCCGCTCTGCCACTTGAACTGTGGAGGCTTATCTGGGGAATTCAGATTAGCCTGTACACTCCCACACGTGCCAGCTGGGTGACCTTGGGCTAGTCGCAGCTTCTCGGAGCTCTCTCAGCCCCACCAACCTCACAGGGTGTTTGTTGTGAGGGGGGAAGGGCAAGGAGATTGTCAGCCCCTTTGAGTCTCCAGCAGGAGAGAAAGGGGGGATATAAATCCAAACTCCTCCTCCTCCTCTTCTCCTTCTCCTCCTTCTCCTCCTTCTCCTTCTTCTCCTTCTCCTTCTCCTTCTCCTTCTTCTTCTCCTTCTTCCTCTTCTTCCTCTTCCTCTTCCTCTTCCTCTTCCTCTTCTTCTTCTTCTTCTTCTTCTTCTTCTTCTTCTTCTTCTTCTTCTTCTTCTTCTTCTTCTTCTTCTTCTTCTTCTTCTTCTTCTTCTTCTTCTTCTTCTTCTTCTTCTTCTTCTTCTTCTTCCTTTTCTTCTTCTCTGTTTTACCGTCACAACACCCCTGTGGAGTAAGCTGGAGTGAGAGCATGTGACTGGCCCCTGGTCTCCCAGCATGCTTCCTTGGCAGAGTGGGTTTTCGAACCTCGCTGTCCGACATCCTGGACAGACACTCCAACCGCTACGTCATGCCGGCCGTGCTGCTTGTCGTAACATTTTCAGGCACCAGTTGCGATGCGTGTGTGTGAATGCGTGCGTGTGCGCGTCCATGCTCTCATCAGAGGCCTTCTTGAAGCTGCAGCCATTCTTTAGATAAAAATAGTTTTTGCCGCACCTGGGATCACATGAGCCAATTAGCTCCACGCAAGGGCCGGCGCTTCTTGGCCGGAGTACGTTGTAAACTTTAACTTTCAAGACACACGTTGCCGTTCCAGCTAGAGAAAAACCCACCGTACATTTTATTGCGGTCCAGCCTGTGTTCCGCTATTTCTGTTCCGCACCCCCAAGATGAGCGCCCCGAATTTCGCATCCTAGCAGTCGGTTGCGTGCAGTTCAGTCCGAAGACAAAATAAGAAAACAGGTAGGATGGGAGGATAGATTTTTGGAAAGCTTCTTAGCTGCCAGACACTGTGTTGTTTTTTTTCTAAAATGTGCGTAAGCTCCCAGGATAGAACGCTGTTGCGCAAGCACATGCCCACGGGGAATCCCGCCAAGCGTTGCTGACGTAGCCCTTGCGGCAGCCATCTTGCTCAGATGCCAGCCTCGGCTGAGGGCAGTTTCAGGGACAGGGGGGCAGCGCCGTCTCTCTCTCCTGTGGAGCCCGACCAGCCTTTCCGATCATCCTCCTCGCGCTGCCGTCTCCGCCTCCCCCCCTTGTTCTTTCCCCCTCTGTTTGTCGGCTGAGTCCTGCCTCTTTCTTGCCACTGCTGTGAGTCAGGCCGCCTTCTCGCTGCTAACGGGAACCCGTCTCCGATGGAAAAGGTCATTCCTCTGTGGAAATCTTCCCAGCCGCGTGTCGGTTCAGGCCTGATTCAGAAACTGGGAGGCCCAGAACGCCCCGGGGAGGGCTCCTGGCCCAGATTCTTTCTCTCGACCGTCACGCACGAATCCCACCCCCCACCCCCAGTTGGAGAGCTGATTGTTTCATATAGAGGAGTGAACCTCGTGGCACGTCGGAACCGTCCTTCGTGCCCTTGATTGCAGTGGCGTACCTAGGCAAACTGGAGCCCTGGGCAAAACCTGAGAAAGAAAGAAAACAAGCATTGGCAGGAAGGGGGTGGATTTAAAAGGAAAATCTGGGGAAATGCCTGCTGTCAGGACGTGCCTGCTGTCAGGGGTGCAATTATTAAGAAAGCAGCACCAAAATTTCAGAGTATCTTTGTGAGACCCTACTGATGATACCACCCAGGTTTGGTGAAGTTTGGTTCAGGGGGTCCAAAGTTATGGACCCTCAAAGGTGTAGCCCCCATCTCCTATTAGCTCCCATTGGAAACAATGGGGCATGGGGGCACTCCTTTTGGGAGTCCATAACTTTGGACTCCCTAAACCAAACCTCACCAAACCTGGGTGATATCATCAGGACATTCTCCTGAAAAACCCCTGAAATTTTGGTGCTGCTATCCTCAAAACCGCACCCTCTGCAGGCCAAAAACAGAAAAACACTGAAAATATAAAAAGTCCCACAAACGAACTTGCAGTTTTTGCGCCCCCCACAAGGCGGTGCCCAGGGCAACTGCCCACTTTGCCCAATGGGAGGAACGCCTCTGCTTGATTGGAATAGGCGCTTGCAGACCGGCCGTCGCCACAGCCCTACGTCCGGAGCGATGGGCTCCGAGAGTGAGAATTATCCGATGTAGGTTAGCGGCGGTTTCCACGGCCCGTGGCTCGGCTCCTTGTTATTTGCAGTCGGGATGGTTTGTAGGATGAATTAGTATGACGGAGAAGAAAGCGAGATAGGGAGGGAGAAATCAAGGGAGCCAAGGAAAAGACGGAGGGCTGGATGCCCAGAGGAAATGCAGCCAAAGCAGCTGCGTCTGAGCCTCGTCCCGAAGCCAAGAGATTCATCAAAACACTTCCAAAAACCACCTTCCTCTCTGCCCCGACTCTGAAGGGCATCCTCGTCTCCTTGGCCAGGCAGCGGCTCTCAGGTGGAAAAACACCTTTCTCACCACCTGCGACCCAATTCTTTTTGTTGGAAGTGCTGGTGAACTGGATCTGAGATAGCCTGCATGCAAAATAGATAGCCTGCCGCTGAACCGTGGCTGCTGTACATAGTTTCCCCCTCCCTCTTTTATCCTGACAACAACCCTGTTAAGTAGGTCCGGCTCAGGGAGTAACAGGTTCCGTTGAACTTAGTTGTGGAGTACGGAATTTCACCTGGGTTTCCCCACAGCTAATCCAACACAGCAGCCACTGCAGCGGAAATTTTTTAGCAACGAATAGATGTCAGATTAAGGCTTGAGAGTGTTGTTATGAGTGAATGAGTCTTAAATTGCCCTCCTTCCTCCGAGGTGCTTGGGTTGGCATGCGCCCCAGTGCCTGCTTGCGAGGGTCAGCTGGCCAGATTTAGGCTGGTTTGTGCCATTCTGCCTTGGTGGACAGCGCCATTGAGTCACAGACAGTTTATGGTGACCCCGTAGGGCAGGAGTCCTCAAAGTGGGCAGGAGTCCTCAAAATACTAGAACCAGGGGGCATTCATTGAAAATGCTGGGGGGAAGAATTAGGACTAATCAAAGGAAACACTTCTTCACGCAACGTGTGATTGGTGTTTGGAATATGCTGCCACAGGAGGTGGTGATGGCCACTCACCTGGATAGCTTTAAAAGGGGCTTGGACAGATTTATGGAGGAGAAGTTGATTTATGGCTACCAATCTTGATCCTCTTTGATCTGAGATTGCAAATGCCTTAGCAGACCAGGTGCTCGGGAGCAACAGCCGCAGAAGGCCCTTGCGTTCACCTCCTGCCTGTGAGCTCCCAAAGGCACCTGGTGGGCCACTGCAAGTAGCAGAGAACTGGACTAGATGGACTCTGGTGTGATCCAGCTGGCTTGTTCTTATGTTCTTCGTATGTTCTTAAGTGGTGCCCGTGGGCGCTGGAGTGCCCGCCAACACCTTCTCTGGCTCCCACCCAGTGTTCTTGGGAAGTGCGTGGGCCTAGGTAGCGCTTCCGATTGGCTAATGGAGATTTGCTTGACTGGGCAGCTTTATTTAAACGTGTTGCTTTGACTGCAGCTGCGGCTGCACCACAAGGATCTAACATTAGGGGTGGCCAACCTATGGTGCTCCAGATGTTCATGGGCTAATTGGCCATGCTGACAGGGGCTGGTGGGAATTGTAGTCCATGAACAACTGGAGCACCATAGGTCTACCATCCCTGATCTACACTGTGGTACTGAAGTCAAGCAGAGGCCGTCATGTTGTGGCTGGCCGTGCCCCCTGCGGCGGCCATTTTGTTGTTGCATCCACCGTGCTGTTTCAGAATTCCAAATGTGCCTGCAGGCTCACCAAGGTTGTGGGCCTCTGTCTTAGGGTCTTGAAGGTAGGAGACATGCAGAGGTGGTTTGCCGTTGCCTGGCTCGCATGGTAACCCTGGGCTTCCTTGGTGGTCTCCCATCCAAATACGAACCAGGGCCATTCCTGCTTAGCTTCCAAGATGATGGTGGTGGTGGTGGTGGTGGTGGTGGTGATGATGATGATGATGATGATGATGATGATGATGATGATGATGATGATGATGATGATGATGATGATGGTGCGACCGCACTTGGAGTACTGTGTCCAGTTCTGGTCGCCGCATCTCAAAAAGGATATTGAGGAGATAGAAAAAGTGCAGAGAAGGGCAACGAGGACGATCGAGGGACTGGAGCACCTTCCCTATGAGGAGAGGCTGCAGCGTTTGGGACTCTTTAGTTTGGAGAGGAGGCGGCTGAGGGGGGATATGAGTCCAAGTCCTATAAAAAAAATTATGCGTAGGGTAGAAAATGTTGACAGAGAGAAATTTTTCTCTCTTTTTCTCACAATACTACCTAGAACCAGGGGGCACTCATTGAAAATGCTGGGGGGAAGAATTAGGACTAATCAAAGGAAACACTTCTTCACGCAACGTGTGATTGGTGTTTGGAATATGCTGCCACAGGAGGTTGTGACGGCCACTAACCTGGATAGCTTTAAAAGGGGCTTGGACAGATTTATGGAGGAGAAGTTGATTTATGGCTACCAATCTTGATCCTCTTTGATCTGAGATTGCAAATGCCTTAGCAGACCAGGTGCTCGGGAGCAGCAACAGCCGCAGAAGGCCCTTGCTTTCACATCCTGCCTGTGAGCTCCCAAAGGCACCTGGTGGGCCACTGCGAGTAGTAGAGAGCTGGACTAGATGGACTCTGGTCTGATCCAGCTGGCTTGTTCTTATGTTCTTATGTTCTTATGATGATGATTATTTATTATTTATTATTCAGCTTAATAGACCCCCCAACCCCCGAAGGGCTCTGGGCGGTGTACAATGAGACATAAAACAAATACAATATAAGGTCTCATAAATACAATATAACGATAAAACATTAAAATTCATTAAAATACATTATAGCAGCAATTTCAGAAATTACAGATAAAAATACATGCCCAGATGCATGCACAGATGGCGCCCAACCCAAAGGCCAGATCTGACAAGAACAGGCTCACCTGGGCTATCCAGCTCTGAGTATATGCAGACAGTTAATAGACTGATTCTGGTGGGTTTTCTGGGCTGCGTGGCCGTGGTCTGGTGGGTCTTGTTCCTAACCTTTCGCCTGCATCTGTGGCTGGCATCTTCAGAGGCGGATCGCAGAGGGAAGTCTGTTTCTGGACTGCAGTGGACACGGTGTGCAACAGACTTCCCTCTGCGATACACCTCTGAAGATGCCGAAAAAAAAGCCACAATTACAGCCTTTGAAACGTCAAGAACAAGATCCCTGCTCCATAACCACACAACCAGAAAATCCCTATCCAATTGAATCCGATAGCGTGAAAGCCTTTGACAATACAGTTAATAGAGTGCAATTTTTTGCTGGGGATGGGGCGGTCTACAAATCCAAACAAACAATCAACAAACAAACAAACAAACAAACAGATTAATGCCCCTGTCCAGCTGAACTTACTATGTAATTTTTTGTCTGGTGGGCAATAGTCTTGAATTTCTGGAATGTGCGAACGCTCTTCTGTGAACCTATGGTTACCAGAATTCATCTAAAGCTCAGGAGATATCGTATCCGTAGCTATCCAGAATACATTACTGTTTATTATAGATTCGTTGGATACCTTCCCACCTGCCCTTCCTCCAGAAAAGTTCGCCCCTTCTGTATTTTATCCTCATTAGAACCCTGTGAGGTGGGCTAGGTTGGGAGTCTAATAACTGGCCCAAGGTTGTCCAGCAAGCTTTCATGAAGGAGCTAAGATTCAAACCTGGCCCTCCCGGGCCCTAGTCCATTTTACCTCACGGAATGGCACCAGTGTACAAAGCATACGTTCGTGGGTAGGGTTCAGGAAGCACAGAGGCGCATTTGACAAGGGGGCTTTGGGTGGTGTAGAATTCGCATTGGAGCTTCCTTTGGGGTTGCTGATGGAACTCAGGGGCAAGAGAGGGGAGGCTTAGAATCATAGAGTTGGAAGAGACCCCAAGGGTCATCCAGTCCAACCCCCTGTCATGCAGGAACACACAATCAAAGCACTCCTGACAGATGGCCACCCACCTTCTCTTTAAAAAGCTCCAAAGGAGCAGCAGTGGCGTAGGAGGTTAAGAGCTCGTGTATCTAATCTGGAGGAACCGGGTTTGATTCCCAGCTCTGCCGCCTGAGCTGTGGAGGCTTATCTGGGGAATTCAGATTAGCCTGTACACTCCCACACACGCCAGCTGGGTGACCTTGGGCTAGTCACAGCTTCTCGGAGCTCTCTCAGCCCCACCCACCTCACAGGGTGTTTGTTGTGAGGGGGGAAGGGCAAGGAGATTGTCAGCCCCTTTGAGTCTCCTGCAGGAGAGAAAGGGGGGATATAAATCCAAACTCTTCTTCTTCAAAGAAGGAGACTCCACACACTCCTCTGAGGTACTGAATTCCACTGTCGAACAGTCTTGACTGTCAGGAAGTTTTTCCTGATGTTTAGGTGGAATCCCTTTTCCTTCCCCTTGAACCCATGACTCCTGGTCCTAGTCTCTGGAGCCGCAGAAAACAAGCTTGCTCCCTCCCCAACATGACGCCCCTTCCAGTATCTAAACAGGGCTATCATCATGTCACCTCTTCACCTTCTCTTCACCAAACTAAACATCCCCAGCTCCCTAAGTCTCTCCTCGTAGTGCATGGATTCCAGACCTTTGACCATTTTGGCTTCTGCCGGTTCTTCGCACCCTTGTTTGTTTCATGATTGCCTGGGGAAGTTTGAGTGTTTGTGTGTAGCGGTGTGTTTGGTGTTTGCTGGTACCCTGTTTTGCAGAGGGCGTGTCCCTCTAAAGACTGGCGGGTGGGTTTTGTCTTTTTAATTGTTTTTGGAACTGCAAAAGTGGGGAGGGGGCTGATGACATCCTAGGCAACTCAGCGGATAATCATTCAGGCGTGGGTTTTCTGAGCTGCGTGGCCGTGGTCTGGTCGTTTCAGCTGCTAGCGTTTTGCCTGCACCAGGAACTAAAACTACAGACCACGGCCACGCAGCCCAGAAAAGCCACAACGGCCAGTTGATGATGTCCTTAAAAGCCTTCGACAACAGGCTCATTCAATCCTTTTCCTTGACTTTGCTCCTTTGCTGCGGATGCTGTGATCCTTGGCACGGGAAGGCCTGGCGTTTCGAGCGACGGCGCTGCAAATTGCGGCTTGTCACGAGATCGAGTCCCTTTCTCGGCCCTCCCAGGATCCAAGTTCAAGAGCTCGCGTTTCTGTGGCAGCGGCTGACGTCCCTCGCCGGTCAATCTGTTTGCTGCTGCCAGGAAGACGGCTGAGCTGCGTCTTCGGCTTTGCGAGGGTTGAAAAAAAAGGGGGGGGGGGAAGGAAAGAAAGCCGTCATTCTGTTGAGGGCCGGGGAAGCAAAAGACCGAACAGTGTTGGTGTTTCTATGGTGACACCTGGTGTTGTTTTTCGGTTAATGATTTGTGAATGCCCGGCCACTTCCTTTGGCTTCAGAGCAGTTTTCTCCTCTTGTTTGTAAGGAAAGAGAAAAAAAAATCCACTAGGTTCATTTATGAGCTTTGCAGTAGCATCGGCTGGGCGGACCGTGGCTGATGTCACCTGGGTCAGCTGCAGTCCCATCGAGTTGGGCTGGACGCCTCCCCCCGGCCCGCCGGTTGCTGCTCCGGTCGCTCCTGGACACGCATGGGCAAGCACGCTCTCCTTCGCTCTGACTCAGGGCTTTGCAGTCTCTCCAGACGCAAATCCTTTCAGATCTTTGGCCTTCACCCTGAACTTACCCCAGGGTTGTCTAAGAAGAAGAAGAAGAAGAGTTTGGATTTATATCCCCCCTTTCTCTCCTGCAGGAGACTCAAAGGGGCTGACAATCTCCTTGCCCTTCCCCCCTCACAACAAACACCCTGTGTGGTAGGTGGGGCTGAGAGAGCTCCGAGAAGCTGTGACTAGCCCAAGGTCACCCAGCTGGCGTGTGTGGGAGTGTACAGGCTAATCCGAATTCCCCAGATAAGCCTCCACAGCTCAGGCGGCAGAGCTGGGAATCAAACCCGGTTCCTCCAGATTAGATACTTGAGCTCTTAACCTCCTACACCACTGCTGCTCCTCTTGGATCAGACCGATCCTTGGATAAGACCTCTCGGATCAGACTGATCTTGTCAGTTTCTCCCAAATGGCTTTTAATCGTCCCCCTGGCACACTGTGCGTTTCTATTGAGATATTTGTATACCTCTCCTTTCTCTCCAGAACACCTTACATTATTTTCCTCTCCTCCATTTCACCCTCACAACCACCCTGTGAGGTAGGTTAGCCTGAGAGTGTGTTGCTGGCCCAACCACTATACCGCGCTGGGTGTCTGTTTACTGTGTTGACATGTATATTTCGGTCGCTTCCGTTTCTTGCTGTACGTTCTCCCCTGCCGCAAACTACCTCGAGGCTTGTCGCGTCTAGTGCGCTGTACAAGACATTCTGGAAGACGCAGTGGCTTGCGTGTCGCAACATAACTTGGTTGTCTGACTCTTGTGTTCCTGACCACATGCCGCCCTGTGCAATAACGCCATGCCTTCTGGATACACAATGTGCAAACTCTTGCTGTTGTGATTGTGCAGTACGCGCAGGGCATTCCTGACGGAGCATGGCGGTCTCCGCTTTGCTTGGCCCCCAAACCTAAACCTCCTCTGAATCCACAATGGTGCCTGGATTCAGTAGTGTTTTCCCGTTCCGTGTAGAAATATATTTCCTTCCTATACTTGTGACTTGGACGGCCCAGGCTAGTCCGATCTCATCGGTTCTTGGAAACTGAGCAAGGTCAGCTCTGTTAAGTACTTGGACGGGAAACGGCGAAGGAAGTCCAGAGTCACTACGCAGAGGCAGACGTCCCTCTCGCTTTGAAAGCCCGACAGAGTCTCCTCCGCAAGTCAGCTGCAATTTTCAAGGCCGTTTCCGCCATTTGTCGGCCCCGACTTGAAAGTGTTTAACTACCACCGGAGAACCACAGACTTTAGTCCAGCCAGATTGTGGAAGCGTGACAGATCCCATCCCCGTTTTCTGTTACAGCCAGCTGTAATGTTGACACACACTTGAAAGAGGCTCCGGTTTCTGACGCCTGCACAAATGGATTGCAGCAGCCTGCCCCTCCGAGTAAACCCACAACCTAGATCCGTTACACAGCAAGCGTCACGCCGCACCAACACAGCCATCCGTGGCTCTTGGAGAGTGCGGCCTGCTTTTTGTTGGCAGCTACCAAGCCCCCCCCCCTCCACCATCCCCGCCCGCTGCATTCTTCTGCTGCTAAGCTTGGGAGGAGCGAGCGAACGGCTGGCTCCGCTGAGATCACAGGCGCTCCGGAAATGGAAGGGGATCGGGTTCCCTCTGCAGTGCAAGCCCAGAGCCTCGGCCCGTGCAGAGATGCTGGAAAACTCGTAGGGGGCTGCAGGGGGCATGGACTGCAATGGGGCAGGCGTGCGCCATCCCCCTAAGACTGGGCGCCTGAGCTCCTGCCGGGCAGGAGGGGGTGGCTCTTCTGGCAGGAGGCGGCAGCCAGCGTTTCCGATCCTGCAGTGAAGTGGAATGACGTCGCTTGTTCGTGGATCTGTTTCTCTGCTCTTCTCTGGACGGGAGGCCTGTAGTCTTGGCACCGAGCAGTGGAGGCTGGATTGGAACCCAGGATTTGTTCCGGTTTCCTTTTTCTTTCGGTTTGGAGGGGGATTTGCGGCCCAGAGCGAATAATGAAATTGCTGGTCTTCCGTGGACGCTGCACAACGAAGGTTGCAGAGAACGTTTCTCCGTGCCATGCAGAGTCCGTGCGTGGGCCTTCCCCGTGGCACACTCTGGTAAGCACTAGTGGACTCGAGAGAGTCGAAGTGGAAGGAGCGACATTGCGGAACACAACAGTTGTGCAACCTTGGAGAACGCAGCTGCACAAAACAATGTTTGTAGAGCCGTCGAAATATCGGCGGCAACAGCTACGGTTTTCCAGGGACCTGAATATTGGAGCCTTTGGGGTTGACTTATTTCTCCCCTGCCAATCTGCTCCCACTTACTGGCATTTAGAGGTTATCGTGTCAGGGCAGGGGGTGGGAGAAGGTTAAGTTTTTATTATTTAATTAAACGTGGAAAGTTTTGTAGGCTTTGTGACCGTGTGTAACTTTTCTGACAAAATGGCAGGCGGGCATAATATTTCGGCGGAAGACGTGATAAGAAAAACTTTTTCTTCGCGCGACGTCAGAGGAAAATATTAGCCTTCTGTTTTATCAAAACTGTTGTGGTTTTAATCCGGTCTTGTCAAAGATCTCAGAATGGGTACCAGGAATTCTATTGAACAGACAATTCCTGGTCAATTTAGCTATCTCTGTTTCATTTGACAGAAGTGAAATGAAGATGCTGAACCTTTCAAAAGCCGCTGTCTTTACCTGTCAGGGTAGCCTGTCTCCCATCTTCTAAACACCTGGAATTAAAATTAATTTCTTCCCTTTTAGAACCTGTTTCTAGTCCTCATGAGTGAGGCGGGAGATACAGTAGTGCCTGTTTTCTTTTGGAAGCCAGTGTGGCATAGTGGTTAGAGTGTTGGAGTCAGCCAGCATTCCCCGACGTCGTCCCCATGGGCACCACGATGCCCACAACTTCCTCCTTGGCGCTTTGCACGCTTTTCAGAAAACGTGTGGGACCCTCGCGAACGTGTTATCGGCTGTTCCTTTTCATAGGAAAGGGTCTTCTGCTGTAGGATCAAGAGACCTGGTAAACCCCTGGGCTTTCCTTAGTCAGTGGATCGTAGGTGTCAAACTCGCGGCCCTCCAGATGTTATGGACTACAGCTCCCATCATCCCCTGCCAGCATCATGCTAGCAGGGGATGATGGGAACTGCAGTCCATAACATCTGGAGGGCCACGAGTTTGACACCTGTGCAGTGGATGGTTTCATTTCCCATTCATAATTTCCATTATGGGAGGAAGCCAGGCAGGTGTTTTATTTGGGGCTACTTTGGGTTTGGTTCCATTTCCTGTGGCAGCTATTTTGGGGTTCTGCTCACTATCCTCATGTCAAAGAATGATGGGGAACCCTGTGCTAAGATGGAAGAGACCCTCCAAGCTTGAATCCCCCCCCCCCCCAGCGACCTTGGGGCGGTCCCATACTGTCAACTGAACCTCCATCACGGGGGAAGATAAGAGGAAAATCATGTTAGCCCCTTAAGGTCCCCATTGGAGAGAAAAGTAGGGTATAAATGAAGGGATTTTGTACCAAGCCTATGTCTTCAATGCAGCCTTTCTATCTGTCCCCTGACTCATATTCTCTATCACATAGGTGTCAAACTCGCGGTCCTCCAGATGTTATGGACTACAGTTCCCATCATCCCCTGCCAGCATCATGCTGGCAGGGGATGATGGGAGCTGTAGTCCATAACCATCTGGAGGGCCGTGAAGTTGACACCTGTGCTCTATCATGACAGACCCTAACTTTCCCCATGTCTTAACTTGCCTCTTCCGTCAAAATTTCTTTCTGTCCCCCTCTGGTAAAGATTCAGTTTGCTCAACGTTTGTGTACGTTTTATTGGTTCGGCTACAGAATAGTATCTTTCCTGAGGATAGCGTGACAAATTTAGGGTAACGTTTTGCCTCTCTTTCTGTCCCACCCTAGAGAATCCTGTCCAGGCAGATTTGGAGACTGAAGCTCGAGGGACTGCAGCACAGACACTCAGTAGATGTGGTCAACTCATACAGGTAAACAGCTTCCCGTCACCTTTCCCTTCCCTGAGGAGGTCTGCGTCTCATCCGGCCCTTTGGGGCTCCATTCTGTCCAGACCAGGCGTTCCCAATGTGGCACTCGTGGGCACGGTGGCACCTGCTGACACCTTTCTGGTGCCCACCAAGTGTCCTTAGAAAGTGGGCAGGGTGAGGCGGAACTTCTGATTGGCCACCGTTGATTTGGTTGGATTGTCATTGTGTGACTGAAGGCACGGCGGCCATTTTGTGATTGGTTCCACCTCTGGTGCAGCCGCACCAGAAGTGGAACCAATCACAAAATGGCCGCCGTGCCTTCAGTCACAGTGTTGCGACTGCGCCCACCACTCTGTGTAAGAATCCCGAAGGTGACCACAGGTTCAAGAAGGTTGAGGACACCTGGTCTACTCTAGACCATCCCACTTAGCTCTTTATGGCAGTGCAGCCTGCTTCCAAGCCCACCAAGTCTCTATGGCAACGTTGGCTGTATGTAGGCCAGTCACTACTTTTTGCTTGTGTCTCTAAGGCAACTGTGGCTCTATCTAGGCCAACCACGACTCCTACCTCTGGTCCCTATGGCAACCACGGATCTAATTGCCTCTAGTCTGGCGTGTCTCCACGGCTGCACAGGTTAAGCTTAGCAGAACCGCCGGTCAGCCTTTTCTGGAGCCTTCCGTTTGGCTTGCCGCCTTCTTCTAGAACTTCCTTTTCGGCCCTCTGCTTGGGTTCTTGCGGTTTATAACTTCCCCTCACCCCAAGGGTGTATCACAAAGCAGTTTTATCCCCAACTTTAAAAATAAAGCTGGAACTAGGGTTGCCAGCCTCCGGGAAGGGCCTGGAGACCACAACTGGTTTTTAGACTGCAGAGATCAGTTCTCCTGGACAAAATAATTGATTTGGAGAACAAACTATATGACTTTACACCACACTGAGGGCCCAGGCTCCACTCTCCAGATGTGAACCAGATGTGTTTCCTCACTCCTACATTCCTGCTGGGTGACCTTGGGCTAGTCCCGTGATGGGTGAACCTATGGCACTCCAGATGGTCATGGACTACAATTCCCATCAGCCCCTGCCAGCTTGGCCAATTGGCCATGCTGGCAGGGGCTGATGGGAATTGTAGTCCACGAACATCTGGAGTGCCATAGGTTCGCTACCACGGGGCTAGTCACAGTTCTTCAGAACTCTCTCAGCCCTGCCTGCCTCACAAGGTATCTGTAGTGGGGAGAGGAAGGGAAAGGAGTTTGTAAACCACCTTGAGTCTCCTTCCAGGAGAGAAAGGTGGGGTATAAATCCAAACTCTTCTTCTTCTTCTTTCCAAATCTCTCAGAATTACCTAATTTGGAGTTGGCACCTCCTGTTCTAGAATTTACAAACTTCTTTCCCTGCCCCACACACCCCTCCGCACAACAAACACCCTGGGAGGTGGGTGGGGCTGAGAAAGCTCCATAGAACTGTGACTAGCCCAAGGTCACCCAGCTGGAATGTGTTGGAGTGCACAAGCTAACCTGGTTCCCCAGATAAGCCTCCACAGCTCAAGTGGCAGAGCGAGGAATCAAACCTGGTTCTCCAGATTAGAGTGCACCTGCTCTTAACCACGACGCCACGCTGGCTAGTAGTGGGAAACAATACTAATAAAGAGTTTGGTGGCAGTTTAAAGACCAACAGATATGCTTGTACAACCCAGAGAACAGCTAGATTTTGAGTTCTGTAGCAGCTGAGAGGTTTTAGGCTTTCGAGAGTATCCGGCAAATGCAGCTTTGGCTCTTGACAGCACTTCCCTGACAATTTTGTTGGCCTCTAAGGTACTTTTGTTGGCCTCTAAGGTACTAGGGAGCAGCAGTGGCGTAGTGGTTAAGAGCAGGTGCATTCTAATCTGGAGGAACCGGGTTTGATTCCCCGCTCTGCTGCTTGAGTTGTGGAGGCTTATCGGGGGAATTCAGATTAGCCTGTGCACTCCCACACACGCCAGCTGGGTGACCTTGGGCTAGTCACAGCTTCTCAGAGCTCTCTCAGCTCCACCCACCTCACAGGGTGTTTGTTGTGAGGGGGGAAGGGCAAGGAGATTGTCAGCCCCTTTGAGTCTCCTGCAGGAGAGAAAGGGGGGATATAAATCCAAACTCCACCTCCTCCTCCTCCTCCTCCTCCTCCTCCTCTACTTCTTCTTCTTCTTCTTGGACCACAGGTGTCAAACTCGCGGCCCTCCAGATGTTATGGCAGGGGATGATGTGGGGGGGGGGGGGGGGGGGGGGGGGGGGGGTGGGGGTGGGGGGGGGGGGGGGGGGGGGGGGGGGGGGGGGGGGGGGGGTGGGGGGGGCGGGGGAGTGGGAGGGGGGGGGGGGAGGGGGGGGGGGGGGGGGAGGGGGGGGGGGGGACGTGGGGGGGGGGGGGGGGGGGGTGGGGGGGGGGTGTTTTGGGGGGGGGGGGGGTTGGGGGGGGGGGGGGTGGGGGGGGGGGGGGGTGGGGGGGGGGGGGGGTTGGGGGGGGGGGGGGTGGGGGGGGGGGGTGGGGGTGGGGGGGGGTGGGGGGGGGGGGGGGGGTGGGGGGAGGGTGGGGGGGGGGGGGGGTGGGGGGGGGGGGGGGTGGGGGGGGGGGGGGGTGGGGGGGGGGGGGGGTGGGGGGGGGGGGGGGTGGGGGGGGGGGGGGGTGGGGGGGGGGGGGGGTGGGGGGGGGGGGGGGTGGGGGGGGGGGGGGGTGGGGGGGGGGGGGGGTGGGGGGGGGGGGGGGTGGGGGGGGGGGGGGGTGGGGGGGGGGGGGGGTGGGGGGGGGGGGGGGTGGGGGGGGGGGGGGGTGGGGGGGGGGGGGGGTGGGGGGGGGGGGGGGTGGGGGGGGGGGGGGGTGGGGGGGGGGGGGGGTGGGGGGGGGGGGGGGTGGGGGGGGGGGGGGGTGGGGGGGGGGGGGGGTGGGGGGGGGGGGGGGTGGGGGGGGGGGGGGGTGGGGGGGGGGGGGGGTGGGGGGGGGGGGGGGTGGGGGGGGGGGGGGGTGGGGGGGGGGGGGGGTGGGGGGGGGGGGGGGTGGGGGGGGGGGGGGGTGGGGGGGGGGGGGGGTGGGGGGGGGGGGGGGTGGGGGGGGGGGGGGGTGGGGGGGGGGGGGGGTGGGGGGGGGGGGGGGTGGGGGGGGGGGGGGGTGGGGGGGGGGGGGGGTGGGGGGGGGGGGGGGTGGGGGGGGGGGGGGGTGGGGGGGGGGGGGGGTGGGGGGGGGGGGGGGTGGGGGGGGGGGGGGGTGGGGGGGGGGGGGGGTGGGGGGGGGGGGGGGTGGGGGGGGGGGGGGGTGGGGGGGGGGGGGGGTGGGGGGGGGGGGGGGTGGGGGGGGGGGGGGGTGGGGGGGGGGGGGGGTGGGGGGGGGGGGGGGTGGGGGGGGGGGGGGGTGGGGGGGGGGGGGGGTGGGGGGGGGGGGGGGTGGGGGGGGGGGGGGGTGGGGGGGGGGGGGGGTGGGGGGGGGGGGGGGTGGGGGGGGGGGGGGGTGGGGGGGGGGGGGGGTGGGGGGGGGGGGGGGTGGGGGGGGGGGGGGGTGGGGGGGGGGGGGGGTGGGGGGGGGGGGGGGTGGGGGGGGGGGGGGGTGGGGGGGGGGGGGGGTGGGGGGGGGGGGGGGTGGGGGGGGGGGGGGGTGGGGGGGGGGGGGGGTGGGGGGGGGGGGGGGTGGGGGGGGGGGGGGGTGGGGGGGGGGGGGGGTGGGGGGGGGGGGGGGTGGGGGGGGGGGGGGGTGGGGGGGGGGGGGGGTGGGGGGGGGGGGGGGTGGGGGGGGGGGGGGGTGGGGGGGGGGGGGGGTGGGGGGGGGGGGGGGTGGGGGGGGGGGGGGGTGGGGGGGGGGGGGGGTGGGGGGGGGGGGGGGTGGGGGGGGGGGGGGGTGGGGGGGGGGGGGGGTGGGGGGGGGGGGGGGTGGGGGGGGGGGGGGGTGGGGGGGGGGGGGGGTGGGGGGGGGGGGGGGTGGGGGGGGGGGGGGGTGGGGGGGGGGGGGGGTGGGGGGGGGGGGGGGTGGGGGGGGGGGGGGGTGGGGGGGGGGGGGGGTGGGGGGGGGGGGGGGTGGGGGGGGGGGGGGGTGGGGGGGGGGGGGGGTGGGGGGGGGGGGGGGTGGGGGGGGGGGGGGGTGGGGGGGGGGGGGGGTGGGGGGGGGGGGGGGTGGGGGGGGGGGGGGGTGGGGGGGGGGGGGGGTGGGGGGGGGGGGGGGTGGGGGGGGGGGGGGGTGGGGGGGGGGGGGGGTGGGGGGGGGGGGGGGTGGGGGGGGGGGGGGGTGGGGGGGGGGGGGGGTGGGGGGGGGGGGGGGTGGGGGGGGGGGGGGGTGGGGGGGGGGGGGGGTGGGGGGGGGGGGGGGTGGGGGGGGGGGGGGGTGGGGGGGGGGGGGGGTGGGGGGGGGGGGGGGTGGGGGGGGGGGGGGGTGGGGGGGGGGGGGGGTGGGGGGGGGGGGGGGTGGGGGGGGGGGGGGGTGGGGGGGGGGGGGGGTGGGGGGGGGGGGGGGTGGGGGGGGGGGGGGGTGGGGGGGGGGGGGGGTGGGGGGGGGGGGGGGTGGGGGGGGGGGGGGGTGGGGGGGGGGGGGGGTGGGGGGGGGGGGGGGTGGGGGGGGGGGGGGGTGGGGGGGGGGGGGGGTGGGGGGGGGGGGGGGTGGGGGGGGGGGGGGGTGGGGGGGGGGGGGGGTGGGGGGGGGGGGGGGTGGGGGGGGGGGGGGGTGGGGGGGGGGGGGGGTGGGGGGGGGGGGGGGTGGGGGGGGGGGGGGGTGGGGGGGGGGGGGGGTGGGGGGGGGGGGGGGTGGGGGGGGGGGGGGGTGGGGGGGGGGGGGGGTGGGGGGGGGGGGGGGTGGGGGGGGGGGGGGGTGGGGGGGGGGGGGGGTGGGGGGGGGGGGGGGTGGGGGGGGGGGGGGGTGGGGGGGGGGGGGGGTGGGGGGGGGGGGGGGTGGGGGGGGGGGGGGGTGGGGGGGGGGGGGGGTGGGGGGGGGGGGGGGTGGGGGGGGGGGGGGGTGGGGGGGGGGGGGGGTGGGGGGGGGGGGGGGTGGGGGGGGGGGGGGGTGGGGGGGGGGGGGGGTGGGGGGGGGGGGGGGTGGGGGGGGGGGGGGGTGGGGGGGGGGGGGGGTGGGGGGGGGGGGGGGTGGGGGGGGGGGGGGGTGGGGGGGGGGGGGGGTGGGGGGGGGGGGGGGTGGGGGGGGGGGGGGGTGGGGGGGGGGGGGGGTGGGGGGGGGGGGGGGTGGGGGGGGGGGGGGGTGGGGGGGGGGGGGGGTGGGGGGGGGGGGGGGTGGGGGGGGGGGGGGGTGGGGGGGGGGGGGGGTGGGGGGGGGGGGGGGTGGGGGGGGGGGGGGGTGGGGGGGGGGGGGGGTGGGGGGGGGGGGGGGTGGGGGGGGGGGGGGGTGGGGGGGGGGGGGGGTGGGGGGGGGGGGGGGTGGGGGGGGGGGGGGGTGGGGGGGGGGGGGGGTGGGGGGGGGGGGGGGTGGGGGGGGGGGGGGGTGGGGGGGGGGGGGGGTGGGGGGGGGGGGGGGTGGGGGGGGGGGGGGGTGGGGGGGGGGGGGGGTGGGGGGGGGGGGGGGTGGGGGGGGGGGGGGGTGGGGGGGGGGGGGGGTGGGGGGGGGGGGGGGTGGGGGGGGGGGGGGGTGGGGGGGGGGGGGGGTGGGGGGGGGGGGGGGTGGGGGGGGGGGGGGGTGGGGGGGGGGGGGGGTGGGGGGGGGGGGGGGTGGGGGGGGGGGGGGGTGGGGGGGGGGGGGGGTGGGGGGGGGGGGGGGTGGGGGGGGGGGGGGGTGGGGGGGGGGGGGGGTGGGGGGGGGGGGGGGTGGGGGGGGGGGGGGGTGGGGGGGGGGGGGGGTGGGGGGGGGGGGGGGTGGGGGGGGGGGGGGGTGGGGGGGGGGGGGGGTGGGGGGGGGGGGGGGTGGGGGGGGGGGGGGGTGGGGGGGGGGGGGGGTGGGGGGGGGGGGGGGTGGGGGGGGGGGGGGGTGGGGGGGGGGGGGGGTGGGGGGGGGGGGGGGTGGGGGGGGGGGGGGGTGGGGGGGGGGGGGGGTGGGGGGGGGGGGGGGTGGGGGGGGGGGGGGGTGGGGGGGGGGGGGGGTGGGGGGGGGGGGGGGTGGGGGGGGGGGGGGGTGGGGGGGGGGGGGGGTGGGGGGGGGGGGGGGTGGGGGGGGGGGGGGGTGGGGGGGGGGGGGGGTGGGGGGGGGGGGGGGTGGGGGGGGGGGGGGGTGGGGGGGGGGGGGGGTGGGGGGGGGGGGGGGTGGGGGGGGGGGGGGGTGGGGGGGGGGGGGGGTGGGGGGGGGGGGGGGTGGGGGGGGGGGGGGGTGGGGGGGGGGGGGGGTGGGGGGGGGGGGGGGTGGGGGGGGGGGGGGGTGGGGGGGGGGGGGGGTGGGGGGGGGGGGGGGTGGGGGGGGGGGGGGGTGGGGGGGGGGGGGGGTGGGGGGGGGGGGGGGTGGGGGGGGGGGGGGGTGGGGGGGGGGGGGGGTGGGGGGGGGGGGGGGTGGGGGGGGGGGGGGGTGGGGGGGGGGGGGGGTGGGGGGGGGGGGGGGTGGGGGGGGGGGGGGGTGGGGGGGGGGGGGGGTGGGGGGGGGGGGGGGTGGGGGGGGGGGGGGGTGGGGGGGGGGGGGGGTGGGGGGGGGGGGGGGTGGGGGGGGGGGGGGGTGGGGGGGGGGGGGGGTGGGGGGGGGGGGGGGTGGGGGGGGGGGGGGGTGGGGGGGGGGGGGGGTGGGGGGGGGGGGGGGTGGGGGGGGGGGGGGGTGGGGGGGGGGGGGGGTGGGGGGGGGGGGGGGTGGGGGGGGGGGGGGGTGGGGGGGGGGGGGGGTGGGGGGGGGGGGGGGTGGGGGGGGGGGGGGGTGGGGGGGGGGGGGGGTGGGGGGGGGGGGGGGTGGGGGGGGGGGGGGGTGGGGGGGGGGGGGGGTGGGGGGGGGGGGGGGTGGGGGGGGGGGGGGGTGGGGGGGGGGGGGGGTGGGGGGGGGGGGGGGTGGGGGGGGGGGGGGGTGGGGGGGGGGGGGGGTGGGGGGGGGGGGGGGTGGGGGGGGGGGGGGGTGGGGGGGGGGGGGGGTGGGGGGGGGGGGGGGTGGGGGGGGGGGGGGGTGGGGGGGGGGGGGGGTGGGGGGGGGGGGGGGTGGGGGGGGGGGGGGGTGGGGGGGGGGGGGGGTGGGGGGGGGGGGGGGTGGGGGGGGGGGGGGGTGGGGGGGGGGGGGGGTGGGGGGGGGGGGGGGTGGGGGGGGGGGGGGGTGGGGGGGGGGGGGGGTGGGGGGGGGGGGGGGTGGGGGGGGGGGGGGGTGGGGGGGGGGGGGGGTGGGGGGGGGGGGGGGTGGGGGGGGGGGGGGGTGGGGGGGGGGGGGGGTGGGGGGGGGGGGGGGTGGGGGGGGGGGGGGGTGGGGGGGGGGGGGGGTGGGGGGGGGGGGGGGTGGGGGGGGGGGGGGGTGGGGGGGGGGGGGGGTGGGGGGGGGGGGGGGTGGGGGGGGGGGGGGGTGGGGGGGGGGGGGGGTGGGGGGGGGGGGGGGTGGGGGGGGGGGGGGGTGGGGGGGGGGGGGGGTGGGGGGGGGGGGGGGTGGGGGGGGGGGGGGGTGGGGGGGGGGGGGGGTGGGGGGGGGGGGGGGTGGGGGGGGGGGGGGGTGGGGGGGGGGGGGGGTGGGGGGGGGGGGGGGTGGGGGGGGGGGGGGGTGGGGGGGGGGGGGGGTGGGGGGGGGGGGGGGTGGGGGGGGGGGGGGGTGGGGGGGGGGGGGGGTGGGGGGGGGGGGGGGTGGGGGGGGGGGGGGGTGGGGGGGGGGGGGGGTGGGGGGGGGGGGGGGTGGGGGGGGGGGGGGGTGGGGGGGGGGGGGGGTGGGGGGGGGGGGGGGTGGGGGGGGGGGGGGGTGGGGGGGGGGGGGGGTGGGGGGGGGGGGGGGTGGGGGGGGGGGGGGGTGGGGGGGGGGGGGGGTGGGGGGGGGGGGGGGTGGGGGGGGGGGGGGGTGGGGGGGGGGGGGGGTGGGGGGGGGGGGGGGTGGGGGGGGGGGGGGGTGGGGGGGGGGGGGGGTGGGGGGGGGGGGGGGTGGGGGGGGGGGGGGGTGGGGGGGGGGGGGGGTGGGGGGGGGGGGGGGTGGGGGGGGGGGGGGGTGGGGGGGGGGGGGGGTGGGGGGGGGGGGGGGTGGGGGGGGGGGGGGGTGGGGGGGGGGGGGGGTGGGGGGGGGGGGGGGTGGGGGGGGGGGGGGGTGGGGGGGGGGGGGGGTGGGGGGGGGGGGGGGTGGGGGGGGGGGGGGGTGGGGGGGGGGGGGGGTGGGGGGGGGGGGGGGTGGGGGGGGGGGGGGGTGGGGGGGGGGGGGGGTGGGGGGGGGGGGGGGTGGGGGGGGGGGGGGGTGGGGGGGGGGGGGGGTGGGGGGGGGGGGGGGTGGGGGGGGGGGGGGGTGGGGGGGGGGGGGGGTGGGGGGGGGGGGGGGTGGGGGGGGGGGGGGGTGGGGGGGGGGGGGGGTGGGGGGGGGGGGGGGTGGGGGGGGGGGGGGGTGGGGGGGGGGGGGGGTGGGGGGGGGGGGGGGTGGGGGGGGGGGGGGGTGGGGGGGGGGGGGGGTGGGGGGGGGGGGGGGTGGGGGGGGGGGGGGGTGGGGGGGGGGGGGGGTGGGGGGGGGGGGGGGTGGGGGGGGGGGGGGGTGGGGGGGGGGGGGGGTGGGGGGGGGGGGGGGTGGGGGGGGGGGGGGGTGGGGGGGGGGGGGGGTGGGGGGGGGGGGGGGTGGGGGGGGGGGGGGGTGGGGGGGGGGGGGGGTGGGGGGGGGGGGGGGTGGGGGGGGGGGGGGGTGGGGGGGGGGGGGGGTGGGGGGGGGGGGGGGTGGGGGGGGGGGGGGGTGGGGGGGGGGGGGGGTGGGGGGGGGGGGGGGTGGGGGGGGGGGGGGGTGGGGGGGGGGGGGGGTGGGGGGGGGGGGGGGTGGGGGGGGGGGGGGGTGGGGGGGGGGGGGGGTGGGGGGGGGGGGGGGTGGGGGGGGGGGGGGGTGGGGGGGGGGGGGGGTGGGGGGGGGGGGGGGTGGGGGGGGGGGGGGGTGGGGGGGGGGGGGGGTGGGGGGGGGGGGGGGTGGGGGGGGGGGGGGGTGGGGGGGGGGGGGGGTGGGGGGGGGGGGGGGTGGGGGGGGGGGGGGGTGGGGGGGGGGGGGGGTGGGGGGGGGGGGGGGTGGGGGGGGGGGGGGGTGGGGGGGGGGGGGGGTGGGGGGGGGGGGGGGTGGGGGGGGGGGGGGGTGGGGGGGGGGGGGGGTGGGGGGGGGGGGGGGTGGGGGGGGGGGGGGGTGGGGGGGGGGGGGGGTGGGGGGGGGGGGGGGTGGGGGGGGGGGGGGGTGGGGGGGGGGGGGGGTGGGGGGGGGGGGGGGTGGGGGGGGGGGGGGGTGGGGGGGGGGGGGGGTGGGGGGGGGGGGGGGTGGGGGGGGGGGGGGGTGGGGGGGGGGGGGGGTGGGGGGGGGGGGGGGTGGGGGGGGGGGGGGGTGGGGGGGGGGGGGGGTGGGGGGGGGGGGGGGTGGGGGGGGGGGGGGGTGGGGGGGGGGGGGGGTGGGGGGGGGGGGGGGTGGGGGGGGGGGGGGGTGGGGGGGGGGGGGGGTGGGGGGGGGGGGGGGTGGGGGGGGGGGGGGGTGGGGGGGGGGGGGGGTGGGGGGGGGGGGGGGTGGGGGGGGGGGGGGGTGGGGGGGGGGGGGGGTGGGGGGGGGGGGGGGTGGGGGGGGGGGGGGGTGGGGGGGGGGGGGGGTGGGGGGGGGGGGGGGTGGGGGGGGGGGGGGGTGGGGGGGGGGGGGGGTGGGGGGGGGGGGGGGTGGGGGGGGGGGGGGGTGGGGGGGGGGGGGGGTGGGGGGGGGGGGGGGTGGGGGGGGGGGGGGGTGGGGGGGGGGGGGGGTGGGGGGGGGGGGGGGTGGGGGGGGGGGGGGGTGGGGGGGGGGGGGGGTGGGGGGGGGGGGGGGTGGGGGGGGGGGGGGGTGGGGGGGGGGGGGGGTGGGGGGGGGGGGGGGTGGGGGGGGGGGGGGGTGGGGGGGGGGGGGGGTGGGGGGGGGGGGGGGTGGGGGGGGGGGGGGGTGGGGGGGGGGGGGGGTGGGGGGGGGGGGGGGTGGGGGGGGGGGGGGGTGGGGGGGGGGGGGGGTGGGGGGGGGGGGGGGTGGGGGGGGGGGGGGGTGGGGGGGGGGGGGGGTGGGGGGGGGGGGGGGTGGGGGGGGGGGGGGGTGGGGGGGGGGGGGGGTGGGGGGGGGGGGGGGTGGGGGGGGGGGGGGGTGGGGGGGGGGGGGGGTGGGGGGGGGGGGGGGTGGGGGGGGGGGGGGGTGGGGGGGGGGGGGGGTGGGGGGGGGGGGGGGTGGGGGGGGGGGGGGGTGGGGGGGGGGGGGGGTGGGGGGGGGGGGGGGTGGGGGGGGGGGGGGGTGGGGGGGGGGGGGGGTGGGGGGGGGGGGGGGTGGGGGGGGGGGGGGGTGGGGGGGGGGGGGGGTGGGGGGGGGGGGGGGTGGGGGGGGGGGGGGGTGGGGGGGGGGGGGGGTGGGGGGGGGGGGGGGTGGGGGGGGGGGGGGGTGGGGGGGGGGGGGGGTGGGGGGGGGGGGGGGTGGGGGGGGGGGGGGGTGGGGGGGGGGGGGGGTGGGGGGGGGGGGGGGTGGGGGGGGGGGGGGGTGGGGGGGGGGGGGGGTGGGGGGGGGGGGGGGTGGGGGGGGGGGGGGGTGGGGGGGGGGGGGGGTGGGGGGGGGGGGGGGTGGGGGGGGGGGGGGGTGGGGGGGGGGGGGGGTGGGGGGGGGGGGGGGTGGGGGGGGGGGGGGGTGGGGGGGGGGGGGGGTGGGGGGGGGGGGGGGTGGGGGGGGGGGGGGGTGGGGGGGGGGGGGGGTGGGGGGGGGGGGGGGTGGGGGGGGGGGGGGGTGGGGGGGGGGGGGGGTGGGGGGGGGGGGGGGTGGGGGGGGGGGGGGGTGGGGGGGGGGGGGGGTGGGGGGGGGGGGGGGTGGGGGGGGGGGGGGGTGGGGGGGGGGGGGGGTGGGGGGGGGGGGGGGTGGGGGGGGGGGGGGGTGGGGGGGGGGGGGGGTGGGGGGGGGGGGGGGTGGGGGGGGGGGGGGGTGGGGGGGGGGGGGGGTGGGGGGGGGGGGGGGTGGGGGGGGGGGGGGGTGGGGGGGGGGGGGGGTGGGGGGGGGGGGGGGTGGGGGGGGGGGGGGGTGGGGGGGGGGGGGGGTGGGGGGGGGGGGGGGTGGGGGGGGGGGGGGGTGGGGGGGGGGGGGGGTGGGGGGGGGGGGGGGTGGGGGGGGGGGGGGGTGGGGGGGGGGGGGGGTGGGGGGGGGGGGGGGTGGGGGGGGGGGGGGGTGGGGGGGGGGGGGGGTGGGGGGGGGGGGGGGTGGGGGGGGGGGGGGGTGGGGGGGGGGGGGGGTGGGGGGGGGGGGGGGTGGGGGGGGGGGGGGGTGGGGGGGGGGGGGGGTGGGGGGGGGGGGGGGTGGGGGGGGGGGGGGGTGGGGGGGGGGGGGGGTGGGGGGGGGGGGGGGTGGGGGGGGGGGGGGGTGGGGGGGGGGGGGGGTGGGGGGGGGGGGGGGTGGGGGGGGGGGGGGGTGGGGGGGGGGGGGGGTGGGGGGGGGGGGGGGTGGGGGGGGGGGGGGGTGGGGGGGGGGGGGGGTGGGGGGGGGGGGGGGTGGGGGGGGGGGGGGGTGGGGGGGGGGGGGGGTGGGGGGGGGGGGGGGTGGGGGGGGGGGGGGGTGGGGGGGGGGGGGGGTGGGGGGGGGGGGGGGTGGGGGGGGGGGGGGGTGGGGGGGGGGGGGGGTGGGGGGGGGGGGGGGTGGGGGGGGGGGGGGGTGGGGGGGGGGGGGGGTGGGGGGGGGGGGGGGTGGGGGGGGGGGGGGGTGGGGGGGGGGGGGGGTGGGGGGGGGGGGGGGTGGGGGGGGGGGGGGGTGGGGGGGGGGGGGGGTGGGGGGGGGGGGGGGTGGGGGGGGGGGGGGGTGGGGGGGGGGGGGGGTGGGGGGGGGGGGGGGTGGGGGGGGGGGGGGGTGGGGGGGGGGGGGGGTGGGGGGGGGGGGGGGTGGGGGGGGGGGGGGGTGGGGGGGGGGGGGGGTGGGGGGGGGGGGGGGTGGGGGGGGGGGGGGGTGGGGGGGGGGGGGGGTGGGGGGGGGGGGGGGTGGGGGGGGGGGGGGGTGGGGGGGGGGGGGGGTGGGGGGGGGGGGGGGTGGGGGGGGGGGGGGGTGGGGGGGGGGGGGGGTGGGGGGGGGGGGGGGTGGGGGGGGGGGGGGGTGGGGGGGGGGGGGGGTGGGGGGGGGGGGGGGTGGGGGGGGGGGGGGGTGGGGGGGGGGGGGGGTGGGGGGGGGGGGGGGTGGGGGGGGGGGGGGGTGGGGGGGGGGGGGGGTGGGGGGGGGGGGGGGTGGGGGGGGGGGGGGGTGGGGGGGGGGGGGGGTGGGGGGGGGGGGGGGTGGGGGGGGGGGGGGGTGGGGGGGGGGGGGGGTGGGGGGGGGGGGGGGTGGGGGGGGGGGGGGGTGGGGGGGGGGGGGGGTGGGGGGGGGGGGGGGTGGGGGGGGGGGGGGGTGGGGGGGGGGGGGGGTGGGGGGGGGGGGGGGTGGGGGGGGGGGGGGGTGGGGGGGGGGGGGGGTGGGGGGGGGGGGGGGTGGGGGGGGGGGGGGGTGGGGGGGGGGGGGGGTGGGGGGGGGGGGGGGTGGGGGGGGGGGGGGGTGGGGGGGGGGGGGGGTGGGGGGGGGGGGGGGTGGGGGGGGGGGGGGGTGGGGGGGGGGGGGGGTGGGGGGGGGGGGGGGTGGGGGGGGGGGGGGGTGGGGGGGGGGGGGGGTGGGGGGGGGGGGGGGTGGGGGGGGGGGGGGGTGGGGGGGGGGGGGGGTGGGGGGGGGGGGGGGTGGGGGGGGGGGGGGGTGGGGGGGGGGGGGGGTGGGGGGGGGGGGGGGTGGGGGGGGGGGGGGGTGGGGGGGGGGGGGGGTGGGGGGGGGGGGGGGTGGGGGGGGGGGGGGGTGGGGGGGGGGGGGGGTGGGGGGGGGGGGGGGTGGGGGGGGGGGGGGGTGGGGGGGGGGGGGGGTGGGGGGGGGGGGGGGTGGGGGGGGGGGGGGGTGGGGGGGGGGGGGGGTGGGGGGGGGGGGGGGTGGGGGGGGGGGGGGGTGGGGGGGGGGGGGGGTGGGGGGGGGGGGGGGTGGGGGGGGGGGGGGGTGGGGGGGGGGGGGGGTGGGGGGGGGGGGGGGTGGGGGGGGGGGGGGGTGGGGGGGGGGGGGGGTGGGGGGGGGGGGGGGTGGGGGGGGGGGGGGGTGGGGGGGGGGGGGGGTGGGGGGGGGGGGGGGTGGGGGGGGGGGGGGGTGGGGGGGGGGGGGGGTGGGGGGGGGGGGGGGTGGGGGGGGGGGGGGGTGGGGGGGGGGGGGGGTGGGGGGGGGGGGGGGTGGGGGGGGGGGGGGGTGGGGGGGGGGGGGGGTGGGGGGGGGGGGGGGTGGGGGGGGGGGGGGGTGGGGGGGGGGGGGGGTGGGGGGGGGGGGGGGTGGGGGGGGGGGGGGGTGGGGGGGGGGGGGGGTGGGGGGGGGGGGGGGTGGGGGGGGGGGGGGGTGGGGGGGGGGGGGGGTGGGGGGGGGGGGGGGTGGGGGGGGGGGGGGGTGGGGGGGGGGGGGGGTGGGGGGGGGGGGGGGTGGGGGGGGGGGGGGGTGGGGGGGGGGGGGGGTGGGGGGGGGGGGGGGTGGGGGGGGGGGGGGGTGGGGGGGGGGGGGGGTGGGGGGGGGGGGGGGTGGGGGGGGGGGGGGGTGGGGGGGGGGGGGGGTGGGGGGGGGGGGGGGTGGGGGGGGGGGGGGGTGGGGGGGGGGGGGGGTGGGGGGGGGGGGGGGTGGGGGGGGGGGGGGGTGGGGGGGGGGGGGGGTGGGGGGGGGGGGGGGTGGGGGGGGGGGGGGGTGGGGGGGGGGGGGGGTGGGGGGGGGGGGGGGTGGGGGGGGGGGGGGGTGGGGGGGGGGGGGGGTGGGGGGGGGGGGGGGTGGGGGGGGGGGGGGGTGGGGGGGGGGGGGGGTGGGGGGGGGGGGGGGTGGGGGGGGGGGGGGGTGGGGGGGGGGGGGGGTGGGGGGGGGGGGGGGTGGGGGGGGGGGGGGGTGGGGGGGGGGGGGGGTGGGGGGGGGGGGGGGTGGGGGGGGGGGGGGGTGGGGGGGGGGGGGGGTGGGGGGGGGGGGGGGTGGGGGGGGGGGGGGGTGGGGGGGGGGGGGGGTGGGGGGGGGGGGGGGTGGGGGGGGGGGGGGGTGGGGGGGGGGGGGGGTGGGGGGGGGGGGGGGTGGGGGGGGGGGGGGGTGGGGGGGGGGGGGGGTGGGGGGGGGGGGGGGTGGGGGGGGGGGGGGGTGGGGGGGGGGGGGGGTGGGGGGGGGGGGGGGTGGGGGGGGGGGGGGGTGGGGGGGGGGGGGGGTGGGGGGGGGGGGGGGTGGGGGGGGGGGGGGGTGGGGGGGGGGGGGGGTGGGGGGGGGGGGGGGTGGGGGGGGGGGGGGGTGGGGGGGGGGGGGGGTGGGGGGGGGGGGGGGTGGGGGGGGGGGGGGGTGGGGGGGGGGGGGGGTGGGGGGGGGGGGGGGTGGGGGGGGGGGGGGGTGGGGGGGGGGGGGGGTGGGGGGGGGGGGGGGTGGGGGGGGGGGGGGGTGGGGGGGGGGGGGGGTGGGGGGGGGGGGGGGTGGGGGGGGGGGGGGGTGGGGGGGGGGGGGGGTGGGGGGGGGGGGGGGTGGGGGGGGGGGGGGGTGGGGGGGGGGGGGGGTGGGGGGGGGGGGGGGTGGGGGGGGGGGGGGGTGGGGGGGGGGGGGGGTGGGGGGGGGGGGGGGTGGGGGGGGGGGGGGGTGGGGGGGGGGGGGGGTGGGGGGGGGGGGGGGTGGGGGGGGGGGGGGGTGGGGGGGGGGGGGGGTGGGGGGGGGGGGGGGTGGGGGGGGGGGGGGGTGGGGGGGGGGGGGGGTGGGGGGGGGGGGGG
Organism: Sphaerodactylus townsendi; assembly: GCF_021028975.2. Lineage (NCBI taxonomy): Eukaryota > Metazoa > Chordata > Lepidosauria > Squamata > Sphaerodactylidae > Sphaerodactylus > Sphaerodactylus townsendi. Next base: position 38,097,895 of record NC_059439.1, read on the forward strand.
GTGGGGGGGGGGGGGGGTGGGGGGGGGGGGGGGTGGGGGGGGGGGGGGGTGGGGGGGGGGGGGGGTGGGGGGGGGGGGGGGTGGGGGGGGGGGGGGGTGGGGGGGGGGGGGGGTGGGGGGGGGGGGGGGTGGGGGGGGGGGGGGGTGGGGGGGGGGGGGGGTGGGGGGGGGGGGGGGTGGGGGGGGGGGGGGGTGGGGGGGGGGGGGGGTGGGGGGGGGGGGGGGTGGGGGGGGGGGGGGGTGGGGGGGGGGGGGGGTGGGGGGGGGGGGGGGTGGGGGGGGGGGGGGGTGGGGGGGGGGGGGGGTGGGGGGGGGGGGGGGTGGGGGGGGGGGGGGGTGGGGGGGGGGGGGGGTGGGGGGGGGGGGGGGTGGGGGGGGGGGGGGGTGGGGGGGGGGGGGGGTGGGGGGGGGGGGGGGTGGGGGGGGGGGGGGGTGGGGGGGGGGGGGGGTGGGGGGGGGGGGGGGTGGGGGGGGGGGGGGGTGGGGGGGGGGGGGGGTGGGGGGGGGGGGGGGTGGGGGGGGGGGGGGGTGGGGGGGGGGGGGGGTGGGGGGGGGGGGGGGTGGGGGGGGGGGGGGGTGGGGGGGGGGGGGGGTGGGGGGGGGGGGGGGTGGGGGGGGGGGGGGGTGGGGGGGGGGGGGGGTGGGGGGGGGGGGGGGTGGGGGGGGGGGGGGGTGGGGGGGGGGGGGGGTGGGGGGGGGGGGGGGTGGGGGGGGGGGGGGGTGGGGGGGGGGGGGGGTGGGGGGGGGGGGGGGTGGGGGGGGGGGGGGGTGGGGGGGGGGGGGGGTGGGGGGGGGGGGGGGTGGGGGGGGGGGGGGGTGGGGGGGGGGGGGGGTGGGGGGGGGGGGGGGTGGGGGGGGGGGGGGGTGGGGGGGGGGGGGGGTGGGGGGGGGGGGGGGTGGGGGGGGGGGGGGGTGGGGGGGGGGGGGGGTGGGGGGGGGGGGGGGTGGGGGGGGGGGGGGGTGGGGGGGGGGGGGGGTGGGGGGGGGGGGGGGTGGGGGGGGGGGGGGGTGGGGGGGGGGGGGGGTGGGGGGGGGGGGGGGTGGGGGGGGGGGGGGGTGGGGGGGGGGGGGGGTGGGGGGGGGGGGGGGTGGGGGGGGGGGGGGGTGGGGGGGGGGGGGGGTGGGGGGGGGGGGGGGTGGGGGGGGGGGGGGGTGGGGGGGGGGGGGGGTGGGGGGGGGGGGGGGTGGGGGGGGGGGGGGGTGGGGGGGGGGGGGGGTGGGGGGGGGGGGGGGTGGGGGGGGGGGGGGGTGGGGGGGGGGGGGGGTGGGGGGGGGGGGGGGTGGGGGGGGGGGGGGGTGGGGGGGGGGGGGGGTGGGGGGGGGGGGGGGTGGGGGGGGGGGGGGGTGGGGGGGGGGGGGGGTGGGGGGGGGGGGGGGTGGGGGGGGGGGGGGGTGGGGGGGGGGGGGGGTGGGGGGGGGGGGGGGTGGGGGGGGGGGGGGGTGGGGGGGGGGGGGGGTGGGGGGGGGGGGGGGTGGGGGGGGGGGGGGGTGGGGGGGGGGGGGGGTGGGGGGGGGGGGGGGTGGGGGGGGGGGGGGGTGGGGGGGGGGGGGGGTGGGGGGGGGGGGGGGTGGGGGGGGGGGGGGGTGGGGGGGGGGGGGGGTGGGGGGGGGGGGGGGTGGGGGGGGGGGGGGGTGGGGGGGGGGGGGGGTGGGGGGGGGGGGGGGTGGGGGGGGGGGGGGGTGGGGGGGGGGGGGGGTGGGGGGGGGGGGGGGTGGGGGGGGGGGGGGGTGGGGGGGGGGGGGGGTGGGGGGGGGGGGGGGTGGGGGGGGGGGGGGGTGGGGGGGGGGGGGGGTGGGGGGGGGGGGGGGTGGGGGGGGGGGGGGGTGGGGGGGGGGGGGGGTGGGGGGGGGGGGGGGTGGGGGGGGGGGGGGGTGGGGGGGGGGGGGGGTGGGGGGGGGGGGGGGTGGGGGGGGGGGGGGGTGGGGGGGGGGGGGGGTGGGGGGGGGGGGGGGTGGGGGGGGGGGGGGGTGGGGGGGGGGGGGGGTGGGGGGGGGGGGGGGTGGGGGGGGGGGGGGGTGGGGGGGGGGGGGGGTGGGGGGGGGGGGGGGTGGGGGGGGGGGGGGGTGGGGGGGGGGGGGGGTGGGGGGGGGGGGGGGTGGGGGGGGGGGGGGGTGGGGGGGGGGGGGGGTGGGGGGGGGGGGGGGTGGGGGGGGGGGGGGGTGGGGGGGGGGGGGGGTGGGGGGGGGGGGGGGTGGGGGGGGGGGGGGGTGGGGGGGGGGGGGGGTGGGGGGGGGGGGGGGTGGGGGGGGGGGGGGGTGGGGGGGGGGGGGGGTGGGGGGGGGGGGGGGTGGGGGGGGGGGGGGGTGGGGGGGGGGGGGGGTGGGGGGGGGGGGGGGTGGGGGGGGGGGGGGGTGGGGGGGGGGGGGGGTGGGGGGGGGGGGGGGTGGGGGGGGGGGGGGGTGGGGGGGGGGGGGGGTGGGGGGGGGGGGGGGTGGGGGGGGGGGGGGGTGGGGGGGGGGGGGGGTGGGGGGGGGGGGGGGTGGGGGGGGGGGGGGGTGGGGGGGGGGGGGGGTGGGGGGGGGGGGGGGTGGGGGGGGGGGGGGGTGGGGGGGGGGGGGGGTGGGGGGGGGGGGGGGTGGGGGGGGGGGGGGGTGGGGGGGGGGGGGGGTGGGGGGGGGGGGGGGTGGGGGGGGGGGGGGGTGGGGGGGGGGGGGGGTGGGGGGGGGGGGGGGTGGGGGGGGGGGGGGGTGGGGGGGGGGGGGGGTGGGGGGGGGGGGGGGTGGGGGGGGGGGGGGGTGGGGGGGGGGGGGGGTGGGGGGGGGGGGGGGTGGGGGGGGGGGGGGGTGGGGGGGGGGGGGGGTGGGGGGGGGGGGGGGTGGGGGGGGGGGGGGGTGGGGGGGGGGGGGGGTGGGGGGGGGGGGGGGTGGGGGGGGGGGGGGGTGGGGGGGGGGGGGGGTGGGGGGGGGGGGGGGTGGGGGGGGGGGGGGGTGGGGGGGGGGGGGGGTGGGGGGGGGGGGGGGTGGGGGGGGGGGGGGGTGGGGGGGGGGGGGGGTGGGGGGGGGGGGGGGTGGGGGGGGGGGGGGGTGGGGGGGGGGGGGGGTGGGGGGGGGGGGGGGTGGGGGGGGGGGGGGGTGGGGGGGGGGGGGGGTGGGGGGGGGGGGGGGTGGGGGGGGGGGGGGGTGGGGGGGGGGGGGGGTGGGGGGGGGGGGGGGTGGGGGGGGGGGGGGGTGGGGGGGGGGGGGGGTGGGGGGGGGGGGGGGTGGGGGGGGGGGGGGGTGGGGGGGGGGGGGGGTGGGGGGGGGGGGGGGTGGGGGGGGGGGGGGGTGGGGGGGGGGGGGGGTGGGGGGGGGGGGGGGTGGGGGGGGGGGGGGGTGGGGGGGGGGGGGGGTGGGGGGGGGGGGGGGTGGGGGGGGGGGGGGGTGGGGGGGGGGGGGGGTGGGGGGGGGGGGGGGTGGGGGGGGGGGGGGGTGGGGGGGGGGGGGGGTGGGGGGGGGGGGGGGTGGGGGGGGGGGGGGGTGGGGGGGGGGGGGGGTGGGGGGGGGGGGGGGTGGGGGGGGGGGGGGGTGGGGGGGGGGGGGGGTGGGGGGGGGGGGGGGTGGGGGGGGGGGGGGGTGGGGGGGGGGGGGGGTGGGGGGGGGGGGGGGTGGGGGGGGGGGGGGGTGGGGGGGGGGGGGGGTGGGGGGGGGGGGGGGTGGGGGGGGGGGGGGGTGGGGGGGGGGGGGGGTGGGGGGGGGGGGGGGTGGGGGGGGGGGGGGGTGGGGGGGGGGGGGGGTGGGGGGGGGGGGGGGTGGGGGGGGGGGGGGGTGGGGGGGGGGGGGGGTGGGGGGGGGGGGGGGTGGGGGGGGGGGGGGGTGGGGGGGGGGGGGGGTGGGGGGGGGGGGGGGTGGGGGGGGGGGGGGGTGGGGGGGGGGGGGGGTGGGGGGGGGGGGGGGTGGGGGGGGGGGGGGGTGGGGGGGGGGGGGGGTGGGGGGGGGGGGGGGTGGGGGGGGGGGGGGGTGGGGGGGGGGGGGGGTGGGGGGGGGGGGGGGTGGGGGGGGGGGGGGGTGGGGGGGGGGGGGGGTGGGGGGGGGGGGGGGTGGGGGGGGGGGGGGGTGGGGGGGGGGGGGGGTGGGGGGGGGGGGGGGTGGGGGGGGGGGGGGGTGGGGGGGGGGGGGGGTGGGGGGGGGGGGGGGTGGGGGGGGGGGGGGGTGGGGGGGGGGGGGGGTGGGGGGGGGGGGGGGTGGGGGGGGGGGGGGGTGGGGGGGGGGGGGGGTGGGGGGGGGGGGGGGTGGGGGGGGGGGGGGGTGGGGGGGGGGGGGGGTGGGGGGGGGGGGGGGTGGGGGGGGGGGGGGGTGGGGGGGGGGGGGGGTGGGGGGGGGGGGGGGTGGGGGGGGGGGGGGGTGGGGGGGGGGGGGGGTGGGGGGGGGGGGGGGTGGGGGGGGGGGGGGGTGGGGGGGGGGGGGGGTGGGGGGGGGGGGGGGTGGGGGGGGGGGGGGGTGGGGGGGGGGGGGGGTGGGGGGGGGGGGGGGTGGGGGGGGGGGGGGGTGGGGGGGGGGGGGGGTGGGGGGGGGGGGGGGTGGGGGGGGGGGGGGGTGGGGGGGGGGGGGGGTGGGGGGGGGGGGGGGTGGGGGGGGGGGGGGGTGGGGGGGGGGGGGGGTGGGGGGGGGGGGGGGTGGGGGGGGGGGGGGGTGGGGGGGGGGGGGGGTGGGGGGGGGGGGGGGTGGGGGGGGGGGGGGGTGGGGGGGGGGGGGGGTGGGGGGGGGGGGGGGTGGGGGGGGGGGGGGGTGGGGGGGGGGGGGGGTGGGGGGGGGGGGGGGTGGGGGGGGGGGGGGGTGGGGGGGGGGGGGGGTGGGGGGGGGGGGGGGTGGGGGGGGGGGGGGGTGGGGGGGGGGGGGGGTGGGGGGGGGGGGGGGTGGGGGGGGGGGGGGGTGGGGGGGGGGGGGGGTGGGGGGGGGGGGGGGTGGGGGGGGGGGGGGGTGGGGGGGGGGGGGGGTGGGGGGGGGGGGGGGTGGGGGGGGGGGGGGGTGGGGGGGGGGGGGGGTGGGGGGGGGGGGGGGTGGGGGGGGGGGGGGGTGGGGGGGGGGGGGGGTGGGGGGGGGGGGGGGTGGGGGGGGGGGGGGGTGGGGGGGGGGGGGGGTGGGGGGGGGGGGGGGTGGGGGGGGGGGGGGGTGGGGGGGGGGGGGGGTGGGGGGGGGGGGGGGTGGGGGGGGGGGGGGGTGGGGGGGGGGGGGGGTGGGGGGGGGGGGGGGTGGGGGGGGGGGGGGGTGGGGGGGGGGGGGGGTGGGGGGGGGGGGGGGTGGGGGGGGGGGGGGGTGGGGGGGGGGGGGGGTGGGGGGGGGGGGGGGTGGGGGGGGGGGGGGGTGGGGGGGGGGGGGGGTGGGGGGGGGGGGGGGTGGGGGGGGGGGGGGGTGGGGGGGGGGGGGGGTGGGGGGGGGGGGGGGTGGGGGGGGGGGGGGGTGGGGGGGGGGGGGGGTGGGGGGGGGGGGGGGTGGGGGGGGGGGGGGGTGGGGGGGGGGGGGGGTGGGGGGGGGGGGGGGTGGGGGGGGGGGGGGGTGGGGGGGGGGGGGGGTGGGGGGGGGGGGGGGTGGGGGGGGGGGGGGGTGGGGGGGGGGGGGGGTGGGGGGGGGGGGGGGTGGGGGGGGGGGGGGGTGGGGGGGGGGGGGGGTGGGGGGGGGGGGGGGTGGGGGGGGGGGGGGGTGGGGGGGGGGGGGGGTGGGGGGGGGGGGGGGTGGGGGGGGGGGGGGGTGGGGGGGGGGGGGGGTGGGGGGGGGGGGGGGTGGGGGGGGGGGGGGGTGGGGGGGGGGGGGGGTGGGGGGGGGGGGGGGTGGGGGGGGGGGGGGGTGGGGGGGGGGGGGGGTGGGGGGGGGGGGGGGTGGGGGGGGGGGGGGGTGGGGGGGGGGGGGGGTGGGGGGGGGGGGGGGTGGGGGGGGGGGGGGGTGGGGGGGGGGGGGGGTGGGGGGGGGGGGGGGTGGGGGGGGGGGGGGGTGGGGGGGGGGGGGGGTGGGGGGGGGGGGGGGTGGGGGGGGGGGGGGGTGGGGGGGGGGGGGGGTGGGGGGGGGGGGGGGTGGGGGGGGGGGGGGGTGGGGGGGGGGGGGGGTGGGGGGGGGGGGGGGTGGGGGGGGGGGGGGGTGGGGGGGGGGGGGGGTGGGGGGGGGGGGGGGTGGGGGGGGGGGGGGGTGGGGGGGGGGGGGGGTGGGGGGGGGGGGGGGTGGGGGGGGGGGGGGGTGGGGGGGGGGGGGGGTGGGGGGGGGGGGGGGTGGGGGGGGGGGGGGGTGGGGGGGGGGGGGGGTGGGGGGGGGGGGGGGTGGGGGGGGGGGGGGGTGGGGGGGGGGGGGGGTGGGGGGGGGGGGGGGTGGGGGGGGGGGGGGGTGGGGGGGGGGGGGGGTGGGGGGGGGGGGGGGTGGGGGGGGGGGGGGGTGGGGGGGGGGGGGGGTGGGGGGGGGGGGGGGTGGGGGGGGGGGGGGGTGGGGGGGGGGGGGGGTGGGGGGGGGGGGGGGTGGGGGGGGGGGGGGGTGGGGGGGGGGGGGGGTGGGGGGGGGGGGGGGTGGGGGGGGGGGGGGGTGGGGGGGGGGGGGGGTGGGGGGGGGGGGGGGTGGGGGGGGGGGGGGGTGGGGGGGGGGGGGGGTGGGGGGGGGGGGGGGTGGGGGGGGGGGGGGGTGGGGGGGGGGGGGGGTGGGGGGGGGGGGGGGTGGGGGGGGGGGGGGGTGGGGGGGGGGGGGGGTGGGGGGGGGGGGGGGTGGGGGGGGGGGGGGGTGGGGGGGGGGGGGGGTGGGGGGGGGGGGGGGTGGGGGGGGGGGGGGGTGGGGGGGGGGGGGGGTGGGGGGGGGGGGGGGTGGGGGGGGGGGGGGGTGGGGGGGGGGGGGGGTGGGGGGGGGGGGGGGTGGGGGGGGGGGGGGGTGGGGGGGGGGGGGGGTGGGGGGGGGGGGGGGTGGGGGGGGGGGGGGGTGGGGGGGGGGGGGGGTGGGGGGGGGGGGGGGTGGGGGGGGGGGGGGGTGGGGGGGGGGGGGGGTGGGGGGGGGGGGGGGTGGGGGGGGGGGGGGGTGGGGGGGGGGGGGGGTGGGGGGGGGGGGGGGTGGGGGGGGGGGGGGGTGGGGGGGGGGGGGGGTGGGGGGGGGGGGGGGTGGGGGGGGGGGGGGGTGGGGGGGGGGGGGGGTGGGGGGGGGGGGGGGTGGGGGGGGGGGGGGGTGGGGGGGGGGGGGGGTGGGGGGGGGGGGGGGTGGGGGGGGGGGGGGGTGGGGGGGGGGGGGGGTGGGGGGGGGGGGGGGTGGGGGGGGGGGGGGGTGGGGGGGGGGGGGGGTGGGGGGGGGGGGGGGTGGGGGGGGGGGGGGGTGGGGGGGGGGGGGGGTGGGGGGGGGGGGGGGTGGGGGGGGGGGGGGGTGGGGGGGGGGGGGGGTGGGGGGGGGGGGGGGTGGGGGGGGGGGGGGGTGGGGGGGGGGGGGGGTGGGGGGGGGGGGGGGTGGGGGGGGGGGGGGGTGGGGGGGGGGGGGGGTGGGGGGGGGGGGGGGTGGGGGGGGGGGGGGGTGGGGGGGGGGGGGGGTGGGGGGGGGGGGGGGTGGGGGGGGGGGGGGGTGGGGGGGGGGGGGGGTGGGGGGGGGGGGGGGTGGGGGGGGGGGGGGGTGGGGGGGGGGGGGGGTGGGGGGGGGGGGGGGTGGGGGGGGGGGGGGGTGGGGGGGGGGGGGGGTGGGGGGGGGGGGGGGTGGGGGGGGGGGGGGGTGGGGGGGGGGGGGGGTGGGGGGGGGGGGGGGTGGGGGGGGGGGGGGGTGGGGGGGGGGGGGGGTGGGGGGGGGGGGGGGTGGGGGGGGGGGGGGGTGGGGGGGGGGGGGGGTGGGGGGGGGGGGGGGTGGGGGGGGGGGGGGGTGGGGGGGGGGGGGGGTGGGGGGGGGGGGGGGTGGGGGGGGGGGGGGGTGGGGGGGGGGGGGGGTGGGGGGGGGGGGGGGTGGGGGGGGGGGGGGGTGGGGGGGGGGGGGGGTGGGGGGGGGGGGGGGTGGGGGGGGGGGGGGGTGGGGGGGGGGGGGGGTGGGGGGGGGGGGGGGTGGGGGGGGGGGGGGGTGGGGGGGGGGGGGGGTGGGGGGGGGGGGGGGTGGGGGGGGGGGGGGGTGGGGGGGGGGGGGGGTGGGGGGGGGGGGGGGTGGGGGGGGGGGGGGGTGGGGGGGGGGGGGGGTGGGGGGGGGGGGGGGTGGGGGGGGGGGGGGGTGGGGGGGGGGGGGGGTGGGGGGGGGGGGGGGTGGGGGGGGGGGGGGGTGGGGGGGGGGGGGGGTGGGGGGGGGGGGGGGTGGGGGGGGGGGGGGGTGGGGGGGGGGGGGGGTGGGGGGGGGGGGGGGTGGGGGGGGGGGGGGGTGGGGGGGGGGGGGGGTGGGGGGGGGGGGGGGTGGGGGGGGGGGGGGGTGGGGGGGGGGGGGGGTGGGGGGGGGGGGGGGTGGGGGGGGGGGGGGGTGGGGGGGGGGGGGGGTGGGGGGGGGGGGGGGTGGGGGGGGGGGGGGGTGGGGGGGGGGGGGGGTGGGGGGGGGGGGGGGTGGGGGGGGGGGGGGGTGGGGGGGGGGGGGGGTGGGGGGGGGGGGGGGTGGGGGGGGGGGGGGGTGGGGGGGGGGGGGGGTGGGGGGGGGGGGGGGTGGGGGGGGGGGGGGGTGGGGGGGGGGGGGGGTGGGGGGGGGGGGGGGTGGGGGGGGGGGGGGGTGGGGGGGGGGGGGGGTGGGGGGGGGGGGGGGTGGGGGGGGGGGGGGGTGGGGGGGGGGGGGGGTGGGGGGGGGGGGGGGTGGGGGGGGGGGGGGGTGGGGGGGGGGGGGGGTGGGGGGGGGGGGGGGTGGGGGGGGGGGGGGGTGGGGGGGGGGGGGGGTGGGGGGGGGGGGGGGTGGGGGGGGGGGGGGGTGGGGGGGGGGGGGGGTGGGGGGGGGGGGGGGTGGGGGGGGGGGGGGGTGGGGGGGGGGGGGGGTGGGGGGGGGGGGGGGTGGGGGGGGGGGGGGGTGGGGGGGGGGGGGGGTGGGGGGGGGGGGGGGTGGGGGGGGGGGGGGGTGGGGGGGGGGGGGGGTGGGGGGGGGGGGGGGTGGGGGGGGGGGGGGGTGGGGGGGGGGGGGGGTGGGGGGGGGGGGGGGTGGGGGGGGGGGGGGGTGGGGGGGGGGGGGGGTGGGGGGGGGGGGGGGTGGGGGGGGGGGGGGGTGGGGGGGGGGGGGGGTGGGGGGGGGGGGGGGTGGGGGGGGGGGGGGGTGGGGGGGGGGGGGGGTGGGGGGGGGGGGGGGTGGGGGGGGGGGGGGGTGGGGGGGGGGGGGGGTGGGGGGGGGGGGGGGTGGGGGGGGGGGGGGGTGGGGGGGGGGGGGGGTGGGGGGGGGGGGGGGTGGGGGGGGGGGGGGGTGGGGGGGGGGGGGGGTGGGGGGGGGGGGGGGTGGGGGGGGGGGGGGGTGGGGGGGGGGGGGGGTGGGGGGGGGGGGGGGTGGGGGGGGGGGGGGGTGGGGGGGGGGGGGGGTGGGGGGGGGGGGGGGTGGGGGGGGGGGGGGGTGGGGGGGGGGGGGGGTGGGGGGGGGGGGGGGTGGGGGGGGGGGGGGGTGGGGGGGGGGGGGGGTGGGGGGGGGGGGGGGTGGGGGGGGGGGGGGGTGGGGGGGGGGGGGGGTGGGGGGGGGGGGGGGTGGGGGGGGGGGGGGGTGGGGGGGGGGGGGGGTGGGGGGGGGGGGGGGTGGGGGGGGGGGGGGGTGGGGGGGGGGGGGGGTGGGGGGGGGGGGGGGTGGGGGGGGGGGGGGGTGGGGGGGGGGGGGGGTGGGGGGGGGGGGGGGTGGGGGGGGGGGGGGGTGGGGGGGGGGGGGGGTGGGGGGGGGGGGGGGTGGGGGGGGGGGGGGGTGGGGGGGGGGGGGGGTGGGGGGGGGGGGGGGTGGGGGGGGGGGGGGGTGGGGGGGGGGGGGGGTGGGGGGGGGGGGGGGTGGGGGGGGGGGGGGGTGGGGGGGGGGGGGGGTGGGGGGGGGGGGGGGTGGGGGGGGGGGGGGGTGGGGGGGGGGGGGGGTGGGGGGGGGGGGGGGTGGGGGGGGGGGGGGGTGGGGGGGGGGGGGGGTGGGGGGGGGGGGGGGTGGGGGGGGGGGGGGGTGGGGGGGGGGGGGGGTGGGGGGGGGGGGGGGTGGGGGGGGGGGGGGGTGGGGGGGGGGGGGGGTGGGGGGGGGGGGGGGTGGGGGGGGGGGGGGGTGGGGGGGGGGGGGGGTGGGGGGGGGGGGGGGTGGGGGGGGGGGGGGGTGGGGGGGGGGGGGGGTGGGGGGGGGGGGGGGTGGGGGGGGGGGGGGGTGGGGGGGGGGGGGGGTGGGGGGGGGGGGGGGTGGGGGGGGGGGGGGGTGGGGGGGGGGGGGGGTGGGGGGGGGGGGGGGTGGGGGGGGGGGGGGGTGGGGGGGGGGGGGGGTGGGGGGGGGGGGGGGTGGGGGGGGGGGGGGGTGGGGGGGGGGGGGGGTGGGGGGGGGGGGGGGTGGGGGGGGGGGGGGGTGGGGGGGGGGGGGGGTGGGGGGGGGGGGGGGTGGGGGGGGGGGGGGGTGGGGGGGGGGGGGGGTGGGGGGGGGGGGGGGTGGGGGGGGGGGGGGGTGGGGGGGGGGGGGGGTGGGGGGGGGGGGGGGTGGGGGGGGGGGGGGGTGGGGGGGGGGGGGGGTGGGGGGGGGGGGGGGTGGGGGGGGGGGGGGGTGGGGGGGGGGGGGGGTGGGGGGGGGGGGGGGTGGGGGGGGGGGGGGGTGGGGGGGGGGGGGGGTGGGGGGGGGGGGGGGTGGGGGGGGGGGGGGGTGGGGGGGGGGGGGGGTGGGGGGGGGGGGGGGTGGGGGGGGGGGGGGGTGGGGGGGGGGGGGGGTGGGGGGGGGGGGGGGTGGGGGGGGGGGGGGGTGGGGGGGGGGGGGGGTGGGGGGGGGGGGGGGTGGGGGGGGGGGGGGGTGGGGGGGGGGGGGGGTGGGGGGGGGGGGGGGTGGGGGGGGGGGGGGGTGGGGGGGGGGGGGGGTGGGGGGGGGGGGGGGTGGGGGGGGGGGGGGGTGGGGGGGGGGGGGGGTGGGGGGGGGGGGGGGTGGGGGGGGGGGGGGGTGGGGGGGGGGGGGGGTGGGGGGGGGGGGGGGTGGGGGGGGGGGGGGGTGGGGGGGGGGGGGGGTGGGGGGGGGGGGGGGTGGGGGGGGGGGGGGGTGGGGGGGGGGGGGGGTGGGGGGGGGGGGGGGTGGGGGGGGGGGGGGGTGGGGGGGGGGGGGGGTGGGGGGGGGGGGGGGTGGGGGGGGGGGGGGGTGGGGGGGGGGGGGGGTGGGGGGGGGGGGGGGTGGGGGGGGGGGGGGGTGGGGGGGGGGGGGGGTGGGGGGGGGGGGGGGTGGGGGGGGGGGGGGGTGGGGGGGGGGGGGGGTGGGGGGGGGGGGGGGTGGGGGGGGGGGGGGGTGGGGGGGGGGGGGGGTGGGGGGGGGGGGGGGTGGGGGGGGGGGGGGGTGGGGGGGGGGGGGGGTGGGGGGGGGGGGGGGTGGGGGGGGGGGGGGGTGGGGGGGGGGGGGGGTGGGGGGGGGGGGGGGTGGGGGGGGGGGGGGGTGGGGGGGGGGGGGGGTGGGGGGGGGGGGGGGTGGGGGGGGGGGGGGGTGGGGGGGGGGGGGGGTGGGGGGGGGGGGGGGTGGGGGGGGGGGGGGGTGGGGGGGGGGGGGGGTGGGGGGGGGGGGGGGTGGGGGGGGGGGGGGGTGGGGGGGGGGGGGGGTGGGGGGGGGGGGGGGTGGGGGGGGGGGGGGGTGGGGGGGGGGGGGGGTGGGGGGGGGGGGGGGTGGGGGGGGGGGGGGGTGGGGGGGGGGGGGGGTGGGGGGGGGGGGGGGTGGGGGGGGGGGGGGGTGGGGGGGGGGGGGGGTGGGGGGGGGGGGGGGTGGGGGGGGGGGGGGGTGGGGGGGGGGGGGGGTGGGGGGGGGGGGGGGTGGGGGGGGGGGGGGGTGGGGGGGGGGGGGGGTGGGGGGGGGGGGGGGTGGGGGGGGGGGGGGGTGGGGGGGGGGGGGGGTGGGGGGGGGGGGGGGTGGGGGGGGGGGGGGGTGGGGGGGGGGGGGGGTGGGGGGGGGGGGGGGTGGGGGGGGGGGGGGGTGGGGGGGGGGGGGGGTGGGGGGGGGGGGGGGTGGGGGGGGGGGGGGGTGGGGGGGGGGGGGGGTGGGGGGGGGGGGGGGTGGGGGGGGGGGGGGGTGGGGGGGGGGGGGGGTGGGGGGGGGGGGGGGTGGGGGGGGGGGGGGGTGGGGGGGGGGGGGGGTGGGGGGGGGGGGGGGTGGGGGGGGGGGGGGGTGGGGGGGGGGGGGGGTGGGGGGGGGGGGGGGTGGGGGGGGGGGGGGGTGGGGGGGGGGGGGGGTGGGGGGGGGGGGGGGTGGGGGGGGGGGGGGGTGGGGGGGGGGGGGGGTGGGGGGGGGGGGGGGTGGGGGGGGGGGGGGGTGGGGGGGGGGGGGGGTGGGGGGGGGGGGGGGTGGGGGGGGGGGGGGGTGGGGGGGGGGGGGGGTGGGGGGGGGGGGGGGTGGGGGGGGGGGGGGGTGGGGGGGGGGGGGGGTGGGGGGGGGGGGGGGTGGGGGGGGGGGGGGGTGGGGGGGGGGGGGGGTGGGGGGGGGGGGGGGTGGGGGGGGGGGGGGGTGGGGGGGGGGGGGGGTGGGGGGGGGGGGGGGTGGGGGGGGGGGGGGGTGGGGGGGGGGGGGGGTGGGGGGGGGGGGGGGTGGGGGGGGGGGGGGGTGGGGGGGGGGGGGGGTGGGGGGGGGGGGGGGTGGGGGGGGGGGGGGGTGGGGGGGGGGGGGGGTGGGGGGGGGGGGGGGTGGGGGGGGGGGGGGGTGGGGGGGGGGGGGGGTGGGGGGGGGGGGGGGTGGGGGGGGGGGGGGGTGGGGGGGGGGGGGGGTGGGGGGGGGGGGGGGTGGGGGGGGGGGGGGGTGGGGGGGGGGGGGGGTGGGGGGGGGGGGGGGTGGGGGGGGGGGGGGGTGGGGGGGGGGGGGGGTGGGGGGGGGGGGGGGTGGGGGGGGGGGGGGGTGGGGGGGGGGGGGGGTGGGGGGGGGGGGGGGTGGGGGGGGGGGGGGGTGGGGGGGGGGGGGGGTGGGGGGGGGGGGGGGTGGGGGGGGGGGGGGGTGGGGGGGGGGGGGGGTGGGGGGGGGGGGGGGTGGGGGGGGGGGGGGGTGGGGGGGGGGGGGGGTGGGGGGGGGGGGGGGTGGGGGGGGGGGGGGGTGGGGGGGGGGGGGGGTGGGGGGGGGGGGGGGTGGGGGGGGGGGGGGGTGGGGGGGGGGGGGGGTGGGGGGGGGGGGGGGTGGGGGGGGGGGGGGGTGGGGGGGGGGGGGGGTGGGGGGGGGGGGGGGTGGGGGGGGGGGGGGGTGGGGGGGGGGGGGGGTGGGGGGGGGGGGGGGTGGGGGGGGGGGGGGGTGGGGGGGGGGGGGGGTGGGGGGGGGGGGGGGTGGGGGGGGGGGGGGGTGGGGGGGGGGGGGGGTGGGGGGGGGGGGGGGTGGGGGGGGGGGGGGGTGGGGGGGGGGGGGGGTGGGGGGGGGGGGGGGTGGGGGGGGGGGGGGGTGGGGGGGGGGGGGGGTGGGGGGGGGGGGGGGTGGGGGGGGGGGGGGGTGGGGGGGGGGGGGGGTGGGGGGGGGGGGGGGTGGGGGGGGGGGGGGGTGGGGGGGGGGGGGGGTGGGGGGGGGGGGGGGTGGGGGGGGGGGGGGGTGGGGGGGGGGGGGGGTGGGGGGGGGGGGGGGTGGGGGGGGGGGGGGGTGGGGGGGGGGGGGGGTGGGGGGGGGGGGGGGTGGGGGGGGGGGGGGGTGGGGGGGGGGGGGGGTGGGGGGGGGGGGGGGTGGGGGGGGGGGGGGGTGGGGGGGGGGGGGGGTGGGGGGGGGGGGGGGTGGGGGGGGGGGGGGGTGGGGGGGGGGGGGGGTGGGGGGGGGGGGGGGTGGGGGGGGGGGGGGGTGGGGGGGGGGGGGGGTGGGGGGGGGGGGGGGTGGGGGGGGGGGGGGGTGGGGGGGGGGGGGGGTGGGGGGGGGGGGGGGTGGGGGGGGGGGGGGGTGGGGGGGGGGGGGGGTGGGGGGGGGGGGGGGTGGGGGGGGGGGGGGGTGGGGGGGGGGGGGGGTGGGGGGGGGGGGGGGTGGGGGGGGGGGGGGGTGGGGGGGGGGGGGGGTGGGGGGGGGGGGGGGTGGGGGGGGGGGGGGGTGGGGGGGGGGGGGGGTGGGGGGGGGGGGGGGTGGGGGGGGGGGGGGGTGGGGGGGGGGGGGGGTGGGGGGGGGGGGGGGTGGGGGGGGGGGGGGGTGGGGGGGGGGGGGGGTGGGGGGGGGGGGGGGTGGGGGGGGGGGGGGGTGGGGGGGGGGGGGGGTGGGGGGGGGGGGGGGTGGGGGGGGGGGGGGGTGGGGGGGGGGGGGGGTGGGGGGGGGGGGGGGTGGGGGGGGGGGGGGGTGGGGGGGGGGGGGGGTGGGGGGGGGGGGGGGTGGGGGGGGGGGGGGGTGGGGGGGGGGGGGGGTGGGGGGGGGGGGGGGTGGGGGGGGGGGGGGGTGGGGGGGGGGGGGGGTGGGGGGGGGGGGGGGTGGGGGGGGGGGGGGGTGGGGGGGGGGGGGGGTGGGGGGGGGGGGGGGTGGGGGGGGGGGGGGGTGGGGGGGGGGGGGGGTGGGGGGGGGGGGGGGTGGGGGGGGGGGGGGGTGGGGGGGGGGGGGGGTGGGGGGGGGGGGGGGTGGGGGGGGGGGGGGGTGGGGGGGGGGGGGGGTGGGGGGGGGGGGGGGTGGGGGGGGGGGGGGGTGGGGGGGGGGGGGGGTGGGGGGGGGGGGGGGTGGGGGGGGGGGGGGGTGGGGGGGGGGGGGGGTGGGGGGGGGGGGGGGTGGGGGGGGGGGGGGGTGGGGGGGGGGGGGGGTGGGGGGGGGGGGGGGTGGGGGGGGGGGGGGGTGGGGGGGGGGGGGGGTGGGGGGGGGGGGGGGTGGGGGGGGGGGGGGGTGGGGGGGGGGGGGGGTGGGGGGGGGGGGGGGTGGGGGGGGGGGGGGGTGGGGGGGGGGGGGGGTGGGGGGGGGGGGGGGTGGGGGGGGGGGGGGGTGGGGGGGGGGGGGGGTGGGGGGGGGGGGGGGTGGGGGGGGGGGGGGGTGGGGGGGGGGGGGGGTGGGGGGGGGGGGGGGTGGGGGGGGGGGGGGGTGGGGGGGGGGGGGGGTGGGGGGGGGGGGGGGTGGGGGGGGGGGGGGGTGGGGGGGGGGGGGGGTGGGGGGGGGGGGGGGTGGGGGGGGGGGGGGGTGGGGGGGGGGGGGGGTGGGGGGGGGGGGGGGTGGGGGGGGGGGGGGGTGGGGGGGGGGGGGGGTGGGGGGGGGGGGGGGTGGGGGGGGGGGGGGGTGGGGGGGGG
Source organism: Sphaerodactylus townsendi (assembly GCF_021028975.2). Taxonomy (NCBI): domain Eukaryota; kingdom Metazoa; phylum Chordata; class Lepidosauria; order Squamata; family Sphaerodactylidae; genus Sphaerodactylus; species Sphaerodactylus townsendi. Next base: position 38,113,074 of record NC_059439.1, read on the forward strand.
GGGGGGTGGGGGGGGGGGGGGGTGGGGGGGGGGGGGGGTGGGGGGGGGGGGGGGTGGGGGGGGGGGGGGGTGGGGGGGGGGGGGGGTGGGGGGGGGGGGGGGTGGGGGGGGGGGGGGGTGGGGGGGGGGGGGGGTGGGGGGGGGGGGGGGTGGGGGGGGGGGGGGGTGGGGGGGGGGGGGGGTGGGGGGGGGGGGGGGTGGGGGGGGGGGGGGGTGGGGGGGGGGGGGGGTGGGGGGGGGGGGGGGTGGGGGGGGGGGGGGGTGGGGGGGGGGGGGGGTGGGGGGGGGGGGGGGTGGGGGGGGGGGGGGGTGGGGGGGGGGGGGGGTGGGGGGGGGGGGGGGTGGGGGGGGGGGGGGGTGGGGGGGGGGGGGGGTGGGGGGGGGGGGGGGTGGGGGGGGGGGGGGGTGGGGGGGGGGGGGGGTGGGGGGGGGGGGGGGTGGGGGGGGGGGGGGGTGGGGGGGGGGGGGGGTGGGGGGGGGGGGGGGTGGGGGGGGGGGGGGGTGGGGGGGGGGGGGGGTGGGGGGGGGGGGGGGTGGGGGGGGGGGGGGGTGGGGGGGGGGGGGGGTGGGGGGGGGGGGGGGTGGGGGGGGGGGGGGGTGGGGGGGGGGGGGGGTGGGGGGGGGGGGGGGTGGGGGGGGGGGGGGGTGGGGGGGGGGGGGGGTGGGGGGGGGGGGGGGTGGGGGGGGGGGGGGGTGGGGGGGGGGGGGGGTGGGGGGGGGGGGGGGTGGGGGGGGGGGGGGGTGGGGGGGGGGGGGGGTGGGGGGGGGGGGGGGTGGGGGGGGGGGGGGGTGGGGGGGGGGGGGGGTGGGGGGGGGGGGGGGTGGGGGGGGGGGGGGGTGGGGGGGGGGGGGGGTGGGGGGGGGGGGGGGTGGGGGGGGGGGGGGGTGGGGGGGGGGGGGGGTGGGGGGGGGGGGGGGTGGGGGGGGGGGGGGGTGGGGGGGGGGGGGGGTGGGGGGGGGGGGGGGTGGGGGGGGGGGGGGGTGGGGGGGGGGGGGGGTGGGGGGGGGGGGGGGTGGGGGGGGGGGGGGGTGGGGGGGGGGGGGGGTGGGGGGGGGGGGGGGTGGGGGGGGGGGGGGGTGGGGGGGGGGGGGGGTGGGGGGGGGGGGGGGTGGGGGGGGGGGGGGGTGGGGGGGGGGGGGGGTGGGGGGGGGGGGGGGTGGGGGGGGGGGGGGGTGGGGGGGGGGGGGGGTGGGGGGGGGGGGGGGTGGGGGGGGGGGGGGGTGGGGGGGGGGGGGGGTGGGGGGGGGGGGGGGTGGGGGGGGGGGGGGGTGGGGGGGGGGGGGGGTGGGGGGGGGGGGGGGTGGGGGGGGGGGGGGGTGGGGGGGGGGGGGGGTGGGGGGGGGGGGGGGTGGGGGGGGGGGGGGGTGGGGGGGGGGGGGGGTGGGGGGGGGGGGGGGTGGGGGGGGGGGGGGGTGGGGGGGGGGGGGGGTGGGGGGGGGGGGGGGTGGGGGGGGGGGGGGGTGGGGGGGGGGGGGGGTGGGGGGGGGGGGGGGTGGGGGGGGGGGGGGGTGGGGGGGGGGGGGGGTGGGGGGGGGGGGGGGTGGGGGGGGGGGGGGGTGGGGGGGGGGGGGGGTGGGGGGGGGGGGGGGTGGGGGGGGGGGGGGGTGGGGGGGGGGGGGGGTGGGGGGGGGGGGGGGTGGGGGGGGGGGGGGGTGGGGGGGGGGGGGGGTGGGGGGGGGGGGGGGTGGGGGGGGGGGGGGGTGGGGGGGGGGGGGGGTGGGGGGGGGGGGGGGTGGGGGGGGGGGGGGGTGGGGGGGGGGGGGGGTGGGGGGGGGGGGGGGTGGGGGGGGGGGGGGGTGGGGGGGGGGGGGGGTGGGGGGGGGGGGGGGTGGGGGGGGGGGGGGGTGGGGGGGGGGGGGGGTGGGGGGGGGGGGGGGTGGGGGGGGGGGGGGGTGGGGGGGGGGGGGGGTGGGGGGGGGGGGGGGTGGGGGGGGGGGGGGGTGGGGGGGGGGGGGGGTGGGGGGGGGGGGGGGTGGGGGGGGGGGGGGGTGGGGGGGGGGGGGGGTGGGGGGGGGGGGGGGTGGGGGGGGGGGGGGGTGGGGGGGGGGGGGGGTGGGGGGGGGGGGGGGTGGGGGGGGGGGGGGGTGGGGGGGGGGGGGGGTGGGGGGGGGGGGGGGTGGGGGGGGGGGGGGGTGGGGGGGGGGGGGGGTGGGGGGGGGGGGGGGTGGGGGGGGGGGGGGGTGGGGGGGGGGGGGGGTGGGGGGGGGGGGGGGTGGGGGGGGGGGGGGGTGGGGGGGGGGGGGGGTGGGGGGGGGGGGGGGTGGGGGGGGGGGGGGGTGCCTCCTTCTCCTTCTCCTTCTCTCTCCTTCTCCTTTTCCTCCTCCTCCTCCTCCTCCTCCTCCTCCTCCTTCTTCTTCTTCTTCTTCTTCCTCTTCTTCTTCTTCTTCTTCTTCTTCTTCTTCTTCTTCTTCTTCTCCTTCTTCTTCTTCTTCTTCTTCTTCTTCTTCTTCTTCTTCTTCTTCTTCTTCCAGGGCAGGGAGAACTCTGCCCTGTGGTTTTGGCTTTGAGTTTCTGGGCTAAATTTCTCGTGGAAGCCTAGGCGAGATCCCGGGTATGCGCTGGAAACTAGACCTCGACACAGCCGAATTCCGGAGCGATTCCATCTGGGCGCACAGCTGCCCTGGGAAAGAGGACCTTGGGAGCGCAGATGGCGGGAACTAAGCGGTGCCGGACTGGATGGGTGGACATTGCCCAGACACCCATGGCCTCGTCTCTTCCGTCCCCCTTCCTCCTCCTCCTCCTCTCCCTCCCTCCCTGAAGAAATGTGAGCATGGGGGCTGGGATGTTTAATCGTCTACGAGAATGTGGGCTTGCTGTGACAAAAACTTCCATGGATGCGTGGCCAGGAAAGAGTGGTGCTAGGTCAGCAGGCCTGCAGTTGTGAATTTGGCGTGGCTTTTGTGGTTTGATGGGTGTATGACTGACTGTGTGGACCTGAACTCCCCGGCTGTGATTCATGGCTAGTGGACAGCAGGTGTGACCGAGACCTTCCGCTGATATTCCCTCCGTCCTAGCCCTGGGATTTACAGGTTGGCTGTCTCTGAATGTGGAGGTTTCATTTAGCCCCCGTGGCGATTCGCCACTGGTAGACCTATCCTCCATAAATAGACTTAACCTCCTCTTAAAGCCATCGATTCTTTTGGCCATCACATTTTCCACGTTTCAGTTACGTGTTTTGTAAAGGAGCACTTCCTTTTGTCCACCCAAAATCTGCTGCCCATCTGCTTCATTGGATGCCTGCGAGTTCTGGTATTTTGGGGGAAGGGGAAAACATTCTCTGCGCCCACTCTTTCTACCCCGTGCAAAACTTGATGATTTTTAAAAATCACGTTCCCCCCCTTAGTGGTCTCTTTTCTAAACTGAAAAGCCCCAGACTCTTTGGCCATTCCTCATAGGGAAGGCGTTCCAACCCCCAATCACCCTGAACGCCTTCTTCCGTACTTGATCCGAATCGGCATTGTCTGTTTTGAGCTAACAGCAACCAGGAGTCAGAGGCGTAGCAAGGGGGAAACCTGCCCCACCCCGCCCCGGAATGCCCTCGCCACACCCCCACAGGGGTGCGTTGCGCACTCCCCAGCCCCCTTGGAGCTGCGCCTCTGCCAGGAATCCTCACAGTAAAGCAAAGAAACGGAGACCCGTCATGTGCCTGTTTCTTTTTCCCAGTGGGCCGTGGGGCAGGTTCTGATTGCCGGAACAATAAGCAGTGTGGGGAGCCCGTCTTCCGCAGTACTGGCGCCCCCAGTTGGATCTAAACCGTCACCCCCACCAGCCCCTTATGACTAAATTGCACATTGAGGAAGCCAGTATGGACGGCCTCAAGTGGCCCCAAGCTCTCTGTGTGCGCTTAAACCCTGCACTGCAAGAGCCCGTCCCAATTCCATCCGAATGTCATCCTCAGTTGCAAGAAAGTGACGTGCATGCATTTTGGGGAAGTTTTTGTGTATCATGTGTATACATTTTTTAGGAACACGTGGTGCACAAATTTTGGGATTGTCTCTGGCCAAGGAGCTCTGCAGAGTCCAACGGGAGCTGTTCGCAAGGCATTGAAGCCGCAGTCTTTTGAGTCACAGTGAGGATAAGAAGGTTTTGTTTAAAATGTGTGTGTGTTGTGTGGGGGTGTGTGTGGCTGAATTCAACACCACACTTTTGCAGAAGGGTGAGCGTGTCTGTCGAAACAAAACCCACACCAGCCTTTTCGCAGGGAGCTACAGCCGCATAAGGCAACGCTTGTGTTTTGTTCATTATGTGTGATTAAAATAGTCAACGGGACTTTTGTTTTCATTTGTGGTCTTCTGTGCTCGGGCCGGCGCGGTGTAGCGCTTAAGAGTAGGTGGACTCTCATCTGGAGAACCAGGTTTGATTCCCCACTCCTCCACCTGAGCGGCGGACTCTTATCTGGTGAAGCAGATTTGTTTCCCCGCTCCTACTTTCCTGCTGGGTGAGCTGGGGCCAGTCACAGTTCTCTCAGGACTCTTCTCAGCCCCACCTATCTCACAAGGTGTCTGTTGTAGGGAGAGGAAGGGAAAGGAGTTTGTGAGCAGTCTTGAGCCTCCTCACAGAAGGGGTGTGTGTGTAAATCCAAATTCTTCTTCTCTTAATTCACCTGTACGTGTGCAACTGTCCTGGCCATAGTGTGGGAAGGACAGAAGTGTCCAGTGCAGAAGTCAGCAACCTGCAGCTCTCTAGATGTTCATGGACTACAAATCCCATCAGCCCCTGCCAGCTGACAGGGGCTGATGGGATTTGTAGTCCATGAACATCTAGAGAGCCGCAGGTTGCAGACCCCTGGTCCAATGCATAGCTTGTTTATGTTATGATAGCGTTGGAAGAAAGGTTAATCAACTCCTAGCTGATGTACGGCAACCCTGCAGAGATGGTCTGCCATTGCTTGCCTCTTCCTTGGTGGTCTCCCATCTAAGTACTAACCAGGGCTGACCCTGCTTCGCTTCTGAGTTTGGGCTAGCCAAGGCCATCCAGGCCAAGCCAATTTATGCCACGGAGATCCAAAAACAGCTCGTTTTCGGCACGTGGAGGCTGCCGCAGGTGTTCTTGGAAGCTGTGACGGGGAGCAGCTGCAGGTGAGAGGTTACCGTTTTGCACAAATACAAACACACACACACACACACACACACAACCGTGCAGGTGTAATCAAGCGACGAGCCCTGGCGTGTCCAAATAAGAAGTCAGAGGCGTTTTTCCAGATACAGCAACATATCCCTGTTTATTCTTACGGGATTTAAATCTGCACTTCACGCGAAGGGGAATGGCTAGCCCTACCTCCTTCTCGAGGGAAGACTGTTGAATCTACAACCCCACCCCCGCCAGGAATCTGGGAGGTGGGCCAGGAGCTATCCCAGAACCTACGTATCTAACGGCGATGTGTGGGCCCCACTTGCGGATATCTAAATCTGCAGCTCAGGGCCACTCTGACACGAGACAGGTTTTTCCCGCCAACCTGGGGTACCCCCCCAGATTTGCAGAAAAAACTAACATCGTTAAAAAATACATTGGGGGGGGGGTTTCAATCCCACCCCCCAAAATAAAGATTGTTCTCTGCATTTGCGCCGGCCTCTGGTGTGGTTGTTTCTGGGGTCCAGCACAGCCTGAAAGCCACTCTGGAACTGGCGAACAAACCCCGGGAGGCGTAGCAAGGAAACGGCGGCTTCGGAGAGCAGACTGTGTGACATTGCCTCCCCTGCTGAATTGCCTCCCCTCCCCTGAATTGCCTCCCTACCCTCTCCAAACTCCACCTCCATATCTCTAGAAATTTCCCAACGTGTAGTTGGCCACCCTACTCAGAGCAACCCCCGTCCTCCCCACACATAAGCCCTGACCCTAGACTCCACACTTCTGGCCCTTGGCCGGCCTGGGCTGGCATTCCAGCCCTCCGTATCTGTCTCCCTAGGGGTGAGGCTGGGAGAGGAAAATTAATTAGAGAGAGTAATAAAATTGCTCTCGATATTAAAACACCGCCAAGAGGATAGACGCCTGCAGGTTTCTCAGCCTGGCCGACGAGCTCCAGTGTGAAGCTGGCCACGTAACGGGGCTCCTTTTGGCATCTCCTTCCCCCTGACGCTCTGGCCCGGAGCTCTGCCTTACCGGCCCCCAGGCTAGAGGCAGAATCTGGGCTCCAGCATCCTTGCCTTCGGTCGGACGCTTCCTCTGGGACTCGAAAGCTGGTTGGGTAATAACAAACAGAGCTGCTCTGTTGGGGAGGGCAGGAAGCCTCCTAACTCCACTCCCCGCCACCAGTGGAAGAAGGGGTGGACGTGAAGGAACAAAGAACGGGACTGAACACGGAGGCTGGTGTTAGTTCCGGGAGGGACGTGGCGTCTACTCTCTTAGGGGAAGGGGCCAGAACCCCAGGGCTCCATCGCAGCAGCTCAGGGCCCAAGGAACGGCCCACCCATTCTGCAAAGGCCAGGCCAGCGATCCAGTCCCACAGACACCCCAGGACTCTCGGGGAGGTCTTTGCCACGCTTCTTCAGCAGATACTGCAAGTCCCCGATTTGGGGGCGTCAGGAACGCTGTTGCGGTTCAGGTCCGGCGGGACGGAGCCTTTGGCCCCCCAGACGTTCAGCTCGTCGAAGATACCCATCTCGACCATCTCTTCCTGCCACGGGATGGGGACGTTCCCCGTCGAGAACTCGTCGTAAAACGCCTTGTCCGAGTCGTCCAGTGCGACGCCCTTCACGGTGGAAAAGGCACCCACGTCGCTAATGTCCTTGGCATAGACCACCTTGGGGTCTGGCACGAAGGGCGGCTCCAGCAAACCTGAACACAAGACCCAGGAAGGGGCAGGGGAAGCCAGAGATGGAGAAGAGGGAGTTATGCACAGGAAGGAGAAGAGGAGGAGTTTGGATTTATATTCCCCCCCTTTCTCTCCTGTAAGGAAACTCAAAGGGGCTTACTATAATAACAAGCCTTTATTGGCATAAAATAAGCATACAAAATAAGCATACAAAATTTACCCATTATTGCTCACAGTTATAGACACTGGTACTAAAATATATACATGGTCCTTCTGTAACTATAGAACATTCCTTCATCGAATACTTACAGAAGTTATAAAAATTACTGCTGGCTATATGTGGTCATAATACATAGACATTGATTAGTATCCATCTAGACTTACGTCTATTATCTTTAGCAGAAATTTTGCTACATTCTCGCACACTGTGGGATCCATGTTGTTCAAAAGCATAGGTATCTTAAGAGCATCAGTTAGATTGTTATACAGAAATGGGATAAGTGCAGATTGCGACATTCTGGTTTTTGCAAACCGTACACAATGAAAAAGGGTATGATCGAGTGTCTCCACCTGACCCATATTGCATGGACATAGCCTCCTCTGTTTATCAATTTGTTGATATCTGCCATAAAGCAGCATAGAAGGCATTAGATTGAATCTGGCCAGTGTTACAATCTCCTTTTCCTCCTCCCCCTGCAACAAACACCCTGTGAGGCGGGTGGGGCTGAGAGAGCTCCCAAGAGCCGGGACTAGCCCAAGGCAGGTGTTGGAGTGCACGAGCAAATCTGGTTCCCCAGATAAGCCTCCACAGCTCAAATGGCAGAGCGGGGAACCAAACCCTGTTCTCCAGGCTAGAGTGCACCCGCTCGTAACCATGACACCACGCTGGCTCTTCCACCCACGCCGTGCCAAATCACGCTGCTCGCGGAACGAGAGGTTCTCACCTGCCTCAAGTCTGTTCCAGTTCATTTTTTTGAAAAAGACGTGGTTCTTAAGTTCGGAGCAGGTGTTGTTTTTGAAGCCCAGGCGCTGGGCGGGTTCTTTGGCCATCAGCCCCTCGCAGCAGGCTTTGCAGTCGGCACTGAACTTTTCAGTGTACGCCACAGGGTCGTTGAGGATACGGCGGGTCACTTCCTTGTTCTCTACCTGCAACGGATGGGGAGAGAGAAGGCCGGGCTTCAGAGACCACCCGTCCTGGCAGTCCTGTGACCCACACCTTGATAAGTTCCTTGTCCCAGTACCTGAACCAGAATTGAGGGACAGAGGGACTCCTCAGGACCCACAGCCAGAGGGTTCAGGACAGCAACGTTTCGATTCTACCTGGCTTCTCTACCCCCTACAGGGGCGTAGCCAGTGGTGGGATCCAAAAATTTTAGTAACAGGTTCCCATGGTGGTGGGATTCAAACTGTGGCGTAGCGCCAATGGGGCTGAGCGGGGCACAACGGGGGCGTGGCTGGGCATTCCGGGGGCGGGGCATTCCTGGGTGGGGCTGTGGCAAGGACGCAGCTGCTGCGCCAGTCCTTGGGCAGGAAACGAATGCACGCAGGCGCAGGCTGCCACGCATGCCGGTGCATTTCCTGCTAGACTGCTTCAAGTTCTGCGCACTACTGCTGAGAGGAGGGGCGTAACTAAGGCCAAAATCACGTGGCAAAATCACCCATTAGTTACCCCCTCTTGGCACACACAAATAATTAGTAGCCTACTCTCGGGAACCTGTGAGAACCTGCTGGATCCCACCTCTGGGCGTAGCTAGGGAAAATGGAGCCCAGGGCAGTTTTCCACCACTTCCTATGGCCCCTGTGCCCAACTTACCTTAGCCGGCAGTGGGCAAGGCGGGGCTGGGCAGGGGCGTGCATAATGGCATCAGCTGGCCCTGGCGAGGTGGGGACGGGCAGAGGTGCCCGGTAGTGGCCTTTGCTGCACCTGGCTGGGAGAGGCTGTGGGGCAGGGCGAGGGGGCAAGGAGGAGGGGTGTGGGGGCAAATTTCTGCCCCACATGTGACCCCAATGGCATCCGCCCTGGGCGCCTGTCCCCACCCCGTCCTGTGGTAGCTACGCCACTGAACCCTTACCCCTCCTTGTTCTCGGATACCTTTCCTTTGTTCCTTTTCTCTTCCCCTTCCTCTCCCCCTTCTTTACCGATTTCTCCCTGTTGCAGTTTAATGAGGCCATCCAGAATTTTAAAGTCAATAAGGATTTTAAGCAAAACTTATATGTCGTAATGGTATATTGTTTTAATCCGTTGTATTTTTGGTCAGGAACAGGCAGGATAGACGTTGAAAAGGAAAGAGAAAAGACGTGGCAGGCGCCACGGGAGATGTCAGCAGGTGCTGTGGTACGCGTGGGCGCCACGCTTGGGGGGCCCCTTGCCTCTGGGTCCTACCTTCTCCCCCCTGCTCCGGAAAGCTCCTTTTGCTGCGATCATTTCATACAGAGTTACTCCCAAAGTGAAGTAGTCCACGCTGTAATCATACTCCACCCCTTTCAGGAGCTCCGGGGCTGTAAATCCTGCAGGCGGGAGGGAGGAAGTAGAATTGAGTGCCAGCTGGGGAAGGTTTGCTCTAGCCCCCCACCACCACCTGAGCCCCCTCCCCTAATACTCACCTGGTGTGCCTGCAAACCCTTTGGTCTTGTCTTGGCCTTCTGGGATTTCTATAGCCAAGCCTAAATCCGAAAGACGAACATGCCCTGGAGGGGAAGGGAAATGTTCTAAGACCGCCAGAAAGCCTCGGGCATTAAATAGGAAAAGGGTTTTTAAAAATGCAGAGATTGGGTCAGTTGTTAAAATCCTAATCTCAAACGAACAAACCTGATTGGCCAAAAGAATCCTACACTGACTTTGACGGGCGATACTGTCGGAGCTTTGTTATTTTCAGTGTGTTTTCCCCGATTGCTTAGCAAACCCAGACTTTTGCCTCTCAGAGAAACCAAATCTTTCTGGGGCAGAGGTCTGCAATCTGCAGCTCTCCAGATGTTCATGGACTACAAATCCCATCAGCCCCTGCCAGCATGGCCAATTGTCGGGGGCTGATGTGATTTGTAGTCCATGAACATCTGGAGAGCCGCAGGTTGCAGACCCCTGTCTGGGGGGGTCTTCCTGACTTCCAGCATTTGGGTTTCTTTACCTGCATCATCCAGCAAGACGTTCTCCGGCTTGAGGTCCCGGTAGACGATGCGGTTCTGGTGAAGATGCTCCAGGCCACAGATAATCTGGGCCGAATAGAACATGGCCCGGGGCTCCTCAAAGCCGGGGTTGTCCTCATCTACATTGTACATGTGGTACCTGGAGAAGAAAATAGCATTCTGAAGAGGAAATATATTTCCACACACCTGCAGAATAAGAGCTTTCAAAATTGCTGTCCAATTTTTTCAAAATTTTTCAAAATTTTTCAAAATTCGATTTTTAAATATACTGCAGTGTCTCTCTCTCTCTCTCTGTGTTTGTTTTGCATACATTATATCACAAAATTTTAAAACAGGTTGAATCCCAGTGTTAACCCTTTTTGTGAAGGAGCAGCAATTGGGGACCCAAGATCCAAATCTGGCCGCCTGAAATGTATCAGTCGCTTCCCTTGTTTGGCAACTCAAATGCAGGCAAGATGTGCGCAGGGGGAGGATCGGAGCTCTCTACCAATCCCTTTGAAAGATAAGGGAGTCCTCCTGGCAGGAGCGTACCGCCCAAGGGGAGATACAGGGTCAAACGTCCCTGGGTGGAAACCATTTAGTCACGTGGGGGGCGTAAAAAACCCCACGCCCCTCCTCCTTCCCCCTGGGTCCATACACAGGCTTCAAAACAAGTGACTTGTAGACTTGGTGTAACCCGGGTGGCAGAGGGGTGTGTGGAAAACTCAGATTTTGCACCAGACTACATTTTCCTTAGATACACCTTTGCCTCCTGATCCACCATATCTTTATCCCCAGTTACTGGCTCAATTTGCACTCTGGAAAATGCTGCTTGCCACCCCAAGCCAAATCCAGCAGATCCAGATAGGGTGGCCAACCTCCAGGCAAGGCCTGGAGATCCCTTGTAATTGTATCTCGCTGCCAGTCAACAGAGACCAGTTCCCCGACTTGAGGTTACGAGAAAGTTGACTTTGGCACATGGATCTGAACTAGGCAGCTGAAACCAGCTATGCAAGAGGCCCAGGACCTCCGCGCCAGGGGCAACCCCCCCCCCCCCGTGGGGCCACGCAAGAGGGTCTGGGGACTCAAGGCATTCTCACCTGAGGTCTCCCCCGTTCATCAACGTCATGACGAGGCAGAGGTCGTTCTTGGTCTGGAAGGCGTACGCCAACGTGACGATGAAGCGGCTGTGGACCTTGGCCAGGATCCGCTGCTCTATAATTGCACCCTGGGAGACAAGAAGCGAGATGTCCGGAGTCACCCGGGCTCTGCTGGCCCACGTCTCGGGCTCTGAGCCCACCGGAATTGCCGCATTCCAAGCCCTGTGGAGGTCAGGCGTGCCTTTCCATTTAATTCTCTTTGGGATGGAAAGTACTATCAAGCCACACCCAAGTTACAGCATCCCTGCGGAGCGGTGCTTCCCAACCTTATCTCTCTCTCTCTCTCTCTCTCTCTCTCTCTCTCTCTCTCTATCTATCTATCTATCTATCTATCTATCTATCTATCTATCTATCTATCTATCTATCTATCTATCTATCTATCTATCTATCTATCTATCTATCTATCTATCTATCTATCTATCTATGTTCTATGTTCTACCTTCTACTTTCTATCATCCATCTATCCATCTATCCTTCTATCTTCTCTCTTCTCTCTCTCTCTCTCTTTCTTTCTTCTCTCTCTCTCTCTCTCTCTCTCTCTATCTATCTATGTTCTATGTTCTACCTTCTACCTTCTATCCTATCATCCATCTATCCATCTATCCATCTATCCTTCTATCATCTCTCTTCTATCATCTCTCTCTCTCTCTCTCTGTCTCTCTCTCTCTATCTATCTATCTATCTATCTAATCTATCTATCATATTTTTAGGCCGCCCTCCCCAGCAGGCTCAGGGCAGTGTACATCATAATTAAAACTTAAAATAAAATGTAAAACAGTAGTTCAAGCTGTAATTTTCACTTGTGAACCCCTTGGCAACCCATTTTCCTAAAATTGTACCCTTATATTAGCAAACTCCTTACATAATTTTTTTTCTTATGTACCCCCTAACGCTCTGGCACATACCCCTGGGGATACGCAAACCCCAGGCTGGGAACCATGGCCGTAGAGTTTTCAAGGTGAGAGACAGAGGTAGTTTGCCATTGCCCTGGACTTGTATTGTCGAAGGCTTTCACGGCCGGGATCACTAGAGTGTTGTGGGTTTTCTGGGTTGTATGGCCGGGTTCCAGTAATGCCAGGAGAAAATGCCACTGGAACACGGCCATACAACCCAGAAAACCCACAACACCCTGGACTTCCTTGGTGGTCTCCCATCCAAATGAACTGGGGTGGACTTTGCTTAGCTTCTGAGAACTAACCAGACCAGGTTAGCCCTAGGACATCCAGGCCAGGGTAGCCATTCCCCTTGTGAACCTCAGTGCCCTACTTCTCGACTCTTGAAGAGGCCTGCTTGCCACACACTCACAACCTTTTTGCCCATGTGTGCGTCCGGCTGTTATAGTTTTTAAAAGGAGAGAAGTGGAGGACTTTGCCCCCGCCCTGCTACATTTGTAATTCAGCATGGTGGGCACAGCAACAAAATGGCCGCTGCAGGAGGCGGAGCCAAACACGAAATCTATGATTCTCTTATCTGTATGTTAAAATCTGTATAAGGCGGCTTCCTGGGTATGTGGCCCTTAACTCCGGCTGTACTGAACAAGGCCAGAGCATAAATTTAGTAAGGATGGGGCCTGGATACCAACTGTGGGACTTGTATGGCAATGAAGGGCAGGTGACGTTGGCGTCCCTTTTGGGATGGAGCACCAGCAAAGTGTCTAGGGGAGCTACAGCCTCTGCAGGTGAGAGCGGTCCCCGAGGGCATCGCACCCACAGCCCATCACACACTAGCAGAGGCTGGCTGGCCTCCTATGTCAAGGGTGGCCCCACCTGATCCTGCGTCCCTCCTGGCTTGGGAGTCATTGACACTGATGCGCTTTGACACCGTCTTCGCGGGACCTGCTGCCTGAGCTGGTGAGCACCTAAATCGCAAGCTTCTTTTGGACGGGGGATTAGGAAGGCTAATTTTATCAGGCTGGAAATAATTCCAAGAGAGGCAGAAGGGGGGTTAGCTGGGGGGATGGGAGGGAGGGAGCAACTGTATAGCAGTGTGCATTGGTCCCATTGCAGCACCTGCCTGGGGAGGAGATGGCGTCTGGTTGTTCCCAATTTGGTACAAATCTACAAACGTCTGGTCCTTGGCTATAGCCACACAGTTGCAAGAAGAAGAAGGAGAAGAAGGAGAAGGAGAAGAAGGAGGAGGAGGAGAAGAAGAAGAAGAAGAAGAAGAAGAAGAAGAAGAAGAAAGAGAAGAGAAGAGAAGAGAAGAGAAGAGAAGAGAAGGAAAAGAAGGAAAAAAGAAAAAAGAGAAAGAAGAGAAGAAGAAAAAAGACAAAGAGAAAAGAAGAAAAAGAGAAAAGAAGGAAAAGAAGGAAAAAAGAGAAAGAGAAGAGAAGGAAAAGAAAGAAAAGAAGGAAAAAAGAGAAGAGAGAAGAGAAGAAAAAAGAAGAGAAAAGAGAAAGAGAAAGAAAAAAGAGAAAGAGAAAGAGAAGAAGAAGGATAAGGAGAAAAAGAAAAAGAAAACGAGAACGAGAACGAGAACGAGAAGGAAGAAGAAGAAGAAAAAGAAGAAAAGAGAAAGAGAAAGAGAAAGAGAAAGAGAAGGAAGAAGGAGAAGAAGGATAAGGAGAAGAGAAAGTAAAAAGAGAAAGAGAAGAGAAGAAGGAGAAGGAGAAGAAAGAGAAGAAAGAGAAAGAGGAGAGGAGAAGAAAAAAGAAGAAAAAGAAAAAAGAGAAAGAGAAGAGGAGAGGAGAGGAGAGGAGAGAAGTAAGGAGCAGAAGAAGAAAAGAGAAAGAGAAAGAAGAGAAGGAAGGAGAAGGAGAAGGAGAATGCACTTCTTCTTCCTCCCACCCAATTTGGATTTACTTCAAACGCCAATGAGCCGCCTCCCCCCTCCTCGCAAAAATGAGAGACGACAGGATCGGAACACAAGGGTATATGACCGACTGCCTCCTCACCTCGTAGCCCTGCCGCTTCTTGAGCCGTTTCTTGTTGAGCCGCTTGTTGGCGTACATCTTGCCCGTGGCCCGCATCTGGCAGGCGCACACCTCCCCGAAGCCCCCTTTCCCCAGCACCCGGAAGTCCAGGAACCACTCGTCCGTCACGCTCTCGGCCTCCAGCCACTTGAACTGGAGGAAGCGAAGGAAGCAGAGGCTCTCCTTGTACTTGCCGAAGGCCTTCTCCTCCAGGAACTTCAGCAGATGCTGCTCGGACTCCTTGAAGAGGTCGCCGTGCCCGTGCTTGGCGTCCTCCTTCACCCTCATGATGGCCTTCTCCTCCAGGAAGGAGCAGAAGTCCTTGGAGGCCGAGTCAAAGTACTTGTTGATGCTCTGCTGGGCCTTCTGGGGCCGCTCAGATGCCTCCGCCTGGCCGTAGTCCTCCATGTCCAGCCACAGGTTGCCCGCCGCCTTGAACTCGGTGGTCTCCTCGAGGAACTGCTGGAAGAGCTTCTTGCCGATGGGCTGCCTCACGCAGATGTAGTTGAAGCCCAGGTCCAAGGAATCCTTCAGGTGTTCACACTTGGAGATGTGAGCGAGCTTCAGTTTCGCCCGCATCCGCCGGTCCCGGCCGGAGCTCACGCAGCTACCGTCCAGTTCGAGGAAATACGTAGGGCCATTATTAGCCCTGCATGGTCTCGAGGCCACCGATGTCCATGTTGGCGGTGGGTCACCTGGGAGGCAGGGACAGAAAAGAGATGTTTGTGGCAGAGAGCCTTTGTACCCAGGGGGCAGCTCAGTTTCAACACCTGCTAGGGCTGCCAGTTTCCTGGTGGGGCCTGGAGTTCTCCAGCATTCGTTCGTTCATTCGTTCGTTCGTTCGTTCGCTCGCTCGCTCGTTCGTTCGTTGTTTGTTTGTTTTTCAAATTTATATACCGCCCTTCCGTGAAAGGCTCAGGGCAGTGTCCAACATCAATCATACATTAAAATCAGTTCAAACAATCCCTGCCCATAATTAAAAGAACCACATATAAATGGCAGATGGCTTCGACGCCCACCCCTCCCGCTTTCTTGTGCCCACGGGAGGCCAGATGTATACTGTATAGCGGGATAGCGATGTTACCACGGCTGGCCAAATGCCTGGCGGAACAGGTCCGTTTTGCAGACCCTGCGGACAGTGATGGGATGCAAAAATTTTAGTAACAGGTCCCCATGGTGGTGGGATTCAAACAGTGGCGTAGCGCCAATGGGGCTGGGCGGGGCACGATGGGGGCGTGGCCAGGCATTCCAGGGGCGGGGCATTCATAATTTCTCTGTTACTGTAAAAAACTCTTACTGTAAAAAAAAGTTCCTAATTTCCAGCTGGTATCTTTCTGTCCATAATTTAAACTCATTATAGCAAGTCCTGTCGTCTCCTGCCAACAGAAACAACTACTTCTCCTCTAATTGACTGCCTGTCAAATACTTAATACTTTCAAATACTTAATTTTGTTTCTAGAAATCAGAAGAAGGAGACTTTCCTTAAACAAGGAACTTTACCATATTTCTAAAACATGTTTTTAAAACAGCCCAACAGGGAGAATTATCCCGTTTTCTCCCTTAGCTAACCAGCCACATAGGAAACAACAGGACTTCATGATTTTTGGATCTAATGGAATTTCTAACGGAAAAGAAGACCCAATTAGTCACCCACTCTCGGCACACACAAGTAATTAGTAACCCACTCTCGGGAACTGGTGAGAACCTGCTGGATCCCACCTCTGCCTGCGGAAACTCTGTATGTCCCACAGGGCCCTGATCTCACCTGGGAGCCTGTTCCACCAAGTAGGGGCCAGGACTGTAAAGCCGGATCGCTTTGGGGCCGGGAATCACCACTCCGAAGAGCGGAGGGGCCTAGAGGGGCGATAGAGGGAGAGACGGTCCCTTAGATCACAACCTGATATCCAGCTTCCAGTCCAGTCACACTTTAGAGACCACAAGACTTTGGGGGTACAAACTTTTGAGACTCAGATCTCCCTTTATCAGACAGGGCGGAGCGCTGGCTCCCAAAAGTTGATACCTTGGAAATCTGGTTGGCCTCAGATCTAATTCTAGAGCAGAGCAACATGGCAGAGGTCAGTTTCCCGGAAGGTCAGTTTACCGGAAGAAAACTGCTTTTCTCTTCTTTGGAGGGTGGCCTCCCAGGGCGTGATTGATTGATTGATTGATTGATTGATTGATTGATTGATTGATTGATTGATTGATTGATTGATTGATTGATTGGATTTGTAGACCGCCCAAGGGGCTCTGGGCGGTGCACAACAACGTCAACATATATACAGTGTATAACAAAGGATCGCAATAGTGACCACATAAACAATAGTTACATTTACTAAAATCCATTAAAATCCATTAAAACAGCGGTCAATACAACAATAACAGGCGTCCCATAACCCAAATTTATTAAAAAGCCTCCCCAAAAGGAGGGAACGGCCGGACTCCTCCCTAGGAGGGTAACGTAGATGTAAACAGAAATAGAATGGTAAAAATACGTGAGTAAGGGGGGGCGCGCTGAAGTTATACCTGCTGAAGTCAGACAGAGGTGATTGGTTATTGCTTGCCTCTGCATAACAATAATACAACACAATAACCTTTATCGGGCAGACTAATGTAAACAACATTGAGAAGTTGTTTACAACCTGACTGGAAACCGTTCCATCAGGGGTGGCGACAGATTGACCACAGTAAAACAAGTTATCAACAGGAAATAAAAGTTAAACCTTCTATAAACTATTACAAATTTAAAAAATGGAGAAGAGCCTGAATTTACAACGTTAAATATATATGTATATATATATATGTGTGTGTGTTTTAAAAAAGGCCCGTGGTTATCTCTCTTTTGAAGAACGTGCAGGTACCTGCAAAAGAAACTTCGCAACTTCTTCAAGAATCTCAGCATCACTGCTGTTGAGGAAGAAAGCCAAGTTGGATGCTACGATGACCCCAGATTTGTCAGCGGATACACCGCAAAGCAACGGGGGCGTTTAACTTTTTCGTATTTTCGGCAATCAAATAAAATAGGGCTGATTGATTCCAGCTGATTCGGGCAGAGATCACAGACTCTGTCCTGGAGGGGAAACATCAAACTTTGCCCTAGTTAAGATCCATCTCTGTCTGGGCACAAAAAGATCGAGGTACTTGACGATATGCCTATGAGTAAGGGGGGGTGTTATGGAAAAATGGGGGACCTACTGAGGTCTGTCTCTTCCTCTAACGCTGCCCCTTTGTGGCTCCACACCCCCACACCCCCAGGAACTTCCCAAACCAAAGCTGGCAACCACAGGCCCCAGGTGCGAGGAGAGAACAGGACAAAATAATTTTCGAAGCAGGGCAGGGGAGAGAAAGCCTTTCTTGACTCAGTTAGGCCAATTGGGGTTCGGTGACCCCCAAATCGAGCTGCCAGCTCTGGTTGGCAGATTCCTGGAGATTTGGGAGGAATGCCCTCGCAGGTGATTTTCAGGCCCATTTGGAGTGCTCTCTGCTCATGCTCAGGAGCGTATCTCCTTTTCACCTCTGGTCTCTCCCTCCAGGCCGTTCTTGCCTCGCACAACACCAAGGCCAAGACTCGCACCCCAAATGATTTACAACATGTGTCAATTCTGGAGGGCCCAAATTACAACAGGTGTAAATTTGGAGCCCCCCTCCTCCCCCTGGCTGCACCCTGGCCCACGATTTTGGTTATAAAAATCTCAGAGAAGATTTTGCAGCTCTCCTACGTCTGCTGAAATGAGCCCTGATTCATAAAAGTTTTGCTGGAATAAAAATTAACGGTGAACGCGCCACTAAACTCCTCTTTCATTATGACACTAGCAGCCGCGCGATCGATCTGTGCTGTGCGTGGATTCCCTTAGGGCAGGGGTCTTCAAACGATGGCCCTCCAGGTGTTCAGGAACTACAGTTCCCATCAGCCCTGCCACTTGGCCATGCTGGCAGAGGCTGATGGGAATTGTAGTCCATGAACATCTGGAGGGCCATAGTTCGAAGACCTCTGCATTAGGGGAACATGGCGGGAGGACTGAGGCTCTTCTACGACATCTTAGGAAGGAGGATAAGGTGAACTGTGCCTTTTTCGGGTCTAAAAAGGGTCCCCCTTTCGGAGTCCTCTGAAATAGGTAGAAACAGGACTACCCCCTTGTAAGTTCATGCACAATAGAATAGTATTACAGGCATCAAACCTAGAAAGTGACTTTTTGGAAGCTCCATGCACCACTCGAGATAGCTGGGTTCATTTTCCACACTACTGGAAAACACAAACAAAGAATCTGTCCTGCCATCTTCAGGTAGGCCCTGACATTTCGATTTGAGCCCAGCATACCCGTATCAGTTCCAGACTCTCCAGAACGGATGCTCCCCTTCTCTTCCGCATTTCTTCCTGCAGTAACACAATGGCATGAATGGCGCAAGATTTCGTGGTGAATCGGCACTTGATT
Source organism: Sphaerodactylus townsendi (assembly GCF_021028975.2). Lineage (NCBI taxonomy): Eukaryota > Metazoa > Chordata > Lepidosauria > Squamata > Sphaerodactylidae > Sphaerodactylus > Sphaerodactylus townsendi. The sequence goes on from NC_059439.1 coordinate 38,131,450, forward strand.
CAGACCGCTGCTAACCACAGAGCCTGTCACGCACATTTTTGACTCTGTGGCTCCAGAGCAGAGACCCCCCTCCTTCTGAACCTGTGGGCGCCTTTGGAATTCTCATGCCGCATGAAGCAGAACTACACCCACCCAGAGGGAGCCCAAATGCAGGAGAGAAAAGAAATGATTTGAAAATATACTGGGAAAGAGGAGCGGAGAGAAGAAAGCAGTGACGGACGCTCTAACGGAGACAACCTGACTTTGGGGTGCTGTGTGGTTTCCGGGCTGTCTGGCCGTGTTCTAGCAGCATCCTCTCCTGACGTTTCGCCTGCATCTGTGGCTGGCATCTTCAGAGGATCTGAAGATGTATATATCACAGTATATCTACTCCACTTGCTTTCCATTCCTACCATCAGATCCTCTGAAGATGCCAGCCACAGATGCAGGCGAAACGTCAGGAGAGAACGCTGCTAGAACACAGCCAGACAGCCCGGAAACCACACAGCACCCCAGTGATTCCGACCGTGAAAGCCTTCGATCACCTGACTTTGATTTGCAAGCCATTCAGCTCTCCGGTGGCCAACCAGAAGCCTTGCTGAGCAAGACCCCATGTGGCCATGCCCCCTTTCCAAAAACAATGTGTGGGCACCAGAAAAGGTGTTGGGCACTAGGGTGCCCATGGGCGCCCTTTTGGAGATGCCTGGTCTAGAGAGGTGGTTGCCAGCAGACTCCCGCCAAAGTGCCACAGGCGCCAGGATTTTTCGGTGGTGCCCACCGTTCTGTACGGCCGGAAGCCCCCGTCTTTCTGCATAGCTCGGGGTCCCATGCCCTCTGTGCAGCAGCAGCCTTGCCACATTTGGGTTGGCACAGGTGCCTCCAAATGCAGCCAGCCTGACGCCGGGTAGCTACACGCTGGACAGCAAAGATTGCCACCCAGGGGGGCGGCTCAGTTTTAATAGTCTTTGTGCTGAGGAAGCTCTAGACTCCTCGAAATAGTCGCCCACTTCTTAAAATAGACTCTTTCCCTGCAGTGCTTTCCCTGCGGAGGCTGGACGCAGTGTCAGCTCACGGTGCGTGTGTGCGGTGGGGGGGGGGGGTGTGGCGGCGAGAGCCGCACATGCCAAACTGGGTGCCACGTGGGGCATTTGGGGATAGGGGGCGCCAGCGACCCAAGTCTCGTGGTTGGGCAAGGGACTTGTCCAATCCCATTAGGGTCTCGCCAGCAAAACCTCGATAATCCACGTGGTAAGCGGATTCCGTGGCCTAAGTGGAGATCCACAGGACACTCCAGGAGTCCCGGTAATGGGACTGCCTCCTTTTGCATGCGGCCTCTGGCGATGACTCACTGCCCGCAGCTGCTGGGGGCCCGGGCAGGAAGGCCGCACACCAAGGCAGGCGGTCCAGATTGCTTCTCACCCCAAGGGTCTGCCAAGGGTTCTGGAGAGTCCTCGCCAGGGCATCGTTCTGATGAACCAATGTAGGTGTAATAAGATTCCAGTCCTGAACTTGCCTGTCAGAACGATGTGTTAAAACAGCAGGACAAGAAGAAGAAGAAGAGGAAGAGGAAGAGGAAGAGGAAGAAGAAGAAGAAGAAGAAGAAGAAGAAGAAGAAGGGGAAGAAGAAGAAGAAGAAGAAGAAGAAGAAGAAGGGGAAGGGGAAGGGGAAGGGGAAGAAGAAGACGAAGAAGGGGAAGAAGGGGAAGAAGAAAAGGAAGAAGAGGAAGAAGAAGAAGAAGAGGAGGAGGAGGAGGAGGAGGAGGAGGAGTTTGGATTTATACGCCACCTTTCTCTCCTGTAAGGAGACTCAAGGTGGCTGACAAACTCCTTTCCCTTCTTCTCCCCACAACGGACACCTTGTGAGGTAGGTGGGGCTGAGAGAGTTCTGAGAAGACTGTGACTAGTCCAAGGTCACCCAGCAGGAATGTAGGAGTGCAGAAACACATCTGGTTCACCAGACAAGCCCCTGCCACTCAGGTGGAGGAGTGGGGAATCAAACCTGGTTCTCCGGATTAGAATAGACTAGAACCCAGGTGGCCTCTCCAAGAGGGCAGCCTATACCTGCTGGCCCACCACACCAGGCAAAGTTGCATTTGGGGTAACAGCTGGCTCTGTTAGTCAATTTTGATGATGGTCGTAGATCCGGTAGGGGAATACATGATTGGTGAACTACTGGATTCAGTCTGGGGCGTTTCTGGAAATAGGGGAGGGGCTTCCAGGCTGCCTACGTCCCCGTTAATTTATGTTTTAACTGGATTATTTTGTAATTTTAACTGTTTTTTTTAAATTGCTCAGACGGTTTAACTTTTTTTAAATGTCCGCTGCCTTGTGGGCCCTAATGGGTCAGAGTGACATAAAAATGATTGACATAAAATAAATAAATAAACCTTTCCTTCTTTGCTTTGCACCCATTCTGATGACATTACTGGAGACAGTCATGGCCACAATTATCGGCCTGGCTGCCATGATATGGCAGTGTTTTGTTAGGCCTGTTTGCAGGTTGGCATCTGCAGAACCCCCCCCCCCCTCCCAAAAAAGATGAGCGAAGGGTTTTCTGCAAATACCAAACTGCAAACAGGCAAAAACCGTCATTTTCTGTAGATGTTCTTTCTCTATTGCAGCCCCCACCCCACGGAACGAGGTCAGAAAGGTGCCCGCCACCCTGGCTTTCCGCAATTTATGCAAAAATGAACTATTCAAGCCTATTCAAGGAGCAGCAGTGGCGTAGGAGGTTAAGAGCTCGTGTATCTAATCTGGAGGAACCGGGTTTGACTCCCAGCTCTGCCGCCTGAGCTGTGGAGGCTTATCTGGGGAATTCAGATTAGCCTGTGCACTCCCACACACGCCAGCTGGGTGACCTTGGGCTAGTCACAGCTTCTCGGAGCTCTCTCAGCCCCACCTACCTCACAGGGTGTTTGTTGTGAGGGGGGAAGGGCAAGGAGATTGTCAGCCCCTTTGAGTCTCCTGCGGGAGAGAAAGGGGGGATATAAATCCAAACTCCTCCTCCTCCTCCTCCTTCTTCTTCTTTTTGAACAGATAGCAGGGTTGCATTCTACCAAATGGTTTTTACAGACTTACTTGGATAAATGATTAGGGATTGACATCGACACTGCTGTGTACAGCTTTACTGTAAGTAGGATCCTACGTAATTTTTGCACAACGTGTCACATTAAGACCTCTGTTATGTTTCAATTCTCTCTTCTAGGTTTCCGTTTGGTTCCCTACTTCTAAAACCCAAACGCGTTGTTGATTGAATGTCCCCTTTTGTTGACTGTAAAGACTCATTGTACAGAATCTGCTTAGTCAGGGGTCTGCAACTTGCGGTTCTCCGGATGTTCATGGACTACATTCCCATGGCCAATTGGCCATGGTGGCAGGGGCTGATGGGAATTGTAGTCCATGAACATCTGGAGAGCTGCAGATTGCAGACCCCTGGCCTAGAGTCTTTGTGGGAAAGGCCAACTACAAGTACAGTATATAAAAGAACATAAATAATAAAATGCCATAATCCCATGCTCTTTCCTAGTGGGAAAAAGGATCTCCGGCTCCTTCCGCACATGCAGAATAATGCACTTTCAAACTGCTTTCAGTGCTCTTTGAAGCTGTGCGGAATGGCAAAATCCACTTGCAAACAGTTGTGAAAGTGGTTTGAAAACGCATTATTTTGCGTGTGCGGAAGGGGCCTCTAACACAGGATGCAGGGGGTTCTGTGTTTTCCCATTATGAGGGCTGCTGCTCCCAGAATGCTGTATAGTTATATGTATAAAATAATGATCAAAGCAGCCCATGCAACAATAGCCTTGGGCTGGAAGGAAAAGAAAAAATGGACATTTCAGAGATGGTTAGAATATATCTGGGAACAAGTGACACTGGATATTTTCGATATACTAACCAAAAATAAGACGTGGCAAGATAAACAGAAGATATGGATAATATACATGGACTGGATGAAAGAAGCTCGAGTCGATGAAGAAATATGGGAGAAGAGGCTACAGAGAATGAACTTACTGCTGTTTGTGTGACAAAACTATGAAGAAGAAGTAATGGGGGAGGGAGAAAAGGGGGGGGAAGTATCGTTTGAAAATGTACGAAGAAGGAAATTACTATGAACTGTAAAATTCAAATGATACAATAATTTTTTTTTAAGGCTCATGTCTATTCAAGTGATCGCAGTTCGATCAGGTTTTGACAGAAGCCGCTGACAGAGCCCACGGATATTTTATTCACTGATTTCTTTTATACCTGGCCTTTCTCCTATGGTTGCCATCCCCCAGGTGAGGGCTGGAGATCTCCAACTATGATAACTGATCTCCAGGCCACAGAGAGAAGTTCACCTGTGGAATATTTATTATTCATTTATTATTTATTTATTACATTACATTATACCAGTGGTGGCGAACCTATGGCACGGGTGCCAGAGGTGGCACTCAGAGCCCTCTCTGTGGGCACGTGCAAACAGAGTTGCCCCCAATCCCCCAAACACATCTAGGCTGGCCTGAGCCGCTGGGCTCGATTATTAGCATTATACCCAAGACCTAGTTTTGGGGGAGAAGTAGGTAACCCTGATAAGCGCTGTTAAACCCCACTGATTTTCATGTGAAGAACTAAAGCATGATCCTTTACCTGGGAGCAAGCTCGGTTGCTGGCAATGGGGCTTGCTTCTGAGTAAACCCTCCTAGGGTCGTGATTCACCCGTTGGAAGAGTTGTACGGTTGCTTCAAAGCAGAGTCACCGACTACCACCAAGCTTACTCCCGAGTAACGCACACCTCGGAGCTAGCTGTTTTTTTCTAAACTAAAACCTCAGTGGCCCCTTCTACACACGCAAAATAATGCATTTTCAAGCCACTTTCACAACTGTTTGCAAGTGGATGTTGCCATTCCGCACAGCTTCAAAGAGCACTGAAAGCAGTTTGAAAGTGCATTATTCTGCATGTGTGGAATGAGCCAGTATTCAGGTTATATTGCCGTGTTGGCACTTTGCGATAAACAAGTGTGTTTTTGGGTTGCAATTTGGGCACTCGGTCTCGAAAAGGTTCGCCATCACTGCATTATACCCTGCCTTTTTCTGGAAAACTCAAGGCGGCTGCTTTGGCAGACTGGCCATTTATGCATGGGCTACTGACTCCGCGGCTGTTGCTTCGCAGTGGGGCTTTGCCACGGTTTTTTCTTTGAGCAGGGTTTCTCCTCCTGCAAAGTTCCCCTAGCCAAGCTGAGCGGCCATTTTCCTCGCCCGCCGCTTCCGTATGGTTCCCTCCTGCATTTGGGGAGGGTGCCAGCCACCTCTCTTTCCTTCCCTTTTTTTTGCCGTCCTTGGCCTAGCGTTACTTTGCCAGACTACGTCAGCGTCACAGGGTTTCACAGGGTCCTTTGCTCCAGCAATAGACTTTCAGCGTTTAAAAAAAGCCCTTCTGATCCTTGAGAAACGGTGGCCCGAAGAGTGAGAGTTAAAATCGCTGTGGCATAGGCGGGGAGATAGGGAGGGGCGAAGAAAACCACAGAGAGAAGCTTAGCAGCGTTGGGGCTGTCGCCAGCTTTCCCTATGAAGGAGAGGAAAAGTCACAGTTTCAGAGCCTTTGGAAACTGCAGGGATTCTCCGATCTGAAGGTGGGGTGAATATTGAAAAGGGGAAAATGTGAGGGTGACTGAAATTCGAACCTGAAGGGAATGTGTGCTAAACACAAAGGAGATAAATGTCCATACGTTCTATGGCATTGTAGCCTACTGATAAGAGTGATTTCTCCTTGCTGAGAAATCACCTACTGAAGTCCCCCCCCCCTTCCCAAACTCTCCTTGTATGTCCCAACCTGGAAATACTTTCTCCCTCATGGGGACCCCAAGAGGCTAACATCCTTCTCCTATCCTCCATTTTATCCTCACAACATTCCTGCGAGGTAGGTTAGGCTGTGTGACCGGGCCAGCTTCCTTGGCAAAACGGGGATTCAAACCTGACTCTTCCCGATCCGCGTTCAGCCCAGCTCCCTGTTGGGTCTGTCATCCTCACCAGTTTTCGTCCCTTGCCCCTGCCCCACGCTAAAGTTGCCAGCCCTGCGATGGGAAATTCTGGGAGATTTAGGGGCAATGCCTGGTGGGGGGGGGGGGGTCAGGTTTGGAGAGGGGATTGCTGAGCTGAAACATGATGCTACGGAGTCTGCCCAGAGGTGGGATCCAACCAGTTCTCGCCACTTCTCTAGAAGTGGTGACTAATTTTTTCTGAGTGCCGAGAAGGGGTTACTAAAGCAACCTCCCTGCCCATTAGGGACGGGAGGTGCGTGTGTGCGGCGGCGCCACTGTTTGAATCCCACCACTGTCAGAACCTGTTATTGAAATTTTTGGATCCCACCACTGAGTCTGCCCTCCAAAAGCTGTCCAGGAGATCTGATCTCTGTGGACTGGAAATCACGTGAGGCTGAGAAATCACTGCTGAGAAATCACTGGGGACCTGGGGGTACAATCTGGGGAGGCCAGGGTTTGTGTGTGTGTGGGGGGGCAACCTTGGCAGCAGATAACACTCCGGGTTTGTCATCCTCTTTTCAAAGCAGCCCCCATTTCCCCCAAGGGACTTGATCTCTGTAAGATGGAGATCAGTGGTAGTTCTGGGAGTATCGGCAACCCCGTCTCCCTCTCAGACCCCTTCCTTGTGCTCCCAGCAAGAACCCAGGTCCGTTCTTCTCCTGCTGGCCTTCTAGCTCCCTGCTGCAGACAGATCTGAGATGCCTCCTTCTTTCCTCCAGCGACCATCAAGGGAGGCAGGCAGGCAGGCATCTTCCCACGGCTTGCGCCATCTTTTTTCCCTTCCGCAGCCGGGCTCCCAACCTGTGCCCTCCACACCTCACACACGTAAAAAAGTTGCCTTCTACCAAATCAAGGCCTCAGTCCATCAAGGTCAGCATTCTCTACTCATCACAACAAAAGCATTATGAAATACAAGGTATATTTGTAGGTTAATTATTAAAAATATGGAATGAAAAATAAGGTAGTATATATAGATATTTAAGTTTACTAAAGCTAAAGAATAAATTAGCAAAGAATAGTGAAGTAACTGATTTGATTTAGATGTATTGAATTATGTGTTATTGTTATGGGTAGTTGGGGTAGGATAGATTATGTTTGGGTAACTGTAAATGTGGGTCATTTGTTACATGTTAATATTTGTTGATGACTTATGCGTTTCAATGGTTTCGTGTATGATTTATGTTCAATGTGTTTTTTAAAGAAGGAAATTAATAAAAATATTATGAAAAAAAAGAAGATCAGTATTCTCTACTCAGACTGGCAGCCGCTCTCCGGGGTCTGGGACAGAGAAAGGACTTTCCCGTCATCTTCTGCCTGGTCCTTTTCAACGGGAGGCTGCCGGGTATCGAACCTGGGACTTCCTGCATGGCAAGCAGAGGCTGTTCTACTGGGCCACAACTCCTCCCCACACAGACCCCGGGTCCATCAAGAACCGTCTCGGCCGTGACTCCCCTGGGTCTCAGGCAGAGAAGGGTCTCCCACGTCACCTGATCTTTTTAACCAGAGATGCTACCGTGTTTCCCCGAATATAAGACAGTGTCTTATCTTAATTTTTGCTCCCAAAGATGCGCTATGTCTTGTTTTCAGGGGATGTCTTATATTTCTGTGTTCTGTTCGTCGGGTATGCTGCCAAACAAAAACTTTGCTACGTCTTACTTTCGGGGGATGCCTTATATTTCAAACCTCAGCAAAACCTCTACTACGTCTTATTTTCCGGGGATGTCTTATAGTCGGGGAAATGGGGTAGGAATTAAACCTGTGGCCTTCGGCACCCCAAGCAGAGGCTCAGTCATGCAAGTGCAGTAGCCCCTGTACTGCAAAGCTAAACCCATAGACCTGGAGCCCAGAAGCTGCTATTTTTAAGACATATGTTTGTATTTAGAAATCCTGCAAAAGCGGGGCCTTAGGTTTTTGCTTCCCGCCTGACACAGATGCTCCCCTGAGCTTTCCAGCGCTTCAAGAGGCATTTTCATTTTTTTAAAAAACAATGCAGATATATATATTCAAAACACATTTTTAATCGCCCCCGAAGCCAAGTCCTGGCCTTTTCGGCTCCTCTCCTGCTTAGCGATCAGGCCTGGACCGTCCTCCGGAATCAGACTGTCCCCCCCCCCCCCCCCCCCCCCCCCGCAACCTGGGCTCCTCTGGAGTGCCCAGCAAGACTCCCCCGGGGCTGTCTTGAAGTGGCACAAAGAGGCAGGTGCGGATCTCCGAAATGCCACCGCAGCCTGCTGTGGCTTCTCCCCAGGTTGCAGCTCTGCGCTCAGCGCCCAGCCTGGCCTTCTGCCGTCCTCCAGGCAGGGCCAACAGCCCCCCCCCGAATACTCCTCACCCCCCCCCAACATCTCTGCAAGCCCTGCTTCATCTCACCTCCACCTCCCCAATAACCTGCTGATGGGAAAGACCTGTCTCTGCCTGAGACTTTGTGAAGCAGCTGCCAGCCTGAGTAGGAAATACTGACCTCGTCAGGGTCTGTATGAGGCAACTTCGTGCCTTCAGACTGCACGGCGACCCCAAAGGGCACTTGCTGGCCATTCCAGGCTCTGGTCTGGTTGTCCCGACCGTGTTTGGGTGGTTCCAAATCCCCCCTTTCTCCTCTGTGCCTTTCTCCCCAGATCCCTGCTTCCCGACACCCCACTTTCTGACCTCCTGCTCCCCAAGGTCTTGTCCCCCCAACCCTTCCAATCACCACGACCCCCGCCCTCACCCCCAGGTCACCCATCACTCACTGTGCAGGCTCTGCCACCAGAAGAGGGGTCAGCGGGGGGCCCTGCGCTCCCCCCGGGGCATCACTGCCGGACAGGCAGCCGGCCGCGAGTGTCCAGCGGCATCTCCCGAGCAGCCTGCCAGGAGAATTAGCAGGAGGGGTTTGCAATCCTTCCAGCCTCAGATTAGCTCCCCCAGCCCTGTGGCCACGCTGGAGGGGGAGAGGGGGGGGCCCAGGACACTCCCGCCACCTGTCAGAGGCAATTAAGGAAATCCCCGCGGCTTTGTCAAAGAATCAAAGGGCACCTGCCCTGCAGTGGCCGACTCCCAAATATCCCTCCAACCCCAGGAGTCCGGAATGCCCACCTTGGAGAGTCTGTGGAGGATAACAGAGCGTCGGACTAGAGTCTGGGAGAGGCGGGTTCGAACCCACCCGTTCTGCCCTAGAGGCTGGCTGGGGGCTTTGGGCCGGTCACACCTTCTCAGCCTAACCCACCTCACAGGATTGTTGTTGTAAGGTTAAAACAGAGGGGAGGAGAAGGAGGTGAAGTCATTTTGGAAGCCCATGAGTGAGAAAGTGGGGTACAAATGAAGTACAAATGCTCTGATTATGTGTTCCTGCCTGGTAGGGGATTGGCCTTGATGGCCTTTGGGGTCTCTTCCAACTCTATGAGTCTATAAATCAGTGATGGCGAACCTTTTTGAGACCGAGTGCCCAAACTGCAACCCAAAACCCACTTGTTTATCGCCAAGTGCCAACACAGCAATTTAACCTGAATACTGAGGTTTTAGTTTAGAAAAAAACAGCTGGCTCCGAGGTGTGCGTTACTCGGGAGTAAGCTTGGTGGTAGTCGGTGGTTTTGCTTTGAAGCAACCGTGCAACTCTTCCAACGGGTGAATCACGACCCTAGGAGGGTTTACTCAGAAGCAAGCCCCATTGCCAGCAACCGAGCTTGCTCCCAGGTAAAGGATCACGCTTTAGTTCTTCGCATGAAAATCAGTGGGGTTTAACAGCGCTTATCAGGGTTACCTACACTGCTTCCCCAAAACTAGGTCTTGGGTATAATGCTAATAATCGAGCCCAGCAGCTCCGGCCAGCCTAGATGTGTTTGGGGGATTGGGGGCAACTCTGTTTGCACGTGCCCACAGAGAGAGCTCTGAGTGCCACCTCTGGCACCCCTTGCCATAGGTTCGCCACCACTGCTATAAATGAATAAATAGATGGTACCTGCCCTGTCCCAGGTGTTATTTGATATTTATTTATTGTTATTTACTTTATTTATAGAACATCTTACTCACTGAGATGCTGAGTGGGGAGTAGACGCAAAGGTGATCACCTGATGTTTTAAATTGACTGTGCTAGGTCAGTGTGAAAGTATGAAGGCATTGGAGATTCACAGCATCCTTTGTCATGCAGACACAGAGTTCTGTGACACTCAGCAGCTGGCCAATTTCCATATCAATCCAACTGAACATTGCATCTTACAGAGATTGTCTTCCTTCCTGCTTTTGAGACGAACCCAGCGGGCAGTCAATGAGGCCTATCAATCTTGCAAAACAGGGAAAATCCCAAAACACGCGCAGTTTCATCCCCTGCCCCCCCCCCCCGGATCTTGGAGGGGAGAGGCAAGCCAGCTGGTTCAAAGGCTGCCAGATTCTTCCCCTTAACTGAACTTGCCCCTGTGCCGGAGCCTGACACAAAAGACATTTAGCAAATGAACCTTTCCTTCTTGGCAGCGGCGCTTCTGTTTCCCGTGCTTGTAAAGGCACCAAATGAGGTCCAGTTAAAAAAAGAGGAAAAAAAAGCAGGCAATCCGACTTGATTGGTGACAGAACAGCGATTCATTAGCAAAAAACCTTTCTGCCGTTTTGTCGACCTGACATCTGAGAAACATCCCAAACTTGACAGCTGACATTCAGGTATTTGGCACTGCCGGTCTTCTCTTAATTCGTTCTCACTTGGGAAGGAGGCCGTGTGAAACACACGCAGTGTTGCCAACTCTGGTTTGGGAGCTACCTGTACCTCGGAGAGTGGTGGAGTCTCCTTCTTTGGAGGTTTTTAAACAGAGGCTGGATGGCCGTCTGGCAGGAGTGCTTTTGATTGTGTGTTCCTGCATGGCAGGGGGTTGGACTGGATGGCCCTTGGGGGTCTCTTCCAACTCTTATGGAAGTGGCGTGGGAGGTTAAGAGCTCGTGTATCTAATCTGGAGGAACCGGGTTTGATTCCCAGCTCTGCCGCCTGAGCTGTGGAGGCTTATCTGGGGAATTCAGATTAGCCTGGGCACTCCCACACACGCCAGCTGGGTGACCTTGGGCTAGTCACAGCTTCTCGGAGCTCTCTCAGCCCCACCCACCTCACAGGGTGTTTGTTGTGAGGGGGGAAGGGCAGGGAGATTGTCAGCCCCTTTGAGTCTCCTACAGGAGAGAAAGGGGGGATATAAATCCAAACTCCTCCTCCTCCTCCTCCTCTTCCTCTTCCTCTTCTTCTTCTTCTTCTTCTTCTTCTTCTTCTTCTTCTTCTTCTTCTTCTTCTTCTTCTTCTTCTTCTTCTTCTTCTTCTTCCAACTCTTATGATTCTATGATTCATCCTCAACCCCCCCCCTTGTTTTAGAGTGTACTTCCACCTGCTGTCACCAGGGGGCGCCTGGACACCTGCAGGTGGCAGATAATCTGGCATGCACCAAGAACCATCTTTGGATCCTGAAAGGGTGGGGGAGGACAGATTTGGCCCTGGCGTCCAGCCCAGCCTGGACCCCTGCCAGGGACAGTCATCCTCAATAAAGGCAGATGGTTACTTGGGAGGCCGCAAGAGGCTTCATCTCCCCACCACCGGTGAGACGGCTTCCACCGAGCGACAGAGAGTGAGTCAGGGACAGAGAGCTGGCACCTCCTTTCCCCCCGCCATGCCCGATCTGTGCACCTCGACAGGCAGAAATGCAACAGGCACAGCTTTGTCAGACAGGGAAGTGAAGCAATGAGGGGATTTTCCCCCCAACGCTCCTAACCAAGAAGAATTCCAGGAAGAATAACCAGGAAGAATAACCAGGAAGCAATTCGTCTGCTGAAATAGGAAGAACGGTGGGACGGAAGGAAAAGCACGCCTGAAAGCCTAGTGTAGCCGCTGCGTTGTAATCCGGTTTTTAAAGCAATCACCTCAAACCAGGTCTGGGGAAAAAGACAGGGTAGCAGGGGGAACTGTATAATATTTTGATTCTTCATGGAAATTTAACCATCTTACATTAAATGGCAGGTGTTGAAGCATTGTGGGGAATTGGGGACATCTAGACAGCCAATCGACAGAGCTCCGAAGGAGAACCCTGTTAGGAATCCAGCTCCAAGACGGATTTTGGGGACTGACCGACTAGGGCCAGGCTGCCCGGTCAGGGCCAGGTCTGCTTCTTTCCCTCATTTTCCAGGCCAGCAATTTCCAGCTTCTTCCTCACGTCACGGAGAAGAAAGCAAAGGCAGAAAGCAGTCAGGGGGCGTGACCCGTCACAGGCAGCCTCAGGACAGATGGACAGCCAAGGAGAGAGGTGTCTCCAGGCAAGAACTGTCCCCGGCTCTGCTCATCCATCATCTGTCAGATGCGTTTGAGAGGGCAGCTGTCCAAACCGGCCAGGCAGCAATTCAGGAGTTTCTGGAAAATCTGGATTCGGTTCTATGCAGTATACCAAGACTGCAAGGGTCCTGGTGTTTTGGTTTTTGTTTTTTTTAAGGGAGGGGGAATGAACAAAGCAATCATTTTGTCCAAAGGAACTGGTCTCTGCAGTCTAGAAGAAGGAGAAGGAGAAGGAGAAGGAGAAGGAGAAGGAGAAGGAGAAGGAGAAGGAGAAGGAGAAGAAGAAGGAGAAGGAGAAGGAGGAGGAGAAGGAGAAGGAGAAGGAGAAGGAGAAGAAGAAGGAGAAGGAGGAGGAGGAGAAGGAGAAGGAGAAGGAGAAGGAGAAGGAGAAGGAGAAGGAGAAGAAGGAGAAGGAGAAGAAGAAGAAGAAGAAGGAGAAGGAGAAGAAGAAGGAGAAGGAGAAGGAGAAGGAGAAGGAGGAGAAGAAGAAGGAGAAGGAGAAGGAGAAGGAGAAGGAGAAGAAGAAGAAGAAGAAGAAGAAGAAGAAGAAGAAGAAGAAGAAGAAGAAGAAGAAGAAGAAGAAGAAGAAGAAGAAGAAGAAGAAGAAGAAGAAGAAGAAGAAGATTTGGTATATATACTAAACGAGACCCTTGGTCTATTCTAGCAAGTATTGAGCCTATCACTCTACCAAGCAAGTGCTCTACCATGGAGCCAGAGAGACACAACAAAGAAGAAGAGTTTGGATTTATATCCCCCCTTTCTCTCCTGCAAGGAGACTCAAAGGGGCTGACAATCTCCTTGCCCTTCCCCCCTCACAACAAACACCCTGTGAGGTGGGTGGGGCTGAGAGAGCTCCAAAGAACGGTGACTAGCCCAAGGTCACCCAGCTGGCGTGTGTGGGAGTGTACAGGCCAATCTGAATTCCCCAGATAAGCCTCCACAGCTCAGGCGGCAGAGCGGGGAATCAAACCCGGTTCCTCCAGATTAGCTCTTGACCACTACGCCACTGCTGCTCCTAGGCATCAGTCTCAATTCTGGCTGCATGTGAAAATTGGCAAGTGGGCCAGTTCCCTCGGCCACGTCGGTGCCACTTTCAGGAGCCACACAGATCTGCTGCCCACGGGCTCCATCTCCCCCTCCACCCCGACCCCTTGCTGAGAAGAAAATCTCCACCACCCTCTGGGCTGTCCTCCTGTTTATCCTTTCAGTCTCACCCACTCCTCTGTTATTCACAGGCGCTTTAGACTTTGAGCCAAACAACTCAAGAGACCTTTCTCCTCCCCTCCAGTCTTACAACATCCACACATTTGTTGACTTCTCTGCTTTGAGCTGTTGTCTCGGGAGAACCTCGTCGGGGAGTTCTTGGAGGGCCCAACAGCCTTTATATATAGAAGAAGAAGAAGAAGAAGAAGAAGAAGAAGAAGAAGAAGAAGAAGAAGAAGAAGAAGAAGAAGAAGAAGAAGAAGAAGAAGAAGAAGAAGAGAAGAAAGAAAGAAGAAAGAGAAGAGGAGGGAGGAGGAGGGAGGAGGAGGAGGAGGAGGAGGAAGGGGATTTGGATTTATATCCCCCTTTCTCTCCTGCAGGAGACTCAAAGGGGCTGACAATCTCCTTCCCCCCTCACAACAAACACCCTGTGAGGTGGGTGGGGCTGAGAGAGCTCCGAGAAGCTGTGACTAGCCCAAGGTCACCCAGCTGGCATATGTGGGAGTGTACACGCTAATCTGAATTCCCCAGATAAGCCTCCACAGCTCAGGCGGCAGAGCTGGGAATCAAACCTGGTTCCTCCAGATTAGATACACGAGCTCTTAACCTCCTACGCCACCTAATCAGGGAACCTGATTAGGTTTCCAAAATATAGTATCTTGGCAATGAATCCGCAATAGTGTTATGTGCAAAACCAAGACAGGCTCTCCTCAAATGCTAAAGCAACAGGCTTAGGGGTTCCAATGTCCAGAGTTGATCTCTGGAGAAAACAGCAGCTTCGGACGGTGGCTTCTACAGCGTCACATTCCTGTTGCAGCTCCTCGTCAACCCTCACCTTACTCAGAATCCACCCCATAATATCCAGGAATTTCCCAACCTGAACCTATGCAACTCTAATGGCTGCTCATGGACAGAAAAACCAACAGTGTCCCATGTATTGTCGAAGGCTTTCACGGCCAGATTCAACTGGTTGTGGTGGGTTTTCCGGGCTATGTGGCCGTGGTCTGGTGGATCTTGTTCCTAACATTTCGCCTGCATCTGTGGCTGGCATCTTCAGAGGTGTATCACACAGGGAAGTCTGTTACACACTGTCTCCAGTGAACAGACTGTGTAACAGACTTCCCTCTGTGATGCACCTCTGAAGGTGCCAGCCACAGATGCAGGTGAAACATTAGGAACAAGATCCACCAGACCACGGCCACACAGCCCGGAAAACCCACCACAACCAACAGCGTCCCCTTAACCAGGAGTCGACTTTTGAGTGCCTTTGCACCGAGAATCCTTGCAGGGAACATTCCAGATTCGTGTTCCTCAACCGTGTTTGCACAAAAAGAAACAGCCCTTAATTGCCGTCGAACGCCCTTGTAAATTTTTGCCTGTGGAAAGGTTAAGTCGGCGATGCGTAGGAGGAGTTAGGAAGCCAAGACTCCCGGGTTCTAATCTCCACCCCTGGCATGATCTCAGAGCCCAGCGGGTTTCTTCCTTTGCTCTCCCGTAGCAGCCCTGGCCGGCAGCGCATCACTCAGTCGTGTGGATCTTGACCCAGTTTTCCCAGGAAGGAGCCTGTATGAGTCAATGGGGAATGTGGGTCGCCTTCTGTGTCGGAATGCAAAGAGGCCGATTCACAAAAGGCCGGAGGCCTGAAAGTAGCGCCAGGGATGCTTGTGTTCGCAGAGAGGGAATGTGGTAGCCTCCCAGAATTACCACTGACCTCCAGACAACAGAGATCAGTTCAGTGTATTGTCGGAGGCTTTCATGGCCGGACTCAGTCGGTCGTTGTGTGGCCGTGGTCTGGTGGATCTTGTTCCTAACGTTTCGCCTGCATCTGTGGCTGGCATCTTCATTTTAAAAAAAAAAAAAAATTTATTGTATCATTTGAATATTCCATTTTATATTAATGCTCTTCTTAGTAATAGAGTAGTAATAAGCCTTTATTGGCATAAAATAAACATACAAAATTTGCCCATTATTGCTCACAGTTATAGACACTGGTACTAAAATATATACGTGGTCCTTCCGTAACTATAGGACATTCCTTCAGGTAAGTTGACTCACTTAAACGTCATCGGATACTGACAGAAGCTAGAAAAATTACTGCTGGCTATATGTGGTCATAATACATAGACATTGATTGGTATTCATCTAGACTTACATCTATTATCTTTAGCAGAAATTTTGCTACATTCTCGCACACTGTGGGATCCATGTTGTTCAAAAGCATAGGTATCTTAAGAGCATCGGTTAGATTGTTATACAGAAATGAGATAAGTGCAGATTGCGACATTCTGATTTTTGCAAACCTTACACAAGGAAAGAGGGTATGATCGAGTGTCTCCACCTGACCCATATTGCATGGACATAGCCTCCTCTGTTTGTCAATTTGTTGATATCTGCCATAATGCTCTTCTTCATTCGTTTTCAAACAATACATTTTCCCCTTTCCCCCCCTCCCCCCCTGTATTTTCTTCATAGTTATATCAAACAAACAGCAGTAAGTTCATTCTTGGTAATCTCTTCTCCCATATCTCCGCATTGACTCCAGCTTCTTTCATCCAGTCGGCGTATATAGTCCATATCTTCAAATTTTCGTTCTGTTTATCTTGCCACAGTTTATTTTTTTTGTTATTATTTCTGGCTGGCATCTTCAGAGGTGTATCACAGAGAGGAGTGTGTTACGCACTGTGTCAGACACAGTTACGCACTGTGTCACACACTGGACGCAGCGTGTCGGACCCATTTACACACTGGACACAGGCATTTCTCAACCTGAGCTCATTCAACTGTCCCCTCTGTGAGGGCAAGATCGGAGGGAATACCACCCTGATGGTCAGGGTGTGAACAGGACAGCTCCACGGGACGTTCCCTCCCTTCCTTTTAAGCCATGTTGAATCCCTTGAAAATGGAAGGTTTAATGTTTAATAAGTACACTCAAGCAGAGGTGGGACCCAGCAGGTTCTCACCAGTTCCCGAGAGAGGGTGACTAATTATCTGTGTGTGCCGAGAGGGGGTTACTGATTGGGTCCGCTTATCCATTAGAAATTCCATTAGGTCCCAAAATCATAAAGTCCTGTTGTTTCCTATGTGGCTGGTTAGCGAAGGTAGAAAAACGGGATAATTCTCCCTGTTGGGCTGTTTTAAAAACCTGTTTTAGCAATACGGTGAAGTCCCTTGTTTAAGGAAAGTCTCCTTCTTTTGATTTCTAGAAACAAAATCAAGTATTTGAAAGTATTAAGTGTTTGACAGGCAGTCAATTAGAGGAGAAGTAGTTGTTTCTGTTGGCAGTAGGCGATAGGACTTGCTATGATGAGTTTAAATTATGGACAGAAAGATACCAGCTGGAAATTAGGAACTTTTTTTTACAGTAAGAGTTTTTTACAGTAACAGAGAAATCATTAATGCCCCGCCCCCGGAATGCCCGGTCACGCCCCCTGTCGTGCCCCGCCCAGCCCCATTGGTGCTACGCCACTGTTTGAATCCCACCACCATGGGAACCTGTTACTAAAATTTTTGGATCCCACCACTGCACTCAAGGGTTACTTTACTAAAACTGAGGAGGGTCTGGCAAGCCAAAACAGGACTCTCAGAAGTGTTTTGCTTTAGTCGAGTTTGGAAATTCCTGGACATTTGGGGAAGGAGTCCGCGGGGGTAGCTCAGCTAACATGGAATCCACCCCCAGCAGCTGTTTCCTACAGGGGAGCTGATAAGATGTAGTCTGGAGATAAGACGTAATTCTCCAGGGCTCCCCTGAAGGGTGGCAACCTCACGCATGAGCAAAAGACACTCTGCTTATTCTCAAGAGCACTCTCTCCCATTCCTGGATTTTGGCACCAGCAGCAAGCTTTCTTTGAATCTGAATTTGCATCAAAGGTCAAGATGTGTAAAGGACTCTTTTGAGTTTTATACAGCCAGCCTTTGCAACGGGTGCCATAAAAGTCTCTGATTGCTTGTGCAGCTTCTTGTACTGGGGCAAGGAGGATCTACCCGGTCTGTTCCACTCGTCATTTCCTTAATCCCTTTGCCTTAAAAAATAAATAAATGGATCCACAACCATCCCTGCCTCACAAATGGAATGAGGCTCCCCACCCTGAAGTTTAAGGTGAAACATGTAGGGCAAAGTTGTTTGGCCGCAGAGGTGGGGAATGCGGCCCGGCCGGGTCGGTGGGAGCCGAGCAATCCGTGCTCCTTGTGAAATGGATGGCTCTCTGGAGGCCCGTGAGTAAGAGCCCAGGCTGGCTGGATCCTCCCAGTATCACCTTCCTGAGGTTTGTGCTCAACTCTTCCCCCGAACCAGGTCACAGCACCTGAGACAGAGGACACACATGCAGGGACTGCAGTCCTAATTGGTTAGCAACAACACCCTTATTTTCCTCCCAGTGCATAGAGGGCTAAATAGAGGCAGGATGAGGGCAGGCAGGTAAATAATCGGGGCAAAGGCTGGAACCCAGGACACGGATCTTCTCTGCAGCCCAGTTAGCTCAGAGCCACCTCACTGGGCCAACAGGGGCCCGGCATGACAGGCAGAGAGAGTTGCCAAGTCCAGGGTTGGAAATTCCTGGAGATTTTGGAAGTAGAACTTGGGAAGGAGGAGTAGGAGGAGTTTAGATTTATACCCCCCTTTCTCTCCTGGAAGGAGACTCAAAGGGGCTTACAAGCTCCTTTACCTCCTCCCCCCCCCCACAACAAACACCCTGTGAGGTGGGTGGGGCTGAGAGAGCTCAGAAGAACTGTGACTCGCCCAAGGTCACCCAGCTGGCGTGTGTGGGAGTGTACAAGGTAATCTGAATTCCCCAGATAAGCCTCCACAGCTCAAGGGGCAGAGCGGGGAATCAAACCCGGTTCTCCAGATTAGAGTGCACCTGCTCTTAACCACTAGGCCACCGCTGTTGGGGTATAGGAAGTGGACTATGAAGCCCCGGAGTTCAGCATCCACAGTCGCCGCTTTCTCCAGGGAAGGGATCTCTGGAAACAGGTAGTAATGCCAGGAGTTCCCCAGGCCCCACCTGAGGTTCAACCATCAAAAAATGGGGCAGGCGTACCTGAAAAGTTAAATAAATGCCACATTGCACCAAAAACATAACAGGTGTCAATATGGGTGTATTAACACCCGTAAGCCCTTAACTTTCACACCCTGACCATCCAGGGGTGGTATTCCCTCCGATCTTGCCCTCACAGAGGGTCTGACGGGGCAGTTGAGCGAGCTGAGGTTGAGAAATGCTTGGGAGATTAATGGACGGAGGGACCTCACTCAGGTGTGCGCTGAGCAGCAGTGGCGTAGGAGGTTAAGAGCTCATGTATCTAATCTGGAGGAACCGGGTTTGATTCCCAGCTCCGCCGCCTGAGCTGTGGAGGCTCATCTGGGGAATTCAGATTAGCCTGGGCACTCCCACACATGCCAGCTGGGTGACCTTGGGCTAGTCACAGTTCTTTGGAGCTCTCTCAGCCCCGCCCACCTCACAGGTTGTGTTTGTTGTGAGGGGGGAAGGGCAAGGAGATTGTAAACCCCTTTGAGTCTCATTGCAGGAGAGAAAGGGGGGGATAGAAATCCAAACTCTTCTTCTTCCAAAGCAGCCATTTTCTATGTGGGAACTCATCCTTCGTCGTCAGAGAGATTGTCGTCAAGGAATTCGGAGAGATTGTTGAGGAAAGAGGGCGAGAGGGAAATTAAAATCGGGGTGTCGAGCTCTAGCGTCACCTATTGCCACAGTTTACGGGGAAGACCGGTCTAACCGGCTCTGCCTCGGAAACTGTGATGCCGGTTGCCTTAATAGTTATTTGAAAATAATAACCGTGTGCCCAAATCCTCTGTGGGATTTCCCCCTCCCCTTCAAGCTCCCTCCGGGAGCAAAGGCTGGGTCAAAGAAACTAGAACACGAGCGCGGGTTGGTCTGTGCCGAACCGGGGCAAGAAGGCCCACGGTTCTGCTTCCGTTTCAAGCGAGGGCTAGAAAGAACAAGTCAGAACGCGCGCAGGGTCTTGCAATTCTGTTTTGCATGGTGAGTAACTTGGCATCGTGCAAGAGCGGCTGCTACCGCTGAACATCCTTATTGGTTTTGTGCAATAAAGGCTGGTCTCAAAAGACCAGGTGGGTTATCAACGCAGATCAAACGCGCTTTCAAGTGCAAAGGGGTTTTGTGCCTTTGAAATGCCTTTGAAATGCATTCGTGGCATAGAGTCCATTCGCAGGGTCGTTCCAAAAAGGCCTTTAAAAACACCTTGGGTGTTTTTTCTTTTCTTTAAAAGGCTGATAACAGCCTTGCGTGATTTTATGAAGGGCGCGTCTTTCTCTCTTGGAGAACAGGGCCCAATTCTAGTTGAGCAAAGCCCTGCTAGGAAAAAGGCGGCTCAGTTTTGCAGTGGGGGCAACTGCTCCCCTGCTGTTTTCAGGGGTTTCTTCTGTGGGTCCTCATAAGCCTAGGGGGGGACTCTATAACATTAGGCCCCAGTGGTTGCTTTCCTCTCCAGCACCCCAAAATCTGTAGGAATTTCCCGACATGGAGCCGCAACCCCGAGGGACGTGATAAAGATTTATCAGATTGTGCATTGGGGGTGGTGTGGAAAAAAATGGAGAGGCAGAATTAGTTCCTCCCTTGTCCTGAATGCCTCATGAGCATCCCAGATAGGTATCAAAAGGGGAAAAAACAGACCAAAGAATACAGTTCCTTTGTTATTGTCCTTGATTTGTGGTAGCCCCGCCCACTCCCTAAGATAAGAACATAAGAACATAATAACTAGCCTTTGGGAGCTCACCTGCAGGAGGTGAAAGCAGGGGCCTTAAGAACATAAGAAAGAGCCTGCTGGATCAGACCAGAGTCCATCTAGTCCAGCTCTCTGCTACTTGCAGTGGCCCACCAGGTGCCTTTGGGAGCTCACGTGCAGGAGGTGAAAGCAAGGGCCTTAAGAACATAAGAAAGAGCCTGCTGGATCAGACCAGAGTCCATCTAGTCCAGCTCTCTGCTACTCGCAGTGGCCCACCAGGTGCCTTTGGGAGCTCACATGCAGGAGGTGAAAGCAATGGCCTTAAGAACATAAGAAAGAGCCTGCTGGATCAGACCAGAGTTCATCTAGTCCAGCTCTCTGCTACTCGCAGTGGCCTGGGTACAGCACAGAGAGCTCACATGCAGGAGGTGGCTTAATGGCCTTAAGAACATAGAGAAAGGAGCCTGCTGGATCAGACCAGAGTCCATCTGAGGTCCCAGCTCTCCTGCTACTCGCCAGTGGCCCACCAGGTGCCTTTGGGAGCTCACGTGCTGGAGGTGGCTCACGGGGCCTTAAGAACATGAAGAACCAGCTGGATCAGACCAGAGTCCATCTAGTCCAGCCTCTGCTACTGCAGTGGCCCACCAAGGTGCCTTTGGGAGCTCACACGTGCTGGAGGTGAGAAAGCAAGGGCCTTAGAACACAGAAGGAGCCAGCTGGATCAGACCAGGAGTCCCATCTGATCCAGCTCTGCTACTGCATAAGTGGCCACCAGGTGCCTTTGAGACTCACATGCAGGAGGTGAAAGCAATGGCCTTAAGAACATGAAACGAGCCAGCTGGATCAGACCAGTCCATCTGGTCCAGCTCTCTGCTACTTTCACTTGGTACAGGGCTGCTGGGAATACATGCAGGAGGTGAAAAGCAAGGCCTTAAGAACATAGAAAGAACCTACTGGATCAGACCAGAGTCCATCCCTAGTCCAGCTCTCTGCACTGCAGTGGCCCACCAAAGGTGCCTTTAGAGACTCCACGTGCTGGAGGTGAAAGCAAGGCCTTAAGAACATAAGAAGGAGCCAGCTGGATCGAGACCAGAGTCCATCTAGTCCCAGCACTCTGCTACTCGCAGTGGCCCACCAGGTGCACTGGGGCTCACGTGCTGGAGGTGAAAACAAAGGGCCTTAAGAGCAAGAAAGGAGCCTGCTGGATCAGACCAAGGTCCATGGTCCAGCTCTCTGCTACTCGCAGTGGCAGCCCCACAGGTGCACTTTGGGAGCTCACATGCTGGAGGTGGCAGGCCTTAGAACACCAAGAGGAGCCAGCTGGATCCAGACCAGAGTCCATCTAGTCCAGCTCTCTGCTACTGGGTGGCCCACCAGGTTGCTGGGAGCTCACATGCAGGAGGTGAAAGCAATGGCCTTAAGAACACTTAAGAAAGAGCCTGCTGGATCAGACCAGAGTCCATCTGAGGTCCCAGCACTCTTGCTACTGCAGTGGCCCACCAGGCAGCACAGAGACTCCGCGTGCTGGAGGTAGAAAGCAAGGAGACACTTAAGAACATAAGAAGGAGCCAGCTGGGATCAGACCCAGGGAATCCCATCTAGTCCAGCTCACTGCTTTTCGCAGTGGCCACCAGGTGCCTTTGGGAGCTCACATGCTGGAGGTGAATGCAAGGGCCTTAAGAGCAGAAGGAGCCAGCTGGATCCCAGACCAGAGTCCATCTAGTCCCAGCTCTGCCACTTTACTGTGAGAGTGAAAGCCCCGCCAGGTGCCTTTAGAGACTCACATGCAGGAGGTGAAAGCAATGGCACTTAGAACATAAGAAAGAGCCTGGATCCAGACCAAAGTCCCATCTAGTCCAGCTCTCTGCTACTCGCAGTGGCCCACCAGGTGCCTTTGGAAGCTCACAGGCAGGAGGTGAGAAAGCAAGGCCTGGGAACATAGCCAACAGCCTGCTGGATCAGACCAGAGTCCATCTAGTCCAGCTCTCTGCTACTCGCAGTGGCCCACCAGGTGCCTTTGGGAGCTCACATGCAGGAGGTGAAAGCAATGGCCTTAAGAACATAAGAAAGAGCCTGCTGGATCAGACCAGAGTCCATCTAGTCCAGCTCTCTGCTACTCGCAGTGGCCCTGAGTGCCCCAAGACTCCACAGGCAGGAGGGTGAAAGCAAGAGACCTTAGAACATAAGAAAGAGCCTGCTGGATCAGACCAGAGTCCATCTAGTCCAGCTCTCTGCTACTCGCAGTGGCCCACCAGGTGCCTTTGGGAGCTCACAGGCAGGAGGTGAAAGCAAGGGCCTTCTGCTGCTGCTGCTGCTCCTGAGCACAGATGCCTTTGAAAGGGAGTTTGGACAGATCCCTGGAGGGCTTCCCCAGCACTGGCTGTGGGGCAGGATGACTAAAGCCACCACCACCCCGCCCCATCTTCAGAAGCTCAGAATACCAGTTGTGGGAGAGGGGCAGCAACCAAGAGGATTTTGGCTCCCAACCCTATTTGTCACCCTTGAGGTCAGCCGGATCTCCATTCACAGAAAACAAGAGGGTGGGGGCCAGCAGTGAGGCTGTCAATTCTGGGTTGGGGAATTGCGGCAGATTTCGGGGGGCAGCGGCTGGGTTTGCGAAAGGAGGGGGCCCGGCAGCTGTCATTCTAAGAGGTCTCCCTCCACGCCCCACCTGGAGGTTGGCCCCCACACCTTCTCTCTCTTCTCACCTCCTGTAGACTTTTCAGTCCCTGAATGCCTCCCTAAGCCATTTTTCACCAAAATAATAAGAGAATCCTGCCGTTCTCCCTTTTGGTAACACCACAAAACCGCCTGGCGAGTCCAGTGGCTGCCAATTTGGGGAGAAAATACCAGCCTGAGCCCTCCTAAATCAGATCTCCATCAGGTGCCAAGGAGCCCAGGAGTCATGGGTTCCAGGTGAAGGGAAAGAGATTCCACCTAAACATCAGGAAAAACCTCCTGACGGTCAGGGCTGTTCGACAGTGGAAGGCACTACCTCGGAGTGTGGTGGAGTCTTTAAAGAGAGGTTTTTAAAGAGAGGCTGGATGGCCATCTGTCGGGGGGTGCTTTGATTGTGTGTTCCTGCTTTGCAGGGGGTTGGACTGGATGGCCCTTGGGGGTCTCTTCCAACTCTAGGGTTCTACAAAATGGTAAACCCATCCAGTGGTAATCCAGAGGGGACTCCATCTTGGCTTCTGTTCCACCATATTCATGAGAGCAAATGCCCTCCGGGCAGAGCCACCGGACGGCTCCTCTCTATCTGCCAGCGCCTTCAGCCTCCAGATAAGGAGTAATTTAATTTTCCACAGGGGAGGGGAGAGAGGCCGGGGTGGCTGTCAGGGCTGAATAGAGCTCTGTGTGACCGAGGGGAGGCCCTTCTACCTCCTGCTGCCAGCCGACCTGCATTTCCACACTTGGTCATTAAAGCCCTCTTCGTCCCCCCCCCCAAGGCCAGCCTCTGCCCACTGGGGGGGGGGAGTGTCCCTTTCTTATCTCCTTACACTGCCCTTGAAGGACAAAGCAGATTGATAGCACAAAGAGATGGCGACAGACAAGTTATGCAGATGGGGCTACCAGGAAAGCAAAAATAAAACAAAATCCACCCGGGTCTGTTGATGTCTGCGCCACAGATAGGCCCTGCTTTTCATTTGCGAGCGTCCCTTTGCTTTTTCAAACTTCCATGAAGCTGTTTCCTCACCTGGAGCTGACTTGTACGGAATCGAACCCTGGGCCCATCAAAGTCAGTATTGCCTGGTCAGACTGGCAGCCGCTCTCCGAGATTTCAGGCAGAGAAAGGCCTTTCGCCCCACCTACTGCTTGGTCCTTTTAACTGGAGATGGCAGGGATTGAACCGTCAGTCAGTCTGATGATGCAGAGGCTCTTCCCCGCAGCCATGGGCCTTCATGGGGAGCAGCAGTGGCGTAGGAGGTTAAGAGCTTGTGTATCTAATCTGGAGGAACCGGGTTTGATTCCCAGCTCTGCCGCCTGAGCTGTGGAGGCTTATCTGGGGAATTCAGATTAGCCTGTGGGGGTGGGGGGGGGGGGTGGGGGGGGGGGGGGGGGTTGGGGGTGGGGGGGGGTGTGGGGGGGGGGGGGTGGGGGGGGGGGGGGGGTTTGGCGGGGGGGTGCGGTGGGGGGGGGGGGGGGGGGGTGGGGGGGGGGGGGGGGGGGGGGGGTGAGGGGGGGGGGGGGTTGGGGGGGGGGGGGGGGGGGGGGGGGGGGGGGGGGGGGGGGGGGGGGGGGGGGGGGGGGGGGGGGGGGGGGGGGGGGGTGGGGGGGGGGGGGGGTGGGGGGGGGGGGGGGTGGGGGGGGGGGGGGGTGGGGGGGGGGGGGGGTGGGGGGGGGGGGGGGTGGGGGGGGGGGGGGGTGGGGGGGGGGGGGGGTGGGGGGGGGGGGGGGTGGGGGGGGGGGGGGGTGGGGGGGGGGGGGGGTGGGGGGGGGGGGGGGTGGGGGGGGGGGGGGGTGGGGGGGGGGGGGGGTGGGGGGGGGGGGGGGTGGGGGGGGGGGGGGGTGGGGGGGGGGGGGGGTGGGGGGGGGGGGGGGTGGGGGGGGGGGGGGGTGGGGGGGGGGGGGGGTGGGGGGGGGGGGGGGTGGGGGGGGGGGGGGGTGGGGGGGGGGGGGGGTGGGGGGGGGGGGGGGTGGGGGGGGGGGGGGGTGGGGGGGGGGGGGGGTGGGGGGGGGGGGGGGTGGGGGGGGGGGGGGGTGGGGGGGGGGGGGGGTGGGGGGGGGGGGGGGTGGGGGGGGGGGGGGGTGGGGGGGGGGGGGGGTGGGGGGGGGGGGGGGTGGGGGGGGGGGGGGGTGGGGGGGGGGGGGGGTGGGGGGGGGGGGGGGTGGGGGGGGGGGGGGGTGGGGGGGGGGGGGGGTGGGGGGGGGGGGGGGTGGGGGGGGGGGGGGGTGGGGGGGGGGGGGGGTGGGGGGGGGGGGGGGTGGGGGGGGGGGGGGGTGGGGGGGGGGGGGGGTGGGGGGGGGGGGGGGTGGGGGGGGGGGGGGGTGGGGGGGGGGGGGGGTGGGGGGGGGGGGGGGTGGGGGGGGGGGGGGGTGGGGGGGGGGGGGGGTGGGGGGGGGGGGGGGTGGGGGGGGGGGGGGGTGGGGGGGGGGGGGGGTGGGGGGGGGGGGGGGTGGGGGGGGGGGGGGGTGGGGGGGGGGGGGGGTGGGGGGGGGGGGGGGTGGGGGGGGGGGGGGGTGGGGGGGGGGGGGGGTGGGGGGGGGGGGGGGTGGGGGGGGGGGGGGGTGGGGGGGGGGGGGGGTGGGGGGGGGGGGGGGTGGGGGGGGGGGGGGGTGGGGGGGGGGGGGGGTGGGGGGGGGGGGGGGTGGGGGGGGGGGGGGGTGGGGGGGGGGGGGGGTGGGGGGGGGGGGGGGTGGGGGGGGGGGGGGGTGGGGGGGGGGGGGGGTGGGGGGGGGGGGGGGTGGGGGGGGGGGGGGGTGGGGGGGGGGGGGGGTGGGGGGGGGGGGGGGTGGGGGGGGGGGGGGGTGGGGGGGGGGGGGGGTGGGGGGGGGGGGGGGTGGGGGGGGGGGGGGGTGGGGGGGGGGGGGGGTGGGGGGGGGGGGGGGTGGGGGGGGGGGGGGGTGGGGGGGGGGGGGGGTGGGGGGGGGGGGGGGTGGGGGGGGGGGGGGGTGGGGGGGGGGGGGGGTGGGGGGGGGGGGGGGTGGGGGGGGGGGGGGGTGGGGGGGGGGGGGGGTGGGGGGGGGGGGGGGTGGGGGGGGGGGGGGGTGGGGGGGGGGGGGGGTGGGGGGGGGGGGGGGTGGGGGGGGGGGGGGGTGGGGGGGGGGGGGGGTGGGGGGGGGGGGGGGTGGGGGGGGGGGGGGGTGGGGGGGGGGGGGGGTGGGGGGGGGGGGGGGTGGGGGGGGGGGGGGGTGGGGGGGGGGGGGGGTGGGGGGGGGGGGGGGTGGGGGGGGGGGGGGGTGGGGGGGGGGGGGGGTGGGGGGGGGGGGGGGTGGGGGGGGGGGGGGGTGGGGGGGGGGGGGGGTGGGGGGGGGGGGGGGTGGGGGGGGGGGGGGGTGGGGGGGGGGGGGGGTGGGGGGGGGGGGGGGTGGGGGGGGGGGGGGGTGGGGGGGGGGGGGGGTGGGGGGGGGGGGGGGTGGGGGGGGGGGGGGGTGGGGGGGGGGGGGGGTGGGGGGGGGGGGGGGTGGGGGGGGGGGGGGGTGGGGGGGGGGGGGGGTGGGGGGGGGGGGGGGTGGGGGGGGGGGGGGGTGGGGGGGGGGGGGGGTGGGGGGGGGGGGGGGTGGGGGGGGGGGGGGGTGGGGGGGGGGGGGGGTGGGGGGGGGGGGGGGTGGGGGGGGGGGGGGGTGGGGGGGGGGGGGGGTGGGGGGGGGGGGGGGTGGGGGGGGGGGGGGGTGGGGGGGGGGGGGGGTGGGGGGGGGGGGGGGTGGGGGGGGGGGGGGGTGGGGGGGGGGGGGGGTGGGGGGGGGGGGGGGTGGGGGGGGGGGGGGGTGGGGGGGGGGGGGGGTGGGGGGGGGGGGGGGTGGGGGGGGGGGGGGGTGGGGGGGGGGGGGGGTGGGGGGGGGGGGGGGTGGGGGGGGGGGGGGGTGGGGGGGGGGGGGGGTGGGGGGGGGGGGGGGTGGGGGGGGGGGGGGGTGGGGGGGGGGGGGGGTGGGGGGGGGGGGGGGTGGGGGGGGGGGGGGGTGGGGGGGGGGGGGGGTGGGGGGGGGGGGGGGTGGGGGGGGGGGGGGGTGGGGGGGGGGGGGGGTGGGGGGGGGGGGGGGTGGGGGGGGGGGGGGGTGGGGGGGGGGGGGGGTGGGGGGGGGGGGGGGTGGGGGGGGGGGGGGGTGGGGGGGGGGGGGGGTGGGGGGGGGGGGGGGTGGGGGGGGGGGGGGGTGGGGGGGGGGGGGGGTGGGGGGGGGGGGGGGTGGGGGGGGGGGGGGGTGGGGGGGGGGGGGGGTGGGGGGGGGGGGGGGTGGGGGGGGGGGGGGGTGGGGGGGGGGGGGGGTGGGGGGGGGGGGGGGTGGGGGGGGGGGGGGGTGGGGGGGGGGGGGGGTGGGGGGGGGGGGGGGTGGGGGGGGGGGGGGGTGGGGGGGGGGGGGGGTGGGGGGGGGGGGGGGTGGGGGGGGGGGGGGGTGGGGGGGGGGGGGGGTGGGGGGGGGGGGGGGTGGGGGGGGGGGGGGGTGGGGGGGGGGGGGGGTGGGGGGGGGGGGGGGTGGGGGGGGGGGGGGGTGGGGGGGGGGGGGGGTGGGGGGGGGGGGGGGTGGGGGGGGGGGGGGGTGGGGGGGGGGGGGGGTGGGGGGGGGGGGGGGTGGGGGGGGGGGGGGGTGGGGGGGGGGGGGGGTGGGGGGGGGGGGGGGTGGGGGGGGGGGGGGGTGGGGGGGGGGGGGGGTGGGGGGGGGGGGGGGTGGGGGGGGGGGGGGGTGGGGGGGGGGGGGGGTGGGGGGGGGGGGGGGTGGGGGGGGGGGGGGGTGGGGGGGGGGGGGGGTGGGGGGGGGGGGGGGTGGGGGGGGGGGGGGGTGGGGGGGGGGGGGGGTGGGGGGGGGGGGGGGTGGGGGGGGGGGGGGGTGGGGGGGGGGGGGGGTGGGGGGGGGGGGGGGTGGGGGGGGGGGGGGGTGGGGGGGGGGGGGGGTGGGGGGGGGGGGGGGTGGGGGGGGGGGGGGGTGGGGGGGGGGGGGGGTGGGGGGGGGGGGGGGTGGGGGGGGGGGGGGGTGGGGGGGGGGGGGGGTGGGGGGGGGGGGGGGTGGGGGGGGGGGGGGGTGGGGGGGGGGGGGGGTGGGGGGGGGGGGGGGTGGGGGGGGGGGGGGGTGGGGGGGGGGGGGGGTGGGGGGGGGGGGGGGTGGGGGGGGGGGGGGGTGGGGGGGGGGGGGGGTGGGGGGGGGGGGGGGTGGGGGGGGGGGGGGGTGGGGGGGGGGGGGGGTGGGGGGGGGGGGGGGTGGGGGGGGGGGGGGGTGGGGGGGGGGGGGGGTGGGGGGGGGGGGGGGTGGGGGGGGGGGGGGGTGGGGGGGGGGGGGGGTGGGGGGGGGGGGGGGTGGGGGGGGGGGGGGGTGGGGGGGGGGGGGGGTGGGGGGGGGGGGGGGTGGGGGGGGGGGGGGGTGGGGGGGGGGGGGGGTGGGGGGGGGGGGGGGTGGGGGGGGGGGGGGGTGGGGGGGGGGGGGGGTGGGGGGGGGGGGGGGTGGGGGGGGGGGGGGGTGGGGGGGGGGGGGGGTGGGGGGGGGGGGGGGTGGGGGGGGGGGGGGGTGGGGGGGGGGGGGGGTGGGGGGGGGGGGGGG
Source organism: Sphaerodactylus townsendi (assembly GCF_021028975.2). Classification (NCBI taxonomy): domain Eukaryota; kingdom Metazoa; phylum Chordata; class Lepidosauria; order Squamata; family Sphaerodactylidae; genus Sphaerodactylus; species Sphaerodactylus townsendi. Next base: position 38,159,797 of record NC_059439.1, read on the forward strand.
TGGGGGGGGGGGGGGGTGGGGGGGGGGGGGGGTGGGGGGGGGGGGGGGTGGGGGGGGGGGGGGGTGGGGGGGGGGGGGGGTGGGGGGGGGGGGGGGTGGGGGGGGGGGGGGGTGGGGGGGGGGGGGGGTGGGGGGGGGGGGGGGTGGGGGGGGGGGGGGGTGGGGGGGGGGGGGGGTGGGGGGGGGGGGGGGTGGGGGGGGGGGGGGGTGGGGGGGGGGGGGGGTGGGGGGGGGGGGGGGTGGGGGGGGGGGGGGGTGGGGGGGGGGGGGGGTGGGGGGGGGGGGGGGTGGGGGGGGGGGGGGGTGGGGGGGGGGGGGGGTGGGGGGGGGGGGGGGTGGGGGGGGGGGGGGGTGGGGGGGGGGGGGGGTGGGGGGGGGGGGGGGTGGGGGGGGGGGGGGGTGGGGGGGGGGGGGGGTGGGGGGGGGGGGGGGTGGGGGGGGGGGGGGGTGGGGGGGGGGGGGGGTGGGGGGGGGGGGGGGTGGGGGGGGGGGGGGGTGGGGGGGGGGGGGGGTGGGGGGGGGGGGGGGTGGGGGGGGGGGGGGGTGGGGGGGGGGGGGGGTGGGGGGGGGGGGGGGTGGGGGGGGGGGGGGGTGGGGGGGGGGGGGGGTGGGGGGGGGGGGGGGTGGGGGGGGGGGGGGGTGGGGGGGGGGGGGGGTGGGGGGGGGGGGGGGTGGGGGGGGGGGGGGGTGGGGGGGGGGGGGGGGGGGGGGGGGGGGGGGTGGGGGGGGGGGGGGGTGGGGGGGGGGGGTGGGTGGGGGGGGGGGGGGGGGGGGGGCGGGGGGGGGGTGGGGGGGGGGGGGGGGGGGGGGGGGGGGTGGGAGCGGGGGGGGGGGGTGGGGGGGGGGGGGCACCTGGCCGGCATGCTAATGAATCACACTGGGAGCTGGAAAGAGGAGGTTTCAGGAGGTTGAAATGGGGAGGGGGGCACCAAATTCCCATCTTCCCACCCTGAAGTGCTCCAGATTTTTTTTTGGGGGGGGCAGCATGTGTGGCTGTTTCCATTCTGTTCCCCCCACACACAATTATCTCGTCCCTCCCTTGCAACGTCCAAACGGCCTATCTGGGTTTTGATTCTTTTGCATTTTGAAAACTGCCTCACTCCTGGGCCTCGGCCTCCCTTTTCATGGGGGGGGGGTTTGAGGATAAGCTGCTCCACTCCTCCAGCATGTGTCCTTTTCTCTCCTCCCCCCCCCTCCCAGACTGCCTCTTATCACAATTTATGTCCCTCTCTGCGTTGTGGCCTCTGAGCCGTGTGCGTGTGTTGGTGTTCTTGGGTGGGGGGGGGGGCGCACGCAGGATGGTTGACAGAGGATTTACTTTGAGTCTGACTTGCATTTCGCCAGCCGCAGAGGGCACGCTGCTCCCCTCCCCCCCACCCCTCTGCAGTAGCTGATACTGATGTGGGGGGGGGGAAGCAACATTTGTCAGTCAATGCTGGCTTCCTTCTCCGTTTGGCTGAAGGTTTGGTTGGCTTCAACACTGCAGAGCGTAGGGGTGGGGGGGGAGAGAGAGACTGGCGCAGGCTCGGCAGGTCTGATGCGGATGGTGCTGGCCAGAGGAGAAGAGGGTCTAGTCTGTGCTGGGGACCAGGCTGGGTTTTCCCCAATTCCTCCCTTTATCCCAATGGATTTTATTAACAGGCCAAATTTCAAGCACGGGCAAAGAATCCCTCCCTCTGCGCACTTGTCAAAGAATTGGGATCAGGTAGCCCCACAGGGACATGCCTCCCCTAATATTTCCCCCCCCCCACTCTACTGCCATGTCTGATTGGTGGGCTCATGGAGAAGGACAACCCCCCCCCCCCCCCCCCGCCAGGGGGATGCTGGAGAGATTTTGATGCAGGAAATTTTAGTATCGGGTCCTGCTAGGGTTTGCCAGGTACAAGAAGTGTGACTGTAAAGGGGGAGCTGAATGAGAGGGTTTTTTGGGGGGGGGGGCGTCTTTGGAGAGCTGCTGAAACTTGAGGGCTGCAGGTGGCTTTTCTGGTGGGGGCAGGAAGTAAAGGTCTTACTTGTGAATACCATGAAAGGTGGGGGTGTAAAGGGGGATGTTGTGAGGGTTTGGAAGGAATGCCCCCAGAAGAAGAGTTTGGACTTTGGAGTCTCCCATCCCTGTTCTTGGAAAGTTGGTTCCCTAGCTCTGTACAAGGAAAGCCCCTCCCCATGTCTTTTGCCAATTGTACCATCTCTACCACCTTTAAGTCTTCTGCTTCCGGGTTCTCTTCTTCACTCTGCCCAATAGGTGCAGAAAATGCCATTACTGGCAGGCAGTGTGGCGTAGCGGTTATGATCTCAGACGAAGATCTGGAAGAGTCGGGTTTGAATCCCTGCTCTGCCACAGGAAGCTTGCTAGGTGACTCAGCCAGGTCTACCTCACAGGGTTGCTATGAGGAAGAAACAAAGGTGATGCAAGTCACTTTGAGTCCCCATTGGCCAGAAAGGCAGGGTAGAAGTGAACGGAGTGTTGCGGCCCTCACACGTTGGCTTCTACCTTTGAATCTTTTGGGGGGTGAATAGTTTGAAAGCTCCTAGTTTATGAGCAAGGCAGGCTGTCCATCGGGAAACCTGGTGTGGAAATAGCCTTCTTGGCCTATGCGTGTATTTGTAGGGGGAGTCCAAAGTCCTGCCTTCCAGTTTTGGAGAACTTACTTTACACTTAGGATCAGCTTTCTCGGCTGAGTTTTTCCTCTCCTTTAGAATTGCACATGGTTTACTTGAGGTTCACACCTACGATATGTGCAGACTCTCTGGTGCTGAATTGAGTCATGTCTGCAAGGGGAGGGGGGCTTGATTGGTTGAGTGGGGGGGGCAGTCTTTTTGAAAATGAATACTGGGATCACTACAAATTTGCCCCGGGTGCTCAGAAACTGCCGTGCATTTCAGTGTTTGTCTGCCGTGCCATCCGGTAACGTTCCTTGACTCTGCCCTGGGCCTGCAGTGACTTTGTGGTTTGCATATCACCGTCATCGGAGAATGAACTGGATGGCCCTGGGATTTATTTGAATAGAGTGTTTTGCAGTTGCGTCGCTGGGGAGTTCAAGTATTGCAGCTGGGATCTGGGCGCGTCGGATGGCCGTTCCCGCCCAAAGTATCTGTGGTTTCTTTGCACAAGCCGTTCTCTCCGTGCCTCAGTTTCCAGATCTGTAAAGTGACAGGAACAAACTATTTTCAATCACCACACTTTGCATCGGCTCACGTGCAGTCGGCCTTTATGATCTTAACACTCGTGCCTGGCCGGAGAGCTTGCCTGCATGGTAAGACCTGGGTGTCAACGTGGAGTAAAACTGGAAAGTTACAGAACTTGGATCCACCACCGTTATCTTTTTGGGGGAAGAAGTTCAATTCAGGAAGATTGAAGACAGATTCTTTTTAAAAAGGTATCTTGTAGAGAACGTCTGGCCGATTGGTTGCTACGCTGGTGATACGTTTGCTCAGTGGCAATTCTTTTCTCTCCCATTTTGGATGCGTTTTTTCATAGATTAGCTGAGGGGCTGGTGGGTGACCTTGCGAGAGATGCTTCAAAAGACCCCAGATCACCCCTTGAATCTGCAGGGAAGAGTCATTTGGAAATAGCTGCCACCATCTTGGCAGCACGCTTGACTGGGGACTTCTGAACATCTGACAGTTGCTCTCCGTGGCAGCCATTTTGAAATGGTGCCCATGGCCCTGTTTCAAACTTCCAAAAGCACCTGCAGTGTCAGCAAGGCTGGGGAGGGGGGGGGGCTGTCATAAGAAGAAGAAGAGTTTGGATTTATATCCCCCCCCCTTTCTCTCCTGCAGGAGACTCAATCTCCTTGCCCTTCCCCCCTCACAACAAACACCCTGTGAGGTGGGTGGGGCTGAGAGAGCCCCGAGAAGCTGTGACTAGACCAAGGTCACCCAGCTGGCGTGGGTGGGAGTGCCCAGGCTAATCTGAATTCCCCAGATAAGCCTCCACAGCTCAGGCGGCAGAGCTGGGAATCAAACCCGGTTCCTCCAGATTAGGATACACACGAAATTTTAACCTCCTACCACCACTGCTAAGTTCTTGCAAGGAAAAGCTTTTTCTTTAACTCCCCCCCCCCCTCAGATAGTGGCATCTGTATCCTCTCCTCCTATTTTATCCTCACAACAATCCTTTGAGGTAGGCTAGACTGAGTCTGACTAGCCCAAGGTCACCCAGTGAGCTTCCGTGGCAGAGCAGAGATTCAGACCTGGGTCTTCTAAATCCTATTCCAGGGGTGGCCAACCCAAATGTTCATGGACTACAATGCTGGCAGAGGCTGATGGGAATTGTAGTCCATGACCATCTTGGCACCGTAGATTGGCCACCCCATCCTATTCCAACATTACTCTGGTTTCTGTATCACAACCACCAGGCTGAGAGGTAGTCTGGGACAGCCACGCACCTGAAATCAGCCGGTGAGTTTCTGTGGCAAAGAAGGTCTATTCTAGCCCTCTGCGGGAGCCAGTACACCAATACTACATCAGGTGGGAGAGAGACAATCCTGTACATTCACCAGGCAAGCAGGAGGAAACCGTTTTGTGCCTTTGGGTGCGAGTGGCGGATCGTGGCGTTTGAATGCTCTTGGGGTACACCTTGATGTGGGTAATCTAAGTATGGGAGGCTGTGTTTCATATAAATAATTTATTGCCGGTTTAAAATTAGGTATATTAGCACGTCATGGTGAGGAGGAGGAGGAGGAGGAGGAGGAGGAATGCTCCTCCGTGATGAGCAGCAGTCTTGTTGGGGCTTAGCAGCGGCCTACTTTACACTTGCAAGTGGGAGCAGTCTGGGAGTAAGACAGCATTCCACTGGGGATGGCAAAATGGATACTCAAGGGAGTGGCTATTGCGTGTTTGTGTTGCGAAAGGAAGCTGTGATGAAGGAATTGGGGCTGTGCTTGCCCCGAGAGAGGAGAGCCGGCCCTCTTCCTGCCAGTGCCTCTAGGATCCCTCACTGAACATCAAACTGAGGTGCTGTCCAGTCCAGCTGCGAATAAATACGTCCTGACGTGTAACCCTTTAGATATAACTTAAAGCTACGTTTTGAATCTGTTCTGCAGTAGAAGAAGAAGAAGAGTTTGGATGTATATCCCCCCTTTCTCTCCTGTAGGAGACTCAAAGGGGCTGACAATCTCCTTACCCTTCCCCCCTCACAACAAACCCCCTGTGAGGTAGGTGGGGCTGAGAGAGCTCCGAAGAACTGTGACTAGCCCAAGGTCACCCAGTAATGAAGGAAAGGCACTCCACACATGCTGGGAGACCTTTCACAATTTCGTACTTGAGTCTTGACACTGGTTCAGATGCAACTCTGCTCTAACCGTTGCACTTGGCTGTCTGACCCAGAGGTGGGTGCATGTATCCTTGAGGGCACCGTTTGCCAGCTGAGGTTATGCAGCTGCGGTCAAATAATTCCTGGTGGTGGTTGTGCCCCCTCGCAAGGAACTTGGGACATGGATCCCCCCCCCCTTCCTGTTCATTACATCCGTAAACACAGGGGGCTTGTACCTGGTACAACCGAAGGATCTAGAAGGGAACGGGTTTAGGGCATAGGTGTCAAACACGTGGCCCTCCAGATGTTATGGACTACAATTCCCATCATCCCTTGCCAGCATGATGCTGGCAGGGGATGATGGGACCTGTAGTCCATAACATCTGGAGGGCCGCAAGTTTGACACCTGTGGTTTAGGGGGTAACTCTTTGCTGGAGGTATCCCTGCCACGGTTCGTTCAGTTTGCCCGACTGTTGAACCACTTCTGATATCTAGAAGCTGCGAGGAGACTGGAGGGCCCTCTCAGATTTCCGCGCCCCCCCCTCCCCAGCAATCATCTAATTAAATTGGCGCAAAGCCCTTCTTGATAATGAGGCTGGTACTTCGGGCAAGTTTAAGGCTGAGTGTGTGTGTGGGGGGGTGGGGGGTGGGGTAGAAAATACACTGGAATAAAAACGATGTGTGGAATTGGGAGCTGTGGATAAGGCTAAAGAAGAAGAAGAAGGTTTTGGATTTATATCCCCCCTTTCTCTCCTGCAGGAGACTCAAAGGGGCTGACAATCTCCTTGCCCTTCCCCCCCTCACAACAAACACCCTGTGAGGTGGGTGGGGCTGAGAGAGCTCCGAGAAGCTGTGACTAGCCCAAGGTCACCCAGCTGGCGTGTGTGGGAGTGTACAGGCTAATCTGAATTCCCCATGTCCTTTGGCAGCACGAATTCTCGGTGTTGCGGGGCGGGGGGGGGGAGCTGCCGAGTTCCTGGGTTTGTGGGAGGGTACCAAAAGATGGGGCAGCTCGGAGTGGGCCAGAGATAACTGCTTGTGGGGTTAGTCTGGGGCTGCCCAGCTGTGACTTTGCTCCCGCCTCTAATTGTGTTCTTTCTCTTCTCCTCCCGCCAGCTCTGATCCTGCTCTTCTATCTGATCTTCTACGGCTTCCTCACGGCCCTCTTCACACTCACCATGTGGGTGATGTTGCAGACGGTGGACCCAAATATCCCCAAATACCAGGACCGTCTGTCTATTCCAGGTAAGGGGTCCTCTTCGGCATAGTTACCACCCTGGGTCAGTTGGCATGGCCTTGTGTTTACTGCCAGCCTTGCCCGTTGTGGAGTGGTGAGTTTCTCAGGCACCAGTATGCCAGGCTCATATGTGGCAGATAACACGGGTCTAGCAATGGAATGAGCCGGGGGGCAGAAAGTGCTGTGTGTCGGCCCCACCCCCAGTTTAGAAGAAGAAGAAGAGTTGGGATTTATATCCCCCCTTTCTCTCCTGCAGGAGACTCAAAGGGGTTGACAATCTCCTTGCCCTTCCCCCCTCACAACAAACACCCTGTGAGGTGGGTGGGGCTGAGAGAGCTCCGAGAAGCTGTGACTAGCCCAAGGTCACCCAGCTGGCGTGTGTGGGAGTGCCCAGGCTAATCTGAATTCCCCAGAGAAGCCTCCACAGCTCAGGCGGCAGAGCGGAGAATCAAACCTGGTTCCTCCAGATTAGAAACACGAGCTCTTAACCTCCTACGCCACTGTTTACCTAGAAACCTTATGCTCGGTTGTTCAGAGCATGGCTGAATGGTGAAAGCACTCTAGATATGTTGTGGTGGGCTTTCCGGGCTGTGTGGCCGTGGTCTGGTGGGTCTTGTTCCTAACATTTCGCCTGCATCTGTGGCTGGCATCTTCAGAGGTGTCTCACAGAGGGAAGTCTGTTACACACCGTGTCCACTGCAGTCCGGTAACAGACTTCCCTCTGTGATCCGCCTCTGAAGATACCAGCCACAGATGCAGGCAAAACGTTAGGAACAAGGTCTACCAGACCACGGCCACACAGCTTGGAAAACCCACCACAACCAGTTGAATCGGCCGTGGAAGCCTTCTACAATACTCTAGATATGTTCAGAAGCCCTCTTGTCTTCACATCTTCTGAGCTCTAGCACGGAGGGCAGGTGCTCTTGTCTCGAGGAAAGCGTTTGGGCATCGCCGGTAACGCCACTAGAGCCATCCATTTAGTGGCCTGGGAGGGAAAGATTTGTGAACTCTCCCAACATGTTCAGAGCAACTTTACACCCTGGTAAAACAGCCCTGTAAAGCAGAGATGAGTTTATGCAGGACAGAGTAAGAGCTAAGAAAGGGTTTGGATTTGGGTTTCCCAAGGCCCACCCTTAGCTAGGTTGGCAGAGAAGAGGCCCTGGTATCATATGTGGTACTAATGGCATTCCAGCAGACATATCCACAATACTACAAGCATCAAACTGATTTAGCAGTCATTTTCTCTTTGTAGAAAGTTCAGGCAATTGTGCTCCTGGCGGGCAGAGAAGATGTTCGGCTTTCTAACCCTCAGAACTTGAGATTCCTCCAAGGGCAGGCTGTGGCAGCTATAATAATGTTAGCTTGTCACAGGGTTGGAGACGGTAAACGCTGAGGTCCTCTAATCTGATCCTGTTTTTACAGTCAGATGTTCTGATAATGTTTGTTGCACCAGGTTTCCGGGTATTTGGGTAGCTTCTTTGTTGCGCTGAGTGGAGGAATTCAGCCCATCTTTGAAATGTGGGGCGTGAAGTTCACAAAGATCCCGGCTGGCCATCCCCTGCCCACTCGTGTGAAGATCCACCCAGGGTCTGTTCTCTGGCCAAGCCACCCAAACGACCGCTTGAGACCACACAGTGCGGGTGTGAGTGTGCCGATATCCTGCAGAGACTCATTTCACTCCCCGCCGTGAGCATTGTAGGGAGCAACGGACAGCCCCTCGAGGGCCCATGGCGTGCTTTGCCTCAGAGCCCAGGCAAAGACCGTTTATGCTGTTTTGCGCAACAAAATGCTAGGAGTATTGTTTGCAATTTGCAACTAGGAGTATAGTTTGCAATTTGCAACTAGGAGTATAGTTTGCAATTTGCAAATAGTTGGCAGAGAGATTAAACTTTTTACTTTTAATTTTGCTTTCTGTGCTACCTCTCCAGAGCTTGATGCAGCTTACAAACGTAAACATTATACTGGTTCTGGTGGGTTTTCCTGGCTGTGTGGCCGTGGTCTGGTGGATCTCGTTCCTAACATTTCGCCTGCATCTATGGCTGGCATCTTCAGAGGTGTATCACAGAGGGAAGTCTGTTACACAGACTGTTACACGCTTCCCTCTGTGATACACCTCTGAAGATGCCAGCCACAGATGCAGGCGAAACGTCAGGAGAGAATGCTGCTAGAACACAGCCATGCAGCCCGGAAACCATGCAGCACCCCAGAGCTGTTTCCATCAGGTGCTTCCAAGAGCTCTGATTCTCAAAAGCTTATACCTTGGAAATCTTGCTTGTCTCTAAGGTGCTATTGACTCGTGGGCTGTTCTGCAGCTGACCCACAATGCTACAAAACTGGTTAAAACCCATCCGGGCAGGCCCAGACTACACAAGCCACTCTGAGGTTGTTCACAAACTTAGCTGCAGAGTTCTCGAGGTGTTCCAGAGCTGTGCGTGCGTGTGTAGGCTGGCCCCGAAGTGGCAGTGTTGCCCCCAAGGGGTCTTGGAGAGTCGGGTGGAGTAACGGGTGTTGTCTTTTTTTGCACTGGGATTGGAGTGAGTCTCTGTCCAATTCGAACATGTTGCCTTCTGTTTCTTCCTTTGCAGGCATGATGATCCGCCCCAAGACGGATGCTTTGGATATCACTTACAACATGACCCACACAGAAAACTGGGAGGATTACGTGAAGAAGCTCAACATTTTTTTGGCGGGTGAGTGGGGAGGACCGCCCCTTCTCACCCTTGGTGTTTCCAACTCTGAGTTAGGAAATTCCTGAAGATTTGGGGATGAAACCTGGTGGAGTTTGGGAAGGGAAGGAATTTCGCCAGGGTCTCGTCCCATAGCAGGGGTGTCCAACCTATGGTGCTCCAGATGTTCATGGACTACAATTCCCATCAGCCCCTGCCAGCATGGCCAGTTGGAGTACACCCTCCAAAGCAGCCATTTTCTGTAGTCTAAAGGTCACTGGTAACTCCAGGTCCTAACTGGGGGGTGGCAACCTGCCCATCCTTCACTCCCAACAGCAGGACTGAACAGCTCTTGAGTGGAATGGAGGGAGGGGAGTTCCTGATAATCGTGATGGAGGTTTGACCCCCTGGCGTCTTCTCAGCAGCCGGTGCCTCCTAGCTGTAGTGGCGTAGGAGGTTAAGAGCTCGTGTATCTAATCTGGAGGAAGCCGGGTTTGATTCCCAGCTCTGCCGCCTGAGCTGTGGAGGCTTATCTGGGGAATTCAGATTAGCCTGTACACTCCCACATACGCCAGCTGGGTGACCTTGGTCTAGTCACAGCTTCTCGGGGCTCTCTCAGCCCCACCCACCTCACAGGGTGTTTGTTGTGAGGGGGGGAGGGCAAGGAGATTGTAAGCCCCTTTGAGTCTCCTGCAGGAGAGAAAGGGGGGATATAAATCCAAACTCCTCCTCTTCTTCCTCTTCTTCTTCCTCTTCCTCTTGTAAATGAGCCACAAGCCCATAAGTAGAACAACACTTTGGAACATTCGGAACACCCAGAGTTTACTAGAGCTTGCATTAACATTCTAATTCCCGCATCCCAATTCGTTAGGGTAAAGGGGAGGACCAGAGGTCCAGTTTCACTCACCCGCGATTTCGCGCTCTGCAAAGGGACCGTGCCTCGGGCACCATCTAAGCCAGGTCTCTGTCGTCTCCCACCGACTCCTCTCTGGACCATCGGCCGGACAACCTGGTGTCACGGGCGCTTTAGGGTGATCCTGTATTATGCTGTGGGTTGGACTAGATGGCCCCTATAGCCCCGATGATTCTAAATGTACCACTAGCTTTCCCCCAAAAGTTTTGGCCAAGAATTTCCACCCTGTTATAAAACTAGTTATAATGCAATCAATCTTTGTACTGTCAGTTGGAGGCATTGGGCAGAGCGAAGAAGAAATGAGCTACGGGAACGAGGGAAATCCCTGGTTCCAGTTTCTCCTGGGCCAGAAGCCGGCCTGGTGGGTTAGCAGCAAGCCGAGGTCTTGGGCCTCCCAAGTATATAAAATAATGCCCACCGACATCTTTCCTTAAATATTCCAGAGCTCTGTGTAAATACCAAGGTCGCTTGTGTAAATATTCCAGAGCTCTGTGTAAATACCAAGGGCTAGTCACAGCTTCTCGGAGCTCTCTCAGCCCCACCTACCTCACAGGGTGTTTGTTGTGAGGGGGGAAGGGCAAGGAGATTGTCAGCCCCTTTGAGTCTCCTGCAGGAGAGAAAGGGGGGATATAAATCCAAACTCTTCTTCTTCTTCTTGGTACCAAGTGTAACCGGGGAGGCTAGTAGGAGCATTTTTTAAAGCAGCTCAAGTTGGATAATTTTTTAAAAATACTCTGAGCAGATCTGCATGTTTCCTGCACTTCTAGGCTTGGTCACCTGTTTATCTTCTGTTTCTATATTGGATCTCCATTGATTGGTGCTTAACGTGCATCCAAATTGTGGTTATAAATTTCTGGGGATCACCGACTGAGGATGTCCTCTGGCTTAGAAGTGATGAAGAAGGTTAAGGTATTAGGTTAGTTGGTACATTAAATTAGGGAACAGACCCACAGTGGTAGAGTGGTTAAGGGAATTTTCTGACTGTTCACACGCTCTTAGTCCAACCCGAACGTCGCCTTCTGGCTCTCTTTTATGGTAGACTACAACGACTCCCGGCAAGCGGCCAACAATGAACTCTGCGTCCCGGGGCGTTACTTCGTGCAGCCGGACAACGGGGTCCTGAACCACCCCAAGCGGGCCTGCCAGTTCAACCGTACCATGTTGGGCAACTGCTCGGGCCTCGTGGACTCCACCTACGGCTACCGGGAAGGCCGCCCGTGCATCCTTGTCAAAATGAACCGGGTAGGTAGCCCAGGGCTTGAAGATCCCCCACAGGGAATGACCGGGTTTTGGGATTCTCTCCCCAGTTTCACCTAGGGAAGGGGGGCGTGGGCATCTTGACTTAGCAGCAGCAGCAGCAAGTCTTTATTGGCATAGACGACAGTACAGGCATCTTGACTTGCTGTCCAGGCTTTATTGGATCTTGTGAGTGGGGGTGTCCATGTCCTAACATTCACCCCCTGAAGGAACCTGCCAACCAATTGTGTTGCTGTAGGCATCTCTTTGCAGCAGTGGGCGTAGTGGTTAAGAGCAGGTGCATTCTAATCTGGAGGAACCGGGTTTGATTCCCCCGCTCTGCCGCCTGAGCTGTGGAGGCTGATCTGGGGAATTCAGATTAGCCCGGGCACTCCCACACACGACAGCTGGGTGACCTTGGGCTAGTCACGGTTCTTTGGAGCTCTCTCAGCCCCACCCACCTCACAGGTTGTTTGTTGTGAGGGGGGGAAGGGCAAGGGGATTGTCAGCCCCTTTGAGTTTCCTACAGGAGAGAAAGGGGGATGTAAATCCAAACTCTTCTTCTTCGTTGTGTCTCTCTGGCTCCATGGTAGAGCACTTGCTTGGTAGGGTGATAGTCTCAGGTTCAGTACTTACTAGAATAGACCAAGGGTCTCGTTTAGTATATATACCAAATTGATATGAGGCCGTTTCAGGGGAGAGGCTGCAGCTCAGCAGTAGAACAGCTGCGTAACTTGCAGAAGGACCCAGGTTCTATCCCTGGGCGATGCAGAAGACCTTTCTCTGCCTGAGGTGCCGAAGAGCGGCTGCCAAGTCTGAGTTGGCAGTACTGATGGTCTGATTGGGGCTTGGGCAGCTTCATGTGTTTGGGGCCATAGGAAGAAGAGAAGAAGAAGAGTTTGGATTTATATCCCCCCTTTCTCTCCTGCAGGAGACTCAAAGGGCTGACAATCTCCTTGCCCTTCCCCCCCCCCCCACAACAAACACCCTGTGAGGTAGGTGGGGCTGAGAGAGCTCCGAGAAGCTGTGACTAGCCCAAGGAGAGGCATTCATTCCTCAGGGGGGTTGGAAGGGCGTCCAGTTGCTCATTCCTAATTTACCGTGTGTGATGGCTGGGACGATTGTCGTCCCTAGAGCAAGGTGAAGGGTTTCCTGCAAACGTTGGTCTATCCCAGGGGTCTGCAACCTGCGGCTCTCCAGAGGTTCATGGACTACAATTCCCATCAGCCCCTGCCAGCATGGCCAATTGTAGTCCATGCACATCTGGAGAGCCGCAGGTTGCAGACCCGTGGTCTATCCCCTCTGCCACTGTCCTGTTCCTTTTTACAAAAACCACAGTGGGGGATAGAATAATGGGAATAAGGCCAACTTCTGCCTTATCCTTTTCTCTCCACCCCTTTCTCTTCTCCAGGTCATCAACTTCTTTGCCGGTGCCAACAAAACCATGAACATTACCTGTGCAGCGAAGGTAAAAACCTAGAAGTGTCCTGCATTTTCCTGACACTCCGCCTCTCCTTTCCTTCCACCAACTGCTCATTTCGTTCTGCTAACATTCATCTCTTTTACCTCCACCTCTCTTTTTTTATAACATAACCCCTGTCTCTTCAGAAATTCAGCTTTTCCAGTAAGGTAAGGGTTTGCCACAGCTAAAAGAGGGACTGATCAACCTAGCAGTGCCTCGGGAGATGGTTTGGCTTTTTGGAAACTGTGATGGAACCCCGGAGTCTCACTTCTAGCCTGATCAGTCTCTTTGCTTCCAGTAGTTATGATTCTCACAGTCAGAGTCTGTACACGGCAGTGTAAAATGCGCCTCTCCTGCTCCTCCCCAACTCCTTCTGTGATAGCACATTAGTCCCCGTCCCCCCTAGAGAGCTGTCACTTCCATTTCCTTTGCAATGCTGCTCTTCTATATGCCATCTTTGGGTACCCCTGGAACGTTTGCTGGTCAGCTTTTAGTAGCTCAAAGCCTTGATCAAAGGCTGCTTTTTTAAAAAAGGGGAACTCTGTAAACACTCGATCGCTCCTGGCTGATTTCGTTCAGATTGGAGAGGCCCTAATGCTGGCATTAGTGGATTGGCTGCGAACTATCCAAGTCTCCTTGTTCTCTCTCCAGGTAGTATGGCTAACGCTATTTGTTCTCAGGAAAGAGTCACTCCCTTCCCTCTGTATTATAAAATACAGGTGGCTCAATCCCCCCGCCCCCTCTGGGAGGGTACCCAATGAACTGCTTCTGCGTTTTTACCTGCTAAGAATAGAAAGATTAGAAGACCTGTAGTTTACAGACTCCCCGTCTAGTAGCTCCAGAGTTAACGTCCAATAGACTGAAGAAAAATTGAGTTGATCTGCCAAATGCCTGCGCATCCTCTGATTTCTGTCACCACTATCCTTTTTGCAGTAATCAAAGACTACGTATTCTGTGCTTCATAGGCGTCCAACTCGCGGCCCTCCAGATGTCATGGACTACAGTTCCCATCATGGGGGTGGGGGGGGGGGGGGGTGGGGGGGGGGGGGGGTGGGGGGGGGGGGGGGTGGGGGGGGGGGGGGGTGGGGGGGGGGGGGGGTGGGGGGGGGGGGGGGTGGGGGGGGGGGGGGGTGGGGGGGGGGGGGGGTGGGGGGGGGGGGGGGTGGGGGGGGGGGGGGGTGGGGGGGGGGGGGGGTGGGGGGGGGGGGGGGTGGGGGGGGGGGGGGGTGGGGGGGGGGGGGGGTGGGGGGGGGGGGGGGTGGGGGGGGGGGGGGGTGGGGGGGGGGGGGGGTGGGGGGGGGGGGGGGTGGGGGGGGGGGGGGGTGGGGGGGGGGGGGGGTGGGGGGGGGGGGGGGTGGGGGGGGGGGGGGGTGGGGGGGGGGGGGGGTGGGGGGGGGGGGGGGTGGGGGGGGGGGGGGGTGGGGGGGGGGGGGGGTGGGGGGGGGGGGGGGTGGGGGGGGGGGGGGGTGGGGGGGGGGGGGGGTGGGGGGGGGGGGGGGTGGGGGGGGGGGGGGGTGGGGGGGGGGGGGGGTGGGGGGGGGGGGGGGTGGGGGGGGGGGGGGGTGGGGGGGGGGGGGGGTGGGGGGGGGGGGGGGTGGGGGGGGGGGGGGGTGGGGGGGGGGGGGGGTGGGGGGGGGGGGGGGTGGGGGGGGGGGGGGGTGGGGGGGGGGGGGGGTGGGGGGGGGGGGGGGTGGGGGGGGGGGGGGGTGGGGGGGGGGGGGGGTGGGGGGGGGGGGGGGTGGGGGGGGGGGGGGGTGGGGGGGGGGGGGGGTGGGGGGGGGGGGGGGTGGGGGGGGGGGGGGGTGGGGGGGGGGGGGGGTGGGGGGGGGGGGGGGTGGGGGGGGGGGGGGGTGGGGGGGGGGGGGGGTGGGGGGGGGGGGGGGTGGGGGGGGGGGGGGGTGGGGGGGGGGGGGGGTGGGGGGGGGGGGGGGTGGGGGGGGGGGGGGGTGGGGGGGGGGGGGGGTGGGGGGGGGGGGGGGTGGGGGGGGGGGGGGGTGGGGGGGGGGGGGGGTGGGGGGGGGGGGGGGTGGGGGGGGGGGGGGGTGGGGGGGGGGGGGGGTGGGGGGGGGGGGGGGTGGGGGGGGGGGGGGGTGGGGGGGGGGGGGGGTGGGGGGGGGGGGGGGTGGGGGGGGGGGGGGGTGGGGGGGGGGGGGGGTGGGGGGGGGGGGGGGTGGGGGGGGGGGGGGGTGGGGGGGGGGGGGGGTGGGGGGGGGGGGGGGTGGGGGGGGGGGGGGGTGGGGGGGGGGGGGGGTGGGGGGGGGGGGGGGTGGGGGGGGGGGGGGGTGGGGGGGGGGGGGGGTGGGGGGGGGGGGGGGTGGGGGGGGGGGGGGGTGGGGGGGGGGGGGGGTGGGGGGGGGGGGGGGTGGGGGGGGGGGGGGGTGGGGGGGGGGGGGGGTGGGGGGGGGGGGGGGTGGGGGGGGGGGGGGGTGGGGGGGGGGGGGGGTGGGGGGGGGGGGGGGTGGGGGGGGGGGGGGGTGGGGGGGGGGGGGGGTGGGGGGGGGGGGGGGTGGGGGGGGGGGGGGGTGGGGGGGGGGGGGGGTGGGGGGGGGGGGGGGTGGGGGGGGGGGGGGGTGGGGGGGGGGGGGGGTGGGGGGGGGGGGGGGTGGGGGGGGGGGGGGGTGGGGGGGGGGGGGGGTGGGGGGGGGGGGGGGTGGGGGGGGGGGGGGGTGGGGGGGGGGGGGGGTGGGGGGGGGGGGGGGTGGGGGGGGGGGGGGGTGGGGGGGGGGGGGGGTGGGGGGGGGGGGGGGTGGGGGGGGGGGGGGGTGGGGGGGGGGGGGGGTGGGGGGGGGGGGGGGTGGGGGGGGGGGGGGGTGGGGGGGGGGGGGGGTGGGGGGGGGGGGGGGTGGGGGGGGGGGGGGGTGGGGGGGGGGGGGGGTGGGGGGGGGGGGGGGTGGGGGGGGGGGGGGGTGGGGGGGGGGGGGGGTGGGGGGGGGGGGGGGTGGGGGGGGGGGGGGGTGGGGGGGGGGGGGGGTGGGGGGGGGGGGGGGTGGGGGGGGGGGGGGGTGGGGGGGGGGGGGGGTGGGGGGGGGGGGGGGTGGGGGGGGGGGGGGGTGGGGGGGGGGGGGGGTGGGGGGGGGGGGGGGTGGGGGGGGGGGGGGGTGGGGGGGGGGGGGGGTGGGGGGGGGGGGGGGTGGGGGGGGGGGGGGGTGGGGGGGGGGGGGGGTGGGGGGGGGGGGGGGTGGGGGGGGGGGGGGGTGGGGGGGGGGGGGGGTGGGGGGGGGGGGGGGTGGGGGGGGGGGGGGGTGGGGGGGGGGGGGGGTGGGGGGGGGGGGGGGTGGGGGGGGGGGGGGGTGGGGGGGGGGGGGGGTGGGGGGGGGGGGGGGTGGGGGGGGGGGGGGGTGGGGGGGGGGGGGGGTGGGGGGGGGGGGGGGTGGGGGGGGGGGGGGGTGGGGGGGGGGGGGGGTGGGGGGGGGGGGGGGTGGGGGGGGGGGGGGGTGGGGGGGGGGGGGGGTGGGGGGGGGGGGGGGTGGGGGGGGGGGGGGGTGGGGGGGGGGGGGGGTGGGGGGGGGGGGGGGTGGGGGGGGGGGGGGGTGGGGGGGGGGGGGGGTGGGGGGGGGGGGGGGTGGGGGGGGGGGGGGGTGGGGGGGGGGGGGGGTGGGGGGGGGGGGGGGTGGGGGGGGGGGGGGGTGGGGGGGGGGGGGGGTGGGGGGGGGGGGGGGTGGGGGGGGGGGGGGGTGGGGGGGGGGGGGGGTGGGGGGGGGGGGGGGTGGGGGGGGGGGGGGGTGGGGGGGGGGGGGGGTGGGGGGGGGGGGGGGTGGGGGGGGGGGGGGGTGGGGGGGGGGGGGGGTGGGGGGGGGGGGGGGTGGGGGGGGGGGGGGGTGGGGGGGGGGGGGGGTGGGGGGGGGGGGGGGTGGGGGGGGGGGGGGGTGGGGGGGGGGGGGGGTGGGGGGGGGGGGGGGTGGGGGGGGGGGGGGGTGGGGGGGGGGGGGGGTGGGGGGGGGGGGGGGTGGGGGGGGGGGGGGGTGGGGGGGGGGGGGGGTGGGGGGGGGGGGGGGTGGGGGGGGGGGGGGGTGGGGGGGGGGGGGGGTGGGGGGGGGGGGGGGTGGGGGGGGGGGGGGGTGGGGGGGGGGGGGGGTGGGGGGGGGGGGGGGTGGGGGGGGGGGGGGGTGGGGGGGGGGGGGGGTGGGGGGGGGGGGGGGTGGGGGGGGGGGGGGGTGGGGGGGGGGGGGGGTGGGGGGGGGGGGGGGTGGGGGGGGGGGGGGGTGGGGGGGGGGGGGGGTGGGGGGGGGGGGGGGTGGGGGGGGGGGGGGGTGGGGGGGGGGGGGGGTGGGGGGGGGGGGGGGTGGGGGGGGGGGGGGGTGGGGGGGGGGGGGGGTGGGGGGGGGGGGGGGTGGGGGGGGGGGGGGGTGGGGGGGGGGGGGGGTGGGGGGGGGGGGGGGTGGGGGGGGGGGGGGGTGGGGGGGGGGGGGGGTGGGGGGGGGGGGGGGTGGGGGGGGGGGGGGGTGGGGGGGGGGGGGGGTGGGGGGGGGGGGGGGTGGGGGGGGGGGGGGGTGGGGGGGGGGGGGGGTGGGGGGGGGGGGGGGTGGGGGGGGGGGGGGGTGGGGGGGGGGGGGGGTGGGGGGGGGGGGGGGTGGGGGGGGGGGGGGGTGGGGGGGGGGGGGGGTGGGGGGGGGGGGGGGTGGGGGGGGGGGGGGGTGGGGGGGGGGGGGGGTGGGGGGGGGGGGGGGTGGGGGGGGGGGGGGGTGGGGGGGGGGGGGGGTGGGGGGGGGGGGGGGTGGGGGGGGGGGGGGGTGGGGGGGGGGGGGGGTGGGGGGGGGGGGGGGTGGGGGGGGGGGGGGGTGGGGGGGGGGGGGGGTGGGGGGGGGGGGGGGTGGGGGGGGGGGGGGGTGGGGGGGGGGGGGGGTGGGGGGGGGGGGGGGTGGGGGGGGGGGGGGGTGGGGGGGGGGGGGGGTGGGGGGGGGGGGGGGTGGGGGGGGGGGGGGGTGGGGGGGGGGGGGGGTGGGGGGGGGGGGGGGTGGGGGGGGGGGGGGGTGGGGGGGGGGGGGGGTGGGGGGGGGGGGGGGTGGGGGGGGGGGGGGGTGGGGGGGGGGGGGGGTGGGGGGGGGGGGGGGTGGGGGGGGGGGGGGGTGGGGGGGGGGGGGGGTGGGGGGGGGGGGGGGTGGGGGGGGGGGGGGGTGGGGGGGGGGGGGGGTGGGGGGGGGGGGGGGTGGGGGGGGGGGGGGGTGGGGGGGGGGGGGGGTGGGGGGGGGGGGGGGTGGGGGGGGGGGGGGGTGGGGGGGGGGGGGGGTGGGGGGGGGGGGGGGTGGGGGGGGGGGGGGGTGGGGGGGGGGGGGGGTGGGGGGGGGGGGGGGTGGGGGGGGGGGGGGGTGGGGGGGGGGGGGGGTGGGGGGGGGGGGGGGTGGGGGGGGGGGGGGGTGGGGGGGGGGGGGGGTGGGGGGGGGGGGGGGTGGGGGGGGGGGGGGGTGGGGGGGGGGGGGGGTGGGGGGGGGGGGGGGTGGGGGGGGGGGGGGGTGGGGGGGGGGGGGGGTGGGGGGGGGGGGGGGTGGGGGGGGGGGGGGGTGGGGGGGGGGGGGGGTGGGGGGGGGGGGGGGTGGGGGGGGGGGGGGGTGGGGGGGGGGGGGGGTGGGGGGGGGGGGGGGTGGGGGGGGGGGGGGGTGGGGGGGGGGGGGGGTGGGGGGGGGGGGGGGTGGGGGGGGGGGGGGGTGGGGGGGGGGGGGGGTGGGGGGGGGGGGGGGTGGGGGGGGGGGGGGGTGGGGGGGGGGGGGGGTGGGGGGGGGGGGGGGTGGGGGGGGGGGGGGGTGGGGGGGGGGGGGGGTGGGGGGGGGGGGGGGTGGGGGGGGGGGGGGGTGGGGGGGGGGGGGGGTGGGGGGGGGGGGGGGTGGGGGGGGGGGGGGGTGGGGGGGGGGGGGGGTGGGGGGGGGGGGGGGTGGGGGGGGGGGGGGGTGGGGGGGGGGGGGGGTGGGGGGGGGGGGGGGTGGGGGGGGGGGGGGGTGGGGGGGGGGGGGGGTGGGGGGGGGGGGGGGTGGGGGGGGGGGGGGGTGGGGGGGGGGGGGGGTGGGGGGGGGGGGGGGTGGGGGGGGGGGGGGGTGGGGGGGGGGGGGGGTGGGGGGGGGGGGGGGTGGGGGGGGGGGGGGGTGGGGGGGGGGGGGGGTGGGGGGGGGGGGGGGTGGGGGGGGGGGGGGGTGGGGGGGGGGGGGGGTGGGGGGGGGGGGGGGTGGGGGGGGGGGGGGGTGGGGGGGGGGGGGGGTGGGGGGGGGGGGGGGTGGGGGGGGGGGGGGGTGGGGGGGGGGGGGGGTGGGGGGGGGGGGGGGTGGGGGGGGGGGGGGGTGGGGGGGGGGGGGGGTGGGGGGGGGGGGGGGTGGGGGGGGGGGGGGGTGGGGGGGGGGGGGGGTGGGGGGGGGGGGGGGTGGGGGGGGGGGGGGGTGGGGGGGGGGGGGGGTGGGGGGGGGGGGGGGTGGGGGGGGGGGGGGGTGGGGGGGGGGGGGGGTGGGGGGGGGGGGGGGTGGGGGGGGGGGGGGGTGGGGGGGGGGGGGGGTGGGGGGGGGGGGGGGTGGGGGGGGGGGGGGGTGGGGGGGGGGGGGGGTGGGGGGGGGGGGGGGTGGGGGGGGGGGGGGGTGGGGGGGGGGGGGGGTGGGGGGGGGGGGGGGTGGGGGGGGGGGGGGGTGGGGGGGGGGGGGGGTGGGGGGGGGGGGGGGTGGGGGGGGGGGGGGGTGGGGGGGGGGGGGGGTGGGGGGGGGGGGGGGTGGGGGGGGGGGGGGGTGGGGGGGGGGGGGGGTGGGGGGGGGGGGGGGTGGGGGGGGGGGGGGGTGGGGGGGGGGGGGGGTGGGGGGGGGGGGGGGTGGGGGGGGGGGGGGGTGGGGGGGGGGGGGGGTGGGGGGGGGGGGGGGTGGGGGGGGGGGGGGGTGGGGGGGGGGGGGGGTGGGGGGGGGGGGGGGTGGGGGGGGGGGGGGGTGGGGGGGGGGGGGGGTGGGGGGGGGGGGGGGTGGGGGGGGGGGGGGGTGGGGGGGGGGGGGGGTGGGGGGGGGGGGGGGTGGGGGGGGGGGGGGGTGGGGGGGGGGGGGGGTGGGGGGGGGGGGGGGTGGGGGGGGGGGGGGGTGGGGGGGGGGGGGGGTGGGGGGGGGGGGGGGTGGGGGGGGGGGGGGGTGGGGGGGGGGGGGGGTGGGGGGGGGGGGGGGTGGGGGGGGGGGGGGGTGGGGGGGGGGGGGGGTGGGGGGGGGGGGGGGTGGGGGGGGGGGGGGGTGGGGGGGGGGGGGGGTGGGGGGGGGGGGGGGTGGGGGGGGGGGGGGGTGGGGGGGGGGGGGGGTGGGGGGGGGGGGGGGTGGGGGGGGGGGGGGGTGGGGGGGGGGGGGGGTGGGGGGGGGGGGGGGTGGGGGGGGGGGGGGGTGGGGGGGGGGGGGGGTGGGGGGGGGGGGGGGTGGGGGGGGGGGGGGGTGGGGGGGGGGGGGGGTGGGGGGGGGGGGGGGTGGGGGGGGGGGGGGGTGGGGGGGGGGGGGGGTGGGGGGGGGGGGGGGTGGGGGGGGGGGGGGGTGGGGGGGGGGGGGGGTGGGGGGGGGGGGGGGTGGGGGGGGGGGGGGGTGGGGGGGGGGGGGGGTGGGGGGGGGGGGGGGTGGGGGGGGGGGGGGGTGGGGGGGGGGGGGGGTGGGGGGGGGGGGGGGTGGGGGGGGGGGGGGGTGGGGGGGGGGGGGGGTGGGGGGGGGGGGGGGTGGGGGGGGGGGGGGGTGGGGGGGGGGGGGGGTGGGGGGGGGGGGGGGTGGGGGGGGGGGGGGGTGGGGGGGGGGGGGGGTGGGGGGGGGGGGGGGTGGGGGGGGGGGGGGGTGGGGGGGGGGGGGGGTGGGGGGGGGGGGGGGTGGGGGGGGGGGGGGGTGGGGGGGGGGGGGGGTGGGGGGGGGGGGGGGTGGGGGGGGGGGGGGGTGGGGGGGGGGGGGGGTGGGGGGGGGGGGGGGTGGGGGGGGGGGGGGGTGGGGGGGGGGGGGGGTGGGGGGGGGGGGGGGTGGGGGGGGGGGGGGGTGGGGGGGGGGGGGGGTGGGGGGGGGGGGGGGTGGGGGGGGGGGGGGGTGGGGGGGGGGGGGGGTGGGGGGGGGGGGGGGTGGGGGGGGGGGGGGGTGGGGGGGGGGGGGGGTGGGGGGGGGGGGGGGTGGGGGGGGGGGGGGGTGGGGGGGGGGGGGGGTGGGGGGGGGGGGGGGTGGGGGGGGGGGGGGGTGGGGGGGGGGGGGGGTGGGGGGGGGGGGGGGTGGGGGGGGGGGGGGGTGGGGGGGGGGGGGGGTGGGGGGGGGGGGGGGTGGGGGGGGGGGGGGGTGGGGGGGGGGGGGGGTGGGGGGGGGGGGGGGTGGGGGGGGGGGGGGGTGGGGGGGGGGGGGGGTGGGGGGGGGGGGGGGTGGGGGGGGGGGGGGGTGGGGGGGGGGGGGGGTGGGGGGGGGGGGGGGTGGGGGGGGGGGGGGGTGGGGGGGGGGGGGGGTGGGGGGGGGGGGGGGTGGGGGGGGGGGGGGGTGGGGGGGGGGGGGGGTGGGGGGGGGGGGGGGTGGGGGGGGGGGGGGGTGGGGGGGGGGGGGGGTGGGGGGGGGGGGGGGTGGGGGGGGGGGGGGGTGGGGGGGGGGGGGGGTGGGGGGGGGGGGGGGTGGGGGGGGGGGGGGGTGGGGGGGGGGGGGGGTGGGGGGGGGGGGGGGTGGGGGGGGGGGGGGGTGGGGGGGGGGGGGGGTGGGGGGGGGGGGGGGTGGGGGGGGGGGGGGGTGGGGGGGGGGGGGGGTGGGGGGGGGGGGGGGTGGGGGGGGGGGGGGGTGGGGGGGGGGGGGGGTGGGGGGGGGGGGGGGTGGGGGGGGGGGGGGGTGGGGGGGGGGGGGGGTGGGGGGGGGGGGGGGTGGGGGGGGGGGGGGGTGGGGGGGGGGGGGGGTGGGGGGGGGGGGGGGTGGGGGGGGGGGGGGGTGGGGGGGGGGGGGGGTGGGGGGGGGGGGGGGTGGGGGGGGGGGGGGGTGGGGGGGGGGGGGGGTGGGGGGGGGGGGGGGTGGGGGGGGGGGGGGGTGGGGGGGGGGGGGGGTGGGGGGGGGGGGGGGTGGGGGGGGGGGGGGGTGGGGGGGGGGGGGGGTGGGGGGGGGGGGGGGTGGGGGGGGGGGGGGGTGGGGGGGGGGGGGGGTGGGGGGGGGGGGGGGTGGGGGGGGGGGGGGGTGGGGGGGGGGGGGGGTGGGGGGGGGGGGGGGTGGGGGGGGGGGGGGGTGGGGGGGGGGGGGGGTGGGGGGGGGGGGGGGTGGGGGGGGGGGGGGGTGGGGGGGGGGGGGGGTGGGGGGGGGGGGGGGTGGGGGGGGGGGGGGGTGGGGGGGGGGGGGGGTGGGGGGGGGGGGGGGTGGGGGGGGGGGGGGGTGGGGGGGGGGGGGGGTGGGGGGGGGGGGGGGTGGGGGGGGGGGGGGGTGGGGGGGGGGGGGGGTGGGGGGGGGGGGGGGTGGGGGGGGGGGGGGGTGGGGGGGGGGGGGGGTGGGGGGGGGGGGGGGTGGGGGGGGGGGGGGGTGGGGGGGGGGGGGGGTGGGGGGGGGGGGGGGTGGGGGGGGGGGGGGGTGGGGGGGGGGGGGGGTGGGGGGGGGGGGGGGTGGGGGGGGGGGGGGGTGGGGGGGGGGGGGGGTGGGGGGGGGGGGGGGTGGGGGGGGGGGGGGGTGGGGGGGGGGGGGGGTGGGGGGGGGGGGGGGTGGGGGGGGGGGGGGGTGGGGGGGGGGGGGGGTGGGGGGGGGGGGGGGTGGGGGGGGGGGGGGGTGGGGGGGGGGGGGGGTGGGGGGGGGGGGGGGTGGGGGGGGGGGGGGGTGGGGGGGGGGGGGGGTGGGGGGGGGGGGGGGTGGGGGGGGGGGGGGGTGGGGGGGGGGGGGGGTGGGGGGGGGGGGGGGTGGGGGGGGGGGGGGGTGGGGGGGGGGGGGGGTGGGGGGGGGGGGGGGTGGGGGGGGGGGGGGGTGGGGGGGGGGGGGGGTGGGGGGGGGGGGGGGTGGGGGGGGGGGGGGGTGGGGGGGGGGGGGGGTGGGGGGGGGGGGGGGTGGGGGGGGGGGGGGGTGGGGGGGGGGGGGGGTGGGGGGGGGGGGGGGTGGGGGGGGGGGGGGGTGGGGGGGGGGGGGGGTGGGGGGGGGGGGGGGTGGGGGGGGGGGGGGGTGGGGGGGGGGGGGGGTGGGGGGGGGGGGGGGTGGGGGGGGGGGGGGGTGGGGGGGGGGGGGGGTGGGGGGGGGGGGGGGTGGGGGGGGGGGGGGGTGGGGGGGGGGGGGGGTGGGGGGGGGGGGGGGTGGGGGGGGGGGGGGGTGGGGGGGGGGGGGGGTGGGGGGGGGGGGGGGTGGGGGGGGGGGGGGGTGGGGGGGGGGGGGGGTGGGGGGGGGGGGGGGTGGGGGGGGGGGGGGGTGGGGGGGGGGGGGGGTGGGGGGGGGGGGGGGTGGGGGGGGGGGGGGGTGGGGGGGGGGGGGGGTGGGGGGGGGGGGGGGTGGGGGGGGGGGGGGGTGGGGGGGGGGGGGGGTGGGGGGGGGGGGGGGTGGGGGGGGGGGGGGGTGGGGGGGGGGGGGGGTGGGGGGGGGGGGGGGTGGGGGGGGGGGGGGGTGGGGGGGGGGGGGGGTGGGGGGGGGGGGGGGTGGGGGGGGGGGGGGGTGGGGGGGGGGGGGGGTGGGGGGGGGGGGGGGTGGGGGGGGGGGGGGGTGGGGGGGGGGGGGGGTGGGGGGGGGGGGGGGTGGGGGGGGGGGGGGGTGGGGGGGGGGGGGGGTGGGGGGGGGGGGGGGTGGGGGGGGGGGGGGGTGGGGGGGGGGGGGGGTGGGGGGGGGGGGGGGTGGGGGGGGGGGGGGGTGGGGGGGGGGGGGGGTGGGGGGGGGGGGGGGTGGGGGGGGGGGGGGGTGGGGGGGGGGGGGGGTGGGGGGGGGGGGGGGTGGGGGGGGGGGGGGGTGGGGGGGGGGGGGGGTGGGGGGGGGGGGGGGTGGGGGGGGGGGGGGGTGGGGGGGGGGGGGGGTGGGGGGGGGGGGGGGTGGGGGGGGGGGGGGGTGGGGGGGGGGGGGGGTGGGGGGGGGGGGGGGTGGGGGGGGGGGGGGGTGGGGGGGGGGGGGGGTGGGGGGGGGGGGGGGTGGGGGGGGGGGGGGGTGGGGGGGGGGGGGGGTGGGGGGGGGGGGGGGTGGGGGGGGGGGGGGGTGGGGGGGGGGGGGGGTGGGGGGGGGGGGGGGTGGGGGGGGGGGGGGGTGGGGGGGGGGGGGGGTGGGGGGGGGGGGGGGTGGGGGGGGGGGGGGGTGGGGGGGGGGGGGGGTGGGGGGGGGGGGGGGTGGGGGGGGGGGGGGGTGGGGGGGGGGGGGGGTGGGGGGGGGGGGGGGTGGGGGGGGGGGGGGGTGGGGGGGGGGGGGGGTGGGGGGGGGGGGGGGTGGGGGGGGGGGGGGGTGGGGGGGGGGGGGGGTGGGGGGGGGGGGGGGTGGGGGGGGGGGGGGGTGGGGGGGGGGGGGGGTGGGGGGGGGGGGGGGTGGGGGGGGGGGGGGGTGGGGGGGGGGGGGGGTGGGGGGGGGGGGGGGTGGGGGGGGGGGGGGGTGGGGGGGGGGGGGGGTGGGGGGGGGGGGGGGTGGGGGGGGGGGGGGGTGGGGGGGGGGGGGGGTGGGGGGGGGGGGGGGTGGGGGGGGGGGGGGGTGGGGGGGGGGGGGGGTGGGGGGGGGGGGGGGTGGGGGGGGGGGGGGGTGGGGGGGGGGGGGGGTGGGGGGGGGGGGGGGTGGGGGGGGGGGGGGGTGGGGGGGGGGGGGGGTGGGGGGGGGGGGGGGTGGGGGGGGGGGGGGGTGGGGGGGGGGGGGGGTGGGGGGGGGGGGGGGTGGGGGGGGGGGGGGGTGGGGGGGGGGGGGGGTGGGGGGGGGGGGGGGTGGGGGGGGGGGGGGGTGGGGGGGGGGGGGGGTGGGGGGGGGGGGGGGTGGGGGGGGGGGGGGGTGGGGGGGGGGGGGGGTGGGGGGGGGGGGGGGTGGGGGGGGGGGGGGGTGGGGGGGGGGGGGGGTGGGGGGGGGGGGGGGTGGGGGGGGGGGGGGGTGGGGGGGGGGGGGGGTGGGGGGGGGGGGGGGTGGGGGGGGGGGGGGGTGGGGGGGGGGGGGGGTGGGGGGGGGGGGGGGTGGGGGGGGGGGGGGGTGGGGGGGGGGGGGGGTGGGGGGGGGGGGGGGTGGGGGGGGGGGGGGGTGGGGGGGGGGGGGGGTGGGGGGGGGGGGGGGTGGGGGGGGGGGGGGGTGGGGGGGGGGGGGGGTGGGGGGGGGGGGGGGTGGGGGGGGGGGGGGGTGGGGGGGGGGGGGGGTGGGGGGGGGGGGGGGTGGGGGGGGGGGGGGGTGGGGGGGGGGGGGGGTGGGGGGGGGGGGGGGTGGGGGGGGGGGGGGGTGGGGGGGGGGGGGGGTGGGGGGGGGGGGGGGTGGGGGGGGGGGGGGGTGGGGGGGGGGGGGGGTGGGGGGGGGGGGGGGTGGGGGGGGGGGGGGGTGGGGGGGGGGGGGGGTGGGGGGGGGGGGGGGTGGGGGGGGGGGGGGGTGGGGGGGGGGGGGGGTGGGGGGGGGGGGGGGTGGGGGGGGGGGGGGGTGGGGGGGGGGGGGGGTGGGGGGGGGGGGGGGTGGGGGGGGGGGGGGGTGGGGGGGGGGGGGGGTGGGGGGGGGGGGGGGTGGGGGGGGGGGGGGGTGGGGGGGGGGGGGGGTGGGGGGGGGGGGGGGTGGGGGGGGGGGGGGGTGGGGGGGGGGGGGGGTGGGGGGGGGGGGGGGTGGGGGGGGGGGGGGGTGGGGGGGGGGGGGGGTGGGGGGGGGGGGGGGTGGGGGGGGGGGGGGGTGGGGGGGGGGGGGGGTGGGGGGGGGGGGGGGTGGGGGGGGGGGGGGGTGGGGGGGGGGGGGGGTGGGGGGGGGGGGGGGTGGGGGGGGGGGGGGGTGGGGGGGGGGGGGGGTGGGGGGGGGGGGGGGTGGGGGGGGGGGGGGGTGGGGGGGGGGGGGGGTGGGGGGGGGGGGGGGTGGGGGGGGGGGGGGGTGGGGGGGGGGGGGGGTGGGGGGGGGGGGGGGTGGGGGGGGGGGGGGGTGGGGGGGGGGGGGGGTGGGGGGGGGGGGGGGTGGGGGGGGGGGGGGGTGGGGGGGGGGGGGGGTGGGGGGGGGGGGGGGTGGGGGGGGGGGGGGGTGGGGGGGGGGGGGGGTGGGGGGGGGGGGGGGTGGGGGGGGGGGGGGGTGGGGGGGGGGGGGGGTGGGGGGGGGGGGGGGTGGGGGGGGGGGGGGGTGGGGGGGGGGGGGGGTGGGGGGGGGGGGGGGTGGGGGGGGGGGGGGGTGGGGGGGGGGGGGGGTGGGGGGGGGGGGGGGTGGGGGGGGGGGGGGGTGGGGGGGGGGGGGGGTGGGGGGGGGGGGGGGTGGGGGGGGGGGGGGGTGGGGGGGGGGGGGGGTGGGGGGGGGGGGGGGTGGGGGGGGGGGGGGGTGGGGGGGGGGGGGGGTGGGGGGGGGGGGGGGTGGGGGGGGGGGGGGGTGGGGGGGGGGGGGGGTGGGGGGGGGGGGGGGTGGGGGGGGGGGGGGGTGGGGGGGGGGGGGGGTGGGGGGGGGGGGGGGTGGGGGGGGGGGGGGGTGGGGGGGGGGGGGGGTGGGGGGGGGGGGGGGTGGGGGGGGGGGGGGGTGGGGGGGGGGGGGGGTGGGGGGGGGGGGGGGTGGGGGGGGGGGGGGGTGGGGGGGGGGGGGGGTGGGGGGGGGGGGGGGTGGGGGGGGGGGGGGGTGGGGGGGGGGGGGGGTGGGGGGGGGGGGGGGTGGGGGGGGGGGGGGGTGGGGGGGGGGGGGGGTGGGGGGGGGGGGGGGTGGGGGGGGGGGGGGGTGGGGGGGGGGGGGGGTGGGGGGGGGGGGGGGTGGGGGGGGGGGGGGGTGGGGGGGGGGGGGGGTGGGGGGGGGGGGGGGTGGGGGGGGGGGGGGGTGGGGGGGGGGGGGGGTGGGGGGGGGGGGGGGTGGGGGGGGGGGGGGGTGGGGGGGGGGGGGGGTGGGGGGGGGGGGGGGTGGGGGGGGGGGGGGGTGGGGGGGGGGGGGGGTGGGGGGGGGGGGGGGTGGGGGGGGGGGGGGGTGGGGGGGGGGGGGGGTGGGGGGGGGGGGGGGTGGGGGGGGGGGGGGGTGGGGGGGGGGGGGGGTGGGGGGGGGGGGGGGTGGGGGGGGGGGGGGGTGGGGGGGGGGGGGGGTGGGGGGGGGGGGGGGTGGGGGGGGGGGGGGGTGGGGGGGGGGGGGGGTGGGGGGGGGGGGGGGTGGGGGGGGGGGGGGGTGGGGGGGGGGGGGGGTGGGGGGGGGGGGGGGTGGGGGGGGGGGGGGGTGGGGGGGGGGGGGGGTGGGGGGGGGGGGGGGTGGGGGGGGGGGGGGGTGGGGGGGGGGGGGGGTGGGGGGGGGGGGGGGTGGGGGGGGGGGGGGGTGGGGGGGGGGGGGGGTGGGGGGGGGGGGGGGTGGGGGGGGGGGGGGGTGGGGGGGGGGGGGGGTGGGGGGGGGGGGGGGTGGGGGGGGGGGGGGGTGGGGGGGGGGGGGGGTGGGGGGGGGGGGGGGTGGGGGGGGGGGGGGGTGGGGGGGGGGGGGGGTGGGGGGGGGGGGGGGTGGGGGGGGGGGGGGGTGGGGGGGGGGGGGGGTGGGGGGGGGGGGGGGTGGGGGGGGGGGGGGGTGGGGGGGGGGGGGGGTGGGGGGGGGGGGGGGTGGGGGGGGGGGGGGGTGGGGGGGGGGGGGGGTGGGGGGGGGGGGGGGTGGGGGGGGGGGGGGGTGGGGGGGGGGGGGGGTGGGGGGGGGGGGGGGTGGGGGGGGGGGGGGGTGGGGGGGGGGGGGGGTGGGGGGGGGGGGGGGTGGGGGGGGGGGGGGGTGGGGGGGGGGGGGGGTGGGGGGGGGGGGGGGTGGGGGGGGGGGGGGGTGGGGGGGGGGGGGGGTGGGGGGGGGGGGGGGTGGGGGGGGGGGGGGGTGGGGGGGGGGGGGGGTGGGGGGGGGGGGGGGTGGGGGGGGGGGGGGGTGGGGGGGGGGGGGGGTGGGGGGGGGGGGGGGTGGGGGGGGGGGGGGGTGGGGGGGGGGGGGGGTGGGGGGGGGGGGGGGTGGGGGGGGGGGGGGGTGGGGGGGGGGGGGGGTGGGGGGGGGGGGGGGTGGGGGGGGGGGGGGGTGGGGGGGGGGGGGGGTGGGGGGGGGGGGGGGTGGGGGGGGGGGGGGGTGGGGGGGGGGGGGGGTGGGGGGGGGGGGGGGTGGGGGGGGGGGGGGGTGGGGGGGGGGGGGGGTGGGGGGGGGGGGGGGTGGGGGGGGGGGGGGGTGGGGGGGGGGGGGGGTGGGGGGGGGGGGGGGTGGGGGGGGGGGGGGGTGGGGGGGGGGGGGGGTGGGGGGGGGGGGGGGTGGGGGGGGGGGGGGGTGGGGGGGGGGGGGGGTGGGGGGGGGGGGGGGTGGGGGGGGGGGGGGGTGGGGGGGGGGGGGGGTGGGGGGGGGGGGGGGTGGGGGGGGGGGGGGGTGGGGGGGGGGGGGGGTGGGGGGGGGGGGGGGTGGGGGGGGGGGGGGGTGGGGGGGGGGGGGGGTGGGGGGGGGGGGGGGTGGGGGGGGGGGGGGGTGGGGGGGGGGGGGGGTGGGGGGGGGGGGGGGTGGGGGGGGGGGGGGGTGGGGGGGGGGGGGGGTGGGGGGGGGGGGGGGTGGGGGGGGGGGGGGGTGGGGGGGGGGGGGGGTGGGGGGGGGGGGGGGTGGGGGGGGGGGGGGGTGGGGGGGGGGGGGGGTGGGGGGGGGGGGGGGTGGGGGGGGGGGGGGGTGGGGGGGGGGGGGGGTGGGGGGGGGGGGGGGTGGGGGGGGGGGGGGGTGGGGGGGGGGGGGGGTGGGGGGGGGGGGGGGTGGGGGGGGGGGGGGGTGGGGGGGGGGGGGGGTGGGGGGGGGGGGGGGTGGGGGGGGGGGGGGGTGGGGGGGGGGGGGGGTGGGGGGGGGGGGGGGTGGGGGGGGGGGGGGGTGGGGGGGGGGGGGGGTGGGGGGGGGGGGGGGTGGGGGGGGGGGGGGGTGGGGGGGGGGGGGGGTGGGGGGGGGGGGGGGTGGGGGGGGGGGGGGGTGGGGGGGGGGGGGGGTGGGGGGGGGGGGGGGTGGGGGGGGGGGGGGGTGGGGGGGGGGGGGGGTGGGGGGGGGGGGGGGTGGGGGGGGGGGGGGGTGGGGGGGGGGGGGGGTGGGGGGGGGGGGGGGTGGGGGGGGGGGGGGGTGGGGGGGGGGGGGGGTGGGGGGGGGGGGGGGTGGGGGGGGGGGGGGGTGGGGGGGGGGGGGGGTGGGGGGGGGGGGGGGTGGGGGGGGGGGGGGGTGGGGGGGGGGGGGGGTGGGGGGGGGGGGGGGTGGGGGGGGGGGGGGGTGGGGGGGGGGGGGGGTGGGGGGGGGGGGGGGTGGGGGGGGGGGGGGGTGGGGGGGGGGGGGGGTGGGGGGGGGGGGGGGTGGGGGGGGGGGGGGGTGGGGGGGGGGGGGGGTGGGGGGGGGGGGGGGTGGGGGGGGGGGGGGGTGGGGGGGGGGGGGGGTGGGGGGGGGGGGGGGTGGGGGGGGGGGGGGGTGGGGGGGGGGGGGGGTGGGGGGGGGGGGGGGTGGGGGGGGGGGGGGGTGGGGGGGGGGGGGGGTGGGGGGGGGGGGGGGTGGGGGGGGGGGGGGGTGGGGGGGGGGGGGGGTGGGGGGGGGGGGGGGTGGGGGGGGGGGGGGGTGGGGGGGGGGGGGGGTGGGGGGGGGGGGGGGTGGGGGGGGGGGGGGGTGGGGGGGGGGGGGGGTGGGGGGGGGGGGGGGTGGGGGGGGGGGGGGGTGGGGGGGGGGGGGGGTGGGGGGGGGGGGGGGTGGGGGGGGGGGGGGGTGGGGGGGGGGGGGGGTGGGGGGGGGGGGGGGTGGGGGGGGGGGGGGGTGGGGGGGGGGGGGGGTGGGGGGGGGGGGGGGTGGGGGGGGGGGGGGGTGGGGGGGGGGGGGGGTGGGGGGGGGGGGGGGTGGGGGGGGGGGGGGGTGGGGGGGGGGGGGGGTGGGGGGGGGGGGGGGTGGGGGGGGGGGGGGGTGGGGGGGGGGGGGGGTGGGGGGGGGGGGGGGTGGGGGGGGGGGGGGGTGGGGGGGGGGGGGGGTGGGGGGGGGGGGGGGTGGGGGGGGGGGGGGGTGGGGGGGGGGGGGGGTGGGGGGGGGGGGGGGTGGGGGGGGGGGGGGGTGGGGGGGGGGGGGGGTGGGGGGGGGGGGGGGTGGGGGGGGGGGGGGGTGGGGGGGGGGGGGGGTGGGGGGGGGGGGGGGTGGGGGGGGGGGGGGGTGGGGGGGGGGGGGGGTGGGGGGGGGGGGGGGTGGGGGGGGGGGGGGGTGGGGGGGGGGGGGGGTGGGGGGGGGGGGGGGTGGGGGGGGGGGGGGGTGGGGGGGGGGGGGGGTGGGGGGGGGGGGGGGTGGGGGGGGGGGGGGGTGGGGGGGGGGGGGGGTGGGGGGGGGGGGGGGTGGGGGGGGGGGGGGGTGGGGGGGGGGGGGGGTGGGGGGGGGGGGGGGTGGGGGGGGGGGGGGGTGGGGGGGGGGGGGGGTGGGGGGGGGGGGGGGTGGGGGGGGGGGGGGGTGGGGGGGGGGGGGGGTGGGGGGGGGGGGGGGTGGGGGGGGGGGGGGGTGGGGGGGGGGGGGGGTGGGGGGGGGGGGGGGTGGGGGGGGGGGGGGGTGGGGGGGGGGGGGGGTGGGGGGGGGGGGGGGTGGGGGGGGGGGGGGGTGGGGGGGGGGGGGGGTGGGGGGGGGGGGGGGTGGGGGGGGGGGGGGGTGGGGGGGGGGGGGGGTGGGGGGGGGGGGGGGTGGGGGGGGGGGGGGGTGGGGGGGGGGGGGGGTGGGGGGGGGGGGGGGTGGGGGGGGGGGGGGGTGGGGGGGGGGGGGGGTGGGGGGGGGGGGGGGTGGGGGGGGGGGGGGGTGGGGGGGGGGGGGGGTGGGGGGGGGGGGGGGTGGGGGGGGGGGGGGGTGGGGGGGGGGGGGGGTGGGGGGGGGGGGGGGTGGGGGGGGGGGGGGGTGGGGGGGGGGGGGGGTGGGGGGGGGGGGGGGTGGGGGGGGGGGGGGGTGGGGGGGGGGGGGGGTGGGGGGGGGGGGGGGTGGGGGGGGGGGGGGGTGGGGGGGGGGGGGGGTGGGGGGGGGGGGGGGTGGGGGGGGGGGGGGGTGGGGGGGGGGGGGGGTGGGGGGGGGGGGGGGTGGGGGGGGGGGGGGGTGGGGGGGGGGGGGGGTGGGGGGGGGGGGGGGTGGGGGGGGGGGGGGGTGGGGGGGGGGGGGGGTGGGGGGGGGGGGGGGTGGGGGGGGGGGGGGGTGGGGGGGGGGGGGGGTGGGGGGGGGGGGGGGTGGGGGGGGGGGGGGGTGGGGGGGGGGGGGGGTGGGGGGGGGGGGGGGTGGGGGGGGGGGGGGGTGGGGGGGGGGGGGGGTGGGGGGGGGGGGGGGTGGGGGGGGGGGGGGGTGGGGGGGGGGGGGGGTGGGGGGGGGGGGGGGTGGGGGGGGGGGGGGGTGGGGGGGGGGGGGGGTGGGGGGGGGGGGGGGTGGGGGGGGGGGGGGGTGGGGGGGGGGGGGGGTGGGGGGGGGGGGGGGTGGGGGGGGGGGGGGGTGGGGGGGGGGGGGGGTGGGGGGGGGGGGGGGTGGGGGGGGGGGGGGGTGGGGGGGGGGGGGGGTGGGGGGGGGGGGGGGTGGGGGGGGGGGGGGGTGGGGGGGGGGGGGGGTGGGGGGGGGGGGGGGTGGGGGGGGGGGGGGGTGGGGGGGGGGGGGGGTGGGGGGGGGGGGGGGTGGGGGGGGGGGGGGGTGGGGGGGGGGGGGGGTGGGGGGGGGGGGGGGTGGGGGGGGGGGGGGGTGGGGGGGGGGGGGGGTGGGGGGGGGGGGGGGTGGGGGGGGGGGGGGGTGGGGGGGGGGGGGGGTGGGGGGGGGGGGGGGTGGGGGGGGGGGGGGGTGGGGGGGGGGGGGGGTGGGGGGGGGGGGGGGTGGGGGGGGGGGGGGGTGGGGGGGGGGGGGGGTGGGGGGGGGGGGGGGTGGGGGGGGGGGGGGGTGGGGGGGGGGGGGGGTGGGGGGGGGGGGGGGTGGGGGGGGGGGGGGGTGGGGGGGGGGGGGGGTGGGGGGGGGGGGGGGTGGGGGGGGGGGGGGGTGGGGGGGGGGGGGGGTGGGGGGGGGGGGGGGTGGGGGGGGGGGGGGGTGGGGGGGGGGGGGGGTGGGGGGGGGGGGGGGTGGGGGGGGGGGGGGGTGGGGGGGGGGGGGGGTGGGGGGGGGGGGGGGTGGGGGGGGGGGGGGGTGGGGGGGGGGGGGGGTGGGGGGGGGGGGGGGTGGGGGGGGGGGGGGGTGGGGGGGGGGGGGGGTGGGGGGGGGGGGGGGTGGGGGGGGGGGGGGGTGGGGGGGGGGGGGGGTGGGGGGGGGGGGGGGTGGGGGGGGGGGGGGGTGGGGGGGGGGGGGGGTGGGGGGGGGGGGGGGTGGGGGGGGGGGGGGGTGGGGGGGGGGGGGGGTGGGGGGGGGGGGGGGTGGGGGGGGGGGGGGGTGGGGGGGGGGGGGGGTGGGGGGGGGGGGGGGTGGGGGGGGGGGGGGGTGGGGGGGGGGGGGGGTGGGGGGGGGGGGGGGTGGGGGGGGGGGGGGGTGGGGGGGGGGGGGGGTGGGGGGGGGGGGGGGTGGGGGGGGGGGGGGGTGGGGGGGGGGGGGGGTGGGGGGGGGGGGGGGTGGGGGGGGGGGGGGGTGGGGGGGGGGGGGGGTGGGGGGGGGGGGGGGTGGGGGGGGGGGGGGGTGGGGGGGGGGGGGGGTGGGGGGGGGGGGGGGTGGGGGGGGGGGGGGGTGGGGGGGGGGGGGGGTGGGGGGGGGGGGGGGTGGGGGGGGGGGGGGGTGGGGGGGGGGGGGGGTGGGGGGGGGGGGGGGTGGGGGGGGGGGGGGGTGGGGGGGGGGGGGGGTGGGGGGGGGGGGGGGTGGGGGGGGGGGGGGGTGGGGGGGGGGGGGGGTGGGGGGGGGGGGGGGTGGGGGGGGGGGGGGGTGGGGGGGGGGGGGGGTGGGGGGGGGGGGGGGTGGGGGGGGGGGGGGGTGGGGGGGGGGGGGGGTGGGGGGGGGGGGGGGTGGGGGGGGGGGGGGGTGGGGGGGGGGGGGGGTGGGGGGGGGGGGGGGTGGGGGGGGGGGGGGGTGGGGGGGGGGGGGGGTGGGGGGGGGGGGGGGTGGGGGGGGGGGGGGGTGGGGGGGGGGGGGGGTGGGGGGGGGGGGGGGTGGGGGGGGGGGGGGGTGGGGGGGGGGGGGGGTGGGGGGGGGGGGGGGTGGGGGGGGGGGGGGGTGGGGGGGGGGGGGGGTGGGGGGGGGGGGGGGTGGGGGGGGGGGGGGGTGGGGGGGGGGGGGGGTGGGGGGGGGGGGGGGTGGGGGGGGGGGGGGGTGGGGGGGGGGGGGGGTGGGGGGGGGGGGGGGTGGGGGGGGGGGGGGGTGGGGGGGGGGGGGGGTGGGGGGGGGGGGGGGTGGGGGGGGGGGGGGGTGGGGGGGGGGGGGGGTGGGGGGGGGGGGGGGTGGGGGGGGGGGGGGGTGGGGGGGGGGGGGGGTGGGGGGGGGGGGGGGTGGGGGGGGGGGGGGGTGGGGGGGGGGGGGGGTGGGGGGGGGGGGGGGTGGGGGGGGGGGGGGGTGGGGGGGGGGGGGGGTGGGGGGGGGGGGGGGTGGGGGGGGGGGGGGGTGGGGGGGGGGGGGGGTGGGGGGGGGGGGGGGTGGGGGGGGGGGGGGGTGGGGGGGGGGGGGGGTGGGGGGGGGGGGGGGTGGGGGGGGGGGGGGGTGGGGGGGGGGGGGGGTGGGGGGGGGGGGGGGTGGGGGGGGGGGGGGGTGGGGGGGGGGGGGGGTGGGGGGGGGGGGGGGTGGGGGGGGGGGGGGGTGGGGGGGGGGGGGGGTGGGGGGGGGGGGGGGTGGGGGGGGGGGGGGGTGGGGGGGGGGGGGGGTGGGGGGGGGGGGGGGTGGGGGGGGGGGGGGGTGGGGGGGGGGGGGGGTGGGGGGGGGGGGGGGTGGGGGGGGGGGGGGGTGGGGGGGGGGGGGGGTGGGGGGGGGGGGGGGTGGGGGGGGGGGGGGGTGGGGGGGGGGGGGGGTGGGGGGGGGGGGGGGTGGGGGGGGGGGGGGGTGGGGGGGGGGGGGGGTGGGGGGGGGGGGGGGTGGGGGGGGGGGGGGGTGGGGGGGGGGGGGGGTGGGGGGGGGGGGGGGTGGGGGGGGGGGGGGGTGGGGGGGGGGGGGGGTGGGGGGGGGGGGGGGTGGGGGGGGGGGGGGGTGGGGGGGGGGGGGGGTGGGGGGGGGGGGGGGTGGGGGGGGGGGGGGGTGGGGGGGGGGGGGGGTGGGGGGGGGGGGGGGTGGGGGGGGGGGGGGGTGGGGGGGGGGGGGGGTGGGGGGGGGGGGGGGTGGGGGGGGGGGGGGGTGGGGGGGGGGGGGGGTGGGGGGGGGGGGGGGTGGGGGGGGGGGGGGGTGGGGGGGGGGGGGGGTGGGGGGGGGGGGGGGTGGGGGGGGGGGGGGGTGGGGGGGGGGGGGGGTGGGGGGGGGGGGGGGTGGGGGGGGGGGGGGGTGGGGGGGGGGGGGGGTGGGGGGGGGGGGGGGTGGGGGGGGGGGGGGGTGGGGGGGGGGGGGGGTGGGGGGGGGGGGGGGTGGGGGGGGGGGGGGGTGGGGGGGGGGGGGGGTGGGGGGGGGGGGGGGTGGGGGGGGGGGGGGGTGGGGGGGGGGGGGGGTGGGGGGGGGGGGGGGTGGGGGGGGGGGGGGGTGGGGGGGGGGGGGGGTGGGGGGGGGGGGGGGTGGGGGGGGGGGGGGGTGGGGGGGGGGGGGGGTGGGGGGGGGGGGGGGTGGGGGGGGGGGGGGGTGGGGGGGGGGGGGGGTGGGGGGGGGGGGGGGTGGGGGGGGGGGGGGGTGGGGGGGGGGGGGGGTGGGGGGGGGGGGGGGTGGGGGGGGGGGGGGGTGGGGGGGGGGGGGGGTGGGGGGGGGGGGGGGTGGGGGGGGGGGGGGGTGGGGGGGGGGGGGGGTGGGGGGGGGGGGGGGTGGGGGGGGGGGGGGGTGGGGGGGGGGGGGGGTGGGGGGGGGGGGGGGTGGGGGGGGGGGGGGGTGGGGGGGGGGGGGGGTGGGGGGGGGGGGGGGTGGGGGGGGGGGGGGGTGGGGGGGGGGGGGGGTGGGGGGGGGGGGGGGTGGGGGGGGGGGGGGGTGGGGGGGGGGGGGGGTGGGGGGGGGGGGGGGTGGGGGGGGGGGGGGGTGGGGGGGGGGGGGGGTGGGGGGGGGGGGGGGTGGGGGGGGGGGGGGGTGGGGGGGGGGGGGGGTGGGGGGGGGGGGGGGTGGGGGGGGGGGGGGGTGGGGGGGGGGGGGGGTGGGGGGGGGGGGGGGTGGGGGGGGGGGGGGGTGGGGGGGGGGGGGGGTGGGGGGGGGGGGGGGTGGGGGGGGGGGGGGGTGGGGGGGGGGGGGGGTGGGGGGGGGGGGGGGTGGGGGGGGGGGGGGGTGGGGGGGGGGGGGGGTGGGGGGGGGGGGGGGTGGGGGGGGGGGGGGGTGGGGGGGGGGGGGGGTGGGGGGGGGGGGGGGTGGGGGGGGGGGGGGGTGGGGGGGGGGGGGGGTGGGGGGGGGGGGGGGTGGGGGGGGGGGGGGGTGGGGGGGGGGGGGGGTGGGGGGGGGGGGGGGTGGGGGGGGGGGGGGGTGGGGGGGGGGGGGGGTGGGGGGGGGGGGGGGTGGGGGGGGGGGGGGGTGGGGGGGGGGGGGGGTGGGGGGGGGGGGGGGTGGGGGGGGGGGGGGGTGGGGGGGGGGGGGGGTGGGGGGGGGGGGGGGTGGGGGGGGGGGGGGGTGGGGGGGGGGGGGGGTGGGGGGGGGGGGGGGTGGGGGGGGGGGGGGGTGGGGGGGGGGGGGGGTGGGGGGGGGGGGGGGTGGGGGGGGGGGGGGGTGGGGGGGGGGGGGGGTGGGGGGGGGGGGGGGTGGGGGGGGGGGGGGGTGGGGGGGGGGGGGGGTGGGGGGGGGGGGGGGTGGGGGGGGGGGGGGGTGGGGGGGGGGGGGGGTGGGGGGGGGGGGGGGTGGGGGGGGGGGGGGGTGGGGGGGGGGGGGGGTGGGGGGGGGGGGGGGTGGGGGGGGGGGGGGGTGGGGGGGGGGGGGGGTGGGGGGGGGGGGGGGTGGGGGGGGGGGGGGGTGGGGGGGGGGGGGGGTGGGGGGGGGGGGGGGTGGGGGGGGGGGGGGGTGGGGGGGGGGGGGGGTGGGGGGGGGGGGGGGTGGGGGGGGGGGGGGGTGGGGGGGGGGGGGGGTGGGGGGGGGGGGGGGTGGGGGGGGGGGGGGGTGGGGGGGGGGGGGGGTGGGGGGGGGGGGGGGTGGGGGGGGGGGGGGGTGGGGGGGGGGGGGGGTGGGGGGGGGGGGGGGTGGGGGGGGGGGGGGGTGGGGGGGGGGGGGGGTGGGGGGGGGGGGGGGTGGGGGGGGGGGGGGGTGGGGGGGGGGGGGGGTGGGGGGGGGGGGGGGTGGGGGGGGGGGGGGGTGGGGGGGGGGGGGGGTGGGGGGGGGGGGGGGTGGGGGGGGGGGGGGGTGGGGGGGGGGGGGGGTGGGGGGGGGGGGGGGTGGGGGGGGGGGGGGGTGGGGGGGGGGGGGGGTGGGGGGGGGGGGGGGTGGGGGGGGGGGGGGGTGGGGGGGGGGGGGGGTGGGGGGGGGGGGGGGTGGGGGGGGGGGGGGGTGGGGGGGGGGGGGGGTGGGGGGGGGGGGGGGTGGGGGGGGGGGGGGGTGGGGGGGGGGGGGGGTGGGGGGGGGGGGGGGTGGGGGGGGGGGGGGGTGGGGGGGGGGGGGGGTGGGGGGGGGGGGGGGTGGGGGGGGGGGGGGGTGGGGGGGGGGGGGGGTGGGGGGGGGGGGGGGTGGGGGGGGGGGGGGGTGGGGGGGGGGGGGGGTGGGGGGGGGGGGGGGTGGGGGGGGGGGGGGGTGGGGGGGGGGGGGGGTGGGGGGGGGGGGGGGTGGGGGGGGGGGGGGGTGGGGGGGGGGGGGGGTGGGGGGGGGGGGGGGTGGGGGGGGGGGGGGGTGGGGGGGGGGGGGGGTGGGGGGGGGGGGGGGTGGGGGGGGGGGGGGGTGGGGGGGGGGGGGGGTGGGGGGGGGGGGGGGTGGGGGGGGGGGGGGGTGGGGGGGGGGGGGGGTGGGGGGGGGGGGGGGTGGGGGGGGGGGGGGGTGGGGGGGGGGGGGGGTGGGGGGGGGGGGGGGTGGGGGGGGGGGGGGGTGGGGGGGGGGGGGGGTGGGGGGGGGGGGGGGTGGGGGGGGGGGGGGGTGGGGGGGGGGGGGGGTGGGGGGGGGGGGGGGTGGGGGGGGGGGGGGGTGGGGGGGGGGGGGGGTGGGGGGGGGGGGGGGTGGGGGGGGGGGGGGGTGGGGGGGGGGGGGGGTGGGGGGGGGGGGGGGTGGGGGGGGGGGGGGGTGGGGGGGGGGGGGGGTGGGGGGGGGGGGGGGTGGGGGGGGGGGGGGGTGGGGGGGGGGGGGGGTGGGGGGGGGGGGGGGTGGGGGGGGGGGGGGGTGGGGGGGGGGGGGGGTGGGGGGGGGGGGGGGTGGGGGGGGGGGGGGGTGGGGGGGGGGGGGGGTGGGGGGGGGGGGGGGTGGGGGGGGGGGGGGGTGGGGGGGGGGGGGGGTGGGGGGGGGGGGGGGTGGGGGGGGGGGGGGGTGGGGGGGGGGGGGGGTGGGGGGGGGGGGGGGTGGGGGGGGGGGGGGGTGGGGGGGGGGGGGGGTGGGGGGGGGGGGGGGTGGGGGGGGGGGGGGGTGGGGGGGGGGGGGGGTGGGGGGGGGGGGGGGTGGGGGGGGGGGGGGGTGGGGGGGGGGGGGGGTGGGGGGGGGGGGGGGTGGGGGGGGGGGGGGGTGGGGGGGGGGGGGGGTGGGGGGGGGGGGGGGTGGGGGGGGGGGGGGGTGGGGGGGGGGGGGGGTGGGGGGGGGGGGGGGTGGGGGGGGGGGGGGGTGGGGGGGGGGGGGGGTGGGGGGGGGGGGGGGTGGGGGGGGGGGGGGGTGGGGGGGGGGGGGGGTGGGGGGGGGGGGGGGTGGGGGGGGGGGGGGGTGGGGGGGGGGGGGGGTGGGGGGGGGGGGGGGTGGGGGGGGGGGGGGGTGGGGGGGGGGGGGGGTGGGGGGGGGGGGGGGTGGGGGGGGGGGGGGGTGGGGGGGGGGGGGGGTGGGGGGGGGGGGGGGTGGGGGGGGGGGGGGGTGGGGGGGGGGGGGGGTGGGGGGGGGGGGGGGTGGGGGGGGGGGGGGGTGGGGGGGGGGGGGGGTGGGGGGGGGGGGGGGTGGGGGGGGGGGGGGGTGGGGGGGGGGGGGGGTGGGGGGGGGGGGGGGTGGGGGGGGGGGGGGGTGGGGGGGGGGGGGGGTGGGGGGGGGGGGGGGTGGGGGGGGGGGGGGGTGGGGGGGGGGGGGGGTGGGGGGGGGGGGGGGTGGGGGGGGGGGGGGGTGGGGGGGGGGGGGGGTGGGGGGGGGGGGGGGTGGGGGGGGGGGGGGGTGGGGGGGGGGGGGGGTGGGGGGGGGGGGGGGTGGGGGGGGGGGGGGGTGGGGGGGGGGGGGGGTGGGGGGGGGGGGGGGTGGGGGGGGGGGGGGGTGGGGGGGGGGGGGGGTGGGGGGGGGGGGGGGTGGGGGGGGGGGGGGGTGGGGGGGGGGGGGGGTGGGGGGGGGGGGGGGTGGGGGGGGGGGGGGGTGGGGGGGGGGGGGGGTGGGGGGGGGGGGGGGTGGGGGGGGGGGGGGGTGGGGGGGGGGGGGGGTGGGGGGGGGGGGGGGTGGGGGGGGGGGGGGGTGGGGGGGGGGGGGGGTGGGGGGGGGGGGGGGTGGGGGGGGGGGGGGGTGGGGGGGGGGGGGGGTGGGGGGGGGGGGGGGTGGGGGGGGGGGGGGGTGGGGGGGGGGGGGGGTGGGGGGGGGGGGGGGTGGGGGGGGGGGGGGGTGGGGGGGGGGGGGGGTGGGGGGGGGGGGGGGTGGGGGGGGGGGGGGGTGGGGGGGGGGGGGGGTGGGGGGGGGGGGGGGTGGGGGGGGGGGGGGGTGGGGGGGGGGGGGGGTGGGGGGGGGGGGGGGTGGGGGGGGGGGGGGGTGGGGGGGGGGGGGGGTGGGGGGGGGGGGGGGTGGGGGGGGGGGGGGGTGGGGGGGGGGGGGGGTGGGGGGGGGGGGGGGTGGGGGGGGGGGGGGGTGGGGGGGGGGGGGGGTGGGGGGGGGGGGGGGTGGGGGGGGGGGGGGGTGGGGGGGGGGGGGGGTGGGGGGGGGGGGGGGTGGGGGGGGGGGGGGGTGGGGGGGGGGGGGGGTGGGGGGGGGGGGGGGTGGGGGGGGGGGGGGGTGGGGGGGGGGGGGGGTGGGGGGGGGGGGGGGTGGGGGGGGGGGGGGGTGGGGGGGGGGGGGGGTGGGGGGGGGGGGGGGTGGGGGGGGGGGGGGGTGGGGGGGGGGGGGGGTGGGGGGGGGGGGGGGTGGGGGGGGGGGGGGGTGGGGGGGGGGGGGGGTGGGGGGGGGGGGGGGTGGGGGGGGGGGGGGGTGGGGGGGGGGGGGGGTGGGGGGGGGGGGGGGTGGGGGGGGGGGGGGGTGGGGGGGGGGGGGGGTGGGGGGGGGGGGGGGTGGGGGGGGGGGGGGGTGGGGGGGGGGGGGGGTGGGGGGGGGGGGGGGTGGGGGGGGGGGGGGGTGGGGGGGGGGGGGGGTGGGGGGGGGGGGGGGTGGGGGGGGGGGGGGGTGGGGGGGGGGGGGGGTGGGGGGGGGGGGGGGTGGGGGGGGGGGGGGGTGGGGGGGGGGGGGGGTGGGGGGGGGGGGGGGTGGGGGGGGGGGGGGGTGGGGGGGGGGGGGGGTGGGGGGGGGGGGGGGTGGGGGGGGGGGGGGGTGGGGGGGGGGGGGGGTGGGGGGGGGGGGGGGTGGGGGGGGGGGGGGGTGGGGGGGGGGGGGGGTGGGGGGGGGGGGGGGTGGGGGGGGGGGGGGGTGGGGGGGGGGGGGGGTGGGGGGGGGGGGGGGTGGGGGGGGGGGGGGGTGGGGGGGGGGGGGGGTGGGGGGGGGGGGGGGTGGGGGGGGGGGGGGGTGGGGGGGGGGGGGGGTGGGGGGGGGGGGGGGTGGGGGGGGGGGGGGGTGGGGGGGGGGGGGGGTGGGGGGGGGGGGGGGTGGGGGGGGGGGGGGGTGGGGGGGGGGGGGGGTGGGGGGGGGGGGGGGTGGGGGGGGGGGGGGGTGGGGGGGGGGGGGGGTGGGGGGGGGGGGGGGTGGGGGGGGGGGGGGGTGGGGGGGGGGGGGGGTGGGGGGGGGGGGGGGTGGGGGGGGGGGGGGGTGGGGGGGGGGGGGGGTGGGGGGGGGGGGGGGTGGGGGGGGGGGGGGGTGGGGGGGGGGGGGGGTGGGGGGGGGGGGGGGTGGGGGGGGGGGGGGGTGGGGGGGGGGGGGGGTGGGGGGGGGGGGGGGTGGGGGGGGGGGGGGGTGGGGGGGGGGGGGGGTGGGGGGGGGGGGGGGTGGGGGGGGGGGGGGGTGGGGGGGGGGGGGGGTGGGGGGGGGGGGGGGTGGGGGGGGGGGGGGGTGGGGGGGGGGGG
Organism: Sphaerodactylus townsendi; assembly: GCF_021028975.2. Classification (NCBI taxonomy): domain Eukaryota; kingdom Metazoa; phylum Chordata; class Lepidosauria; order Squamata; family Sphaerodactylidae; genus Sphaerodactylus; species Sphaerodactylus townsendi. The sequence continues at coordinate 38,199,821 of NC_059439.1, forward strand.
GGGTGGGGGGGGGGGGGGGTGGGGGGGGGGGGGGGTGGGGGGGGGGGGGGGTGGGGGGGGGGGGGGGTGGGGGGGGGGGGGGGTGGGGGGGGGGGGGGGTGGGGGGGGGGGGGGGTGGGGGGGGGGGGGGGTGGGGGGGGGGGGGGGTGGGGGGGGGGGGGGGTGGGGGGGGGGGGGGGTGGGGGGGGGGGGGGGTGGGGGGGGGGGGGGGTGGGGGGGGGGGGGGGTGGGGGGGGGGGGGGGTGGGGGGGGGGGGGGGTGGGGGGGGGGGGGGGTGGGGGGGGGGGGGGGTGGGGGGGGGGGGGGGTGGGGGGGGGGGGGGGTGGGGGGGGGGGGGGGTGGGGGGGGGGGGGGGTGGGGGGGGGGGGGGGTGGGGGGGGGGGGGGGTGGGGGGGGGGGGGGGTGGGGGGGGGGGGGGGTGGGGGGGGGGGGGGGTGGGGGGGGGGGGGGGTGGGGGGGGGGGGGGGTGGGGGGGGGGGGGGGTGGGGGGGGGGGGGGGTGGGGGGGGGGGGGGGTGGGGGGGGGGGGGGGTGGGGGGGGGGGGGGGTGGGGGGGGGGGGGGGTGGGGGGGGGGGGGGGTGGGGGGGGGGGGGGGTGGGGGGGGGGGGGGGTGGGGGGGGGGGGGGGTGGGGGGGGGGGGGGGTGGGGGGGGGGGGGGGTGGGGGGGGGGGGGGGTGGGGGGGGGGGGGGGTGGGGGGGGGGGGGGGTGGGGGGGGGGGGGGGTGGGGGGGGGGGGGGGTGGGGGGGGGGGGGGGTGGGGGGGGGGGGGGGTGGGGGGGGGGGGGGGTGGGGGGGGGGGGGGGTGGGGGGGGGGGGGGGTGGGGGGGGGGGGGGGTGGGGGGGGGGGGGGGTGGGGGGGGGGGGGGGTGGGGGGGGGGGGGGGTGGGGGGGGGGGGGGGTGGGGGGGGGGGGGGGTGGGGGGGGGGGGGGGTGGGGGGGGGGGGGGGTGGGGGGGGGGGGGGGTGGGGGGGGGGGGGGGTGGGGGGGGGGGGGGGTGGGGGGGGGGGGGGGTGGGGGGGGGGGGGGGTGGGGGGGGGGGGGGGTGGGGGGGGGGGGGGGTGGGGGGGGGGGGGGGTGGGGGGGGGGGGGGGTGGGGGGGGGGGGGGGTGGGGGGGGGGGGGGGTGGGGGGGGGGGGGGGTGGGGGGGGGGGGGGGTGGGGGGGGGGGGGGGTGGGGGGGGGGGGGGGTGGGGGGGGGGGGGGGTGGGGGGGGGGGGGGGTGGGGGGGGGGGGGGGTGGGGGGGGGGGGGGGTGGGGGGGGGGGGGGGTGGGGGGGGGGGGGGGTGGGGGGGGGGGGGGGTGGGGGGGGGGGGGGGTGGGGGGGGGGGGGGGTGGGGGGGGGGGGGGGTGGGGGGGGGGGGGGGTGGGGGGGGGGGGGGGTGGGGGGGGGGGGGGGTGGGGGGGGGGGGGGGTGGGGGGGGGGGGGGGTGGGGGGGGGGGGGGGTGGGGGGGGGGGGGGGTGGGGGGGGGGGGGGGTGGGGGGGGGGGGGGGTGGGGGGGGGGGGGGGTGGGGGGGGGGGGGGGTGGGGGGGGGGGGGGGTGGGGGGGGGGGGGGGTGGGGGGGGGGGGGGGTGGGGGGGGGGGGGGGTGGGGGGGGGGGGGGGTGGGGGGGGGGGGGGGTGGGGGGGGGGGGGGGTGGGGGGGGGGGGGGGTGGGGGGGGGGGGGGGTGGGGGGGGGGGGGGGTGGGGGGGGGGGGGGGTGGGGGGGGGGGGGGGTGGGGGGGGGGGGGGGTGGGGGGGGGGGGGGGTGGGGGGGGGGGGGGGTGGGGGGGGGGGGGGGTGGGGGGGGGGGGGGGTGGGGGGGGGGGGGGGTGGGGGGGGGGGGGGGTGGGGGGGGGGGGGGGTGGGGGGGGGGGGGGGTGGGGGGGGGGGGGGGTGGGGGGGGGGGGGGGTGGGGGGGGGGGGGGGTGGGGGGGGGGGGGGGTGGGGGGGGGGGGGGGTGGGGGGGGGGGGGGGTGGGGGGGGGGGGGGGTGGGGGGGGGGGGGGGTGGGGGGGGGGGGGGGTGGGGGGGGGGGGGGGTGGGGGGGGGGGGGGGTGGGGGGGGGGGGGGGTGGGGGGGGGGGGGGGTGGGGGGGGGGGGGGGTGGGGGGGGGGGGGGGTGGGGGGGGGGGGGGGTGGGGGGGGGGGGGGGTGGGGGGGGGGGGGGGTGGGGGGGGGGGGGGGTGGGGGGGGGGGGGGGTGGGGGGGGGGGGGGGTGGGGGGGGGGGGGGGTGGGGGGGGGGGGGGGTGGGGGGGGGGGGGGGTGGGGGGGGGGGGGGGTGGGGGGGGGGGGGGGTGGGGGGGGGGGGGGGTGGGGGGGGGGGGGGGTGGGGGGGGGGGGGGGTGGGGGGGGGGGGGGGTGGGGGGGGGGGGGGGTGGGGGGGGGGGGGGGTGGGGGGGGGGGGGGGTGGGGGGGGGGGGGGGTGGGGGGGGGGGGGGGTGGGGGGGGGGGGGGGTGGGGGGGGGGGGGGGTGGGGGGGGGGGGGGGTGGGGGGGGGGGGGGGTGGGGGGGGGGGGGGGTGGGGGGGGGGGGGGGTGGGGGGGGGGGGGGGTGGGGGGGGGGGGGGGTGGGGGGGGGGGGGGGTGGGGGGGGGGGGGGGTGGGGGGGGGGGGGGGTGGGGGGGGGGGGGGGTGGGGGGGGGGGGGGGTGGGGGGGGGGGGGGGTGGGGGGGGGGGGGGGTGGGGGGGGGGGGGGGTGGGGGGGGGGGGGGGTGGGGGGGGGGGGGGGTGGGGGGGGGGGGGGGTGGGGGGGGGGGGGGGTGGGGGGGGGGGGGGGTGGGGGGGGGGGGGGGTGGGGGGGGGGGGGGGTGGGGGGGGGGGGGGGTGGGGGGGGGGGGGGGTGGGGGGGGGGGGGGGTGGGGGGGGGGGGGGGTGGGGGGGGGGGGGGGTGGGGGGGGGGGGGGGTGGGGGGGGGGGGGGGTGGGGGGGGGGGGGGGTGGGGGGGGGGGGGGGTGGGGGGGGGGGGGGGTGGGGGGGGGGGGGGGTGGGGGGGGGGGGGGGTGGGGGGGGGGGGGGGTGGGGGGGGGGGGGGGTGGGGGGGGGGGGGGGTGGGGGGGGGGGGGGGTGGGGGGGGGGGGGGGTGGGGGGGGGGGGGGGTGGGGGGGGGGGGGGGTGGGGGGGGGGGGGGGTGGGGGGGGGGGGGGGTGGGGGGGGGGGGGGGTGGGGGGGGGGGGGGGTGGGGGGGGGGGGGGGTGGGGGGGGGGGGGGGTGGGGGGGGGGGGGGGTGGGGGGGGGGGGGGGTGGGGGGGGGGGGGGGTGGGGGGGGGGGGGGGTGGGGGGGGGGGGGGGTGGGGGGGGGGGGGGGTGGGGGGGGGGGGGGGTGGGGGGGGGGGGGGGTGGGGGGGGGGGGGGGTGGGGGGGGGGGGGGGTGGGGGGGGGGGGGGGTGGGGGGGGGGGGGGGTGGGGGGGGGGGGGGGTGGGGGGGGGGGGGGGTGGGGGGGGGGGGGGGTGGGGGGGGGGGGGGGTGGGGGGGGGGGGGGGTGGGGGGGGGGGGGGGTGGGGGGGGGGGGGGGTGGGGGGGGGGGGGGGTGGGGGGGGGGGGGGGTGGGGGGGGGGGGGGGTGGGGGGGGGGGGGGGTGGGGGGGGGGGGGGGTGGGGGGGGGGGGGGGTGGGGGGGGGGGGGGGTGGGGGGGGGGGGGGGTGGGGGGGGGGGGGGGTGGGGGGGGGGGGGGGTGGGGGGGGGGGGGGGTGGGGGGGGGGGGGGGTGGGGGGGGGGGGGGGTGGGGGGGGGGGGGGGTGGGGGGGGGGGGGGGTGGGGGGGGGGGGGGGTGGGGGGGGGGGGGGGTGGGGGGGGGGGGGGGTGGGGGGGGGGGGGGGTGGGGGGGGGGGGGGGTGGGGGGGGGGGGGGGTGGGGGGGGGGGGGGGTGGGGGGGGGGGGGGGTGGGGGGGGGGGGGGGTGGGGGGGGGGGGGGGTGGGGGGGGGGGGGGGTGGGGGGGGGGGGGGGTGGGGGGGGGGGGGGGTGGGGGGGGGGGGGGGTGGGGGGGGGGGGGGGTGGGGGGGGGGGGGGGTGGGGGGGGGGGGGGGTGGGGGGGGGGGGGGGTGGGGGGGGGGGGGGGTGGGGGGGGGGGGGGGTGGGGGGGGGGGGGGGTGGGGGGGGGGGGGGGTGGGGGGGGGGGGGGGTGGGGGGGGGGGGGGGTGGGGGGGGGGGGGGGTGGGGGGGGGGGGGGGTGGGGGGGGGGGGGGGTGGGGGGGGGGGGGGGTGGGGGGGGGGGGGGGTGGGGGGGGGGGGGGGTGGGGGGGGGGGGGGGTGGGGGGGGGGGGGGGTGGGGGGGGGGGGGGGTGGGGGGGGGGGGGGGTGGGGGGGGGGGGGGGTGGGGGGGGGGGGGGGTGGGGGGGGGGGGGGGTGGGGGGGGGGGGGGGTGGGGGGGGGGGGGGGTGGGGGGGGGGGGGGGTGGGGGGGGGGGGGGGTGGGGGGGGGGGGGGGTGGGGGGGGGGGGGGGTGGGGGGGGGGGGGGGTGGGGGGGGGGGGGGGTGGGGGGGGGGGGGGGTGGGGGGGGGGGGGGGTGGGGGGGGGGGGGGGTGGGGGGGGGGGGGGGTGGGGGGGGGGGGGGGTGGGGGGGGGGGGGGGTGGGGGGGGGGGGGGGTGGGGGGGGGGGGGGGTGGGGGGGGGGGGGGGTGGGGGGGGGGGGGGGTGGGGGGGGGGGGGGGTGGGGGGGGGGGGGGGTGGGGGGGGGGGGGGGTGGGGGGGGGGGGGGGTGGGGGGGGGGGGGGGTGGGGGGGGGGGGGGGTGGGGGGGGGGGGGGGTGGGGGGGGGGGGGGGTGGGGGGGGGGGGGGGTGGGGGGGGGGGGGGGTGGGGGGGGGGGGGGGTGGGGGGGGGGGGGGGTGGGGGGGGGGGGGGGTGGGGGGGGGGGGGGGTGGGGGGGGGGGGGGGTGGGGGGGGGGGGGGGTGGGGGGGGGGGGGGGTGGGGGGGGGGGGGGGTGGGGGGGGGGGGGGGTGGGGGGGGGGGGGGGTGGGGGGGGGGGGGGGTGGGGGGGGGGGGGGGTGGGGGGGGGGGGGGGTGGGGGGGGGGGGGGGTGGGGGGGGGGGGGGGTGGGGGGGGGGGGGGGTGGGGGGGGGGGGGGGTGGGGGGGGGGGGGGGTGGGGGGGGGGGGGGGTGGGGGGGGGGGGGGGTGGGGGGGGGGGGGGGTGGGGGGGGGGGGGGGTGGGGGGGGGGGGGGGTGGGGGGGGGGGGGGGTGGGGGGGGGGGGGGGTGGGGGGGGGGGGGGGTGGGGGGGGGGGGGGGTGGGGGGGGGGGGGGGTGGGGGGGGGGGGGGGTGGGGGGGGGGGGGGGTGGGGGGGGGGGGGGGTGGGGGGGGGGGGGGGTGGGGGGGGGGGGGGGTGGGGGGGGGGGGGGGTGGGGGGGGGGGGGGGTGGGGGGGGGGGGGGGTGGGGGGGGGGGGGGGTGGGGGGGGGGGGGGGTGGGGGGGGGGGGGGGTGGGGGGGGGGGGGGGTGGGGGGGGGGGGGGGTGGGGGGGGGGGGGGGTGGGGGGGGGGGGGGGTGGGGGGGGGGGGGGGTGGGGGGGGGGGGGGGTGGGGGGGGGGGGGGGTGGGGGGGGGGGGGGGTGGGGGGGGGGGGGGGTGGGGGGGGGGGGGGGTGGGGGGGGGGGGGGGTGGGGGGGGGGGGGGGTGGGGGGGGGGGGGGGTGGGGGGGGGGGGGGGTGGGGGGGGGGGGGGGTGGGGGGGGGGGGGGGTGGGGGGGGGGGGGGGTGGGGGGGGGGGGGGGTGGGGGGGGGGGGGGGTGGGGGGGGGGGGGGGTGGGGGGGGGGGGGGGTGGGGGGGGGGGGGGGTGGGGGGGGGGGGGGGTGGGGGGGGGGGGGGGTGGGGGGGGGGGGGGGTGGGGGGGGGGGGGGGTGGGGGGGGGGGGGGGTGGGGGGGGGGGGGGGTGGGGGGGGGGGGGGGTGGGGGGGGGGGGGGGTGGGGGGGGGGGGGGGTGGGGGGGGGGGGGGGTGGGGGGGGGGGGGGGTGGGGGGGGGGGGGGGTGGGGGGGGGGGGGGGTGGGGGGGGGGGGGGGTGGGGGGGGGGGGGGGTGGGGGGGGGGGGGGGTGGGGGGGGGGGGGGGTGGGGGGGGGGGGGGGTGGGGGGGGGGGGGGGTGGGGGGGGGGGGGGGTGGGGGGGGGGGGGGGTGGGGGGGGGGGGGGGTGGGGGGGGGGGGGGGTGGGGGGGGGGGGGGGTGGGGGGGGGGGGGGGTGGGGGGGGGGGGGGGTGGGGGGGGGGGGGGGTGGGGGGGGGGGGGGGTGGGGGGGGGGGGGGGTGGGGGGGGGGGGGGGTGGGGGGGGGGGGGGGTGGGGGGGGGGGGGGGTGGGGGGGGGGGGGGGTGGGGGGGGGGGGGGGTGGGGGGGGGGGGGGGTGGGGGGGGGGGGGGGTGGGGGGGGGGGGGGGTGGGGGGGGGGGGGGGTGGGGGGGGGGGGGGGTGGGGGGGGGGGGGGGTGGGGGGGGGGGGGGGTGGGGGGGGGGGGGGGTGGGGGGGGGGGGGGGTGGGGGGGGGGGGGGGTGGGGGGGGGGGGGGGTGGGGGGGGGGGGGGGTGGGGGGGGGGGGGGGTGGGGGGGGGGGGGGGTGGGGGGGGGGGGGGGTGGGGGGGGGGGGGGGTGGGGGGGGGGGGGGGTGGGGGGGGGGGGGGGTGGGGGGGGGGGGGGGTGGGGGGGGGGGGGGGTGGGGGGGGGGGGGGGTGGGGGGGGGGGGGGGTGGGGGGGGGGGGGGGTGGGGGGGGGGGGGGGTGGGGGGGGGGGGGGGTGGGGGGGGGGGGGGGTGGGGGGGGGGGGGGGTGGGGGGGGGGGGGGGTGGGGGGGGGGGGGGGTGGGGGGGGGGGGGGGTGGGGGGGGGGGGGGGTGGGGGGGGGGGGGGGTGGGGGGGGGGGGGGGTGGGGGGGGGGGGGGGTGGGGGGGGGGGGGGGTGGGGGGGGGGGGGGGTGGGGGGGGGGGGGGGTGGGGGGGGGGGGGGGTGGGGGGGGGGGGGGGTGGGGGGGGGGGGGGGTGGGGGGGGGGGGGGGTGGGGGGGGGGGGGGGTGGGGGGGGGGGGGGGTGGGGGGGGGGGGGGGTGGGGGGGGGGGGGGGTGGGGGGGGGGGGGGGTGGGGGGGGGGGGGGGTGGGGGGGGGGGGGGGTGGGGGGGGGGGGGGGTGGGGGGGGGGGGGGGTGGGGGGGGGGGGGGGTGGGGGGGGGGGGGGGTGGGGGGGGGGGGGGGTGGGGGGGGGGGGGGGTGGGGGGGGGGGGGGGTGGGGGGGGGGGGGGGTGGGGGGGGGGGGGGGTGGGGGGGGGGGGGGGTGGGGGGGGGGGGGGGTGGGGGGGGGGGGGGGTGGGGGGGGGGGGGGGTGGGGGGGGGGGGGGGTGGGGGGGGGGGGGGGTGGGGGGGGGGGGGGGTGGGGGGGGGGGGGGGTGGGGGGGGGGGGGGGTGGGGGGGGGGGGGGGTGGGGGGGGGGGGGGGTGGGGGGGGGGGGGGGTGGGGGGGGGGGGGGGTGGGGGGGGGGGGGGGTGGGGGGGGGGGGGGGTGGGGGGGGGGGGGGGTGGGGGGGGGGGGGGGTGGGGGGGGGGGGGGGTGGGGGGGGGGGGGGGTGGGGGGGGGGGGGGGTGGGGGGGGGGGGGGGTGGGGGGGGGGGGGGGTGGGGGGGGGGGGGGGTGGGGGGGGGGGGGGGTGGGGGGGGGGGGGGGTGGGGGGGGGGGGGGGTGGGGGGGGGGGGGGGTGGGGGGGGGGGGGGGTGGGGGGGGGGGGGGGTGGGGGGGGGGGGGGGTGGGGGGGGGGGGGGGTGGGGGGGGGGGGGGGTGGGGGGGGGGGGGGGTGGGGGGGGGGGGGGGTGGGGGGGGGGGGGGGTGGGGGGGGGGGGGGGTGGGGGGGGGGGGGGGTGGGGGGGGGGGGGGGTGGGGGGGGGGGGGGGTGGGGGGGGGGGGGGGTGGGGGGGGGGGGGGGTGGGGGGGGGGGGGGGTGGGGGGGGGGGGGGGTGGGGGGGGGGGGGGGTGGGGGGGGGGGGGGGTGGGGGGGGGGGGGGGTGGGGGGGGGGGGGGGTGGGGGGGGGGGGGGGTGGGGGGGGGGGGGGGTGGGGGGGGGGGGGGGTGGGGGGGGGGGGGGGTGGGGGGGGGGGGGGGTGGGGGGGGGGGGGGGTGGGGGGGGGGGGGGGTGGGGGGGGGGGGGGGTGGGGGGGGGGGGGGGTGGGGGGGGGGGGGGGTGGGGGGGGGGGGGGGTGGGGGGGGGGGGGGGTGGGGGGGGGGGGGGGTGGGGGGGGGGGGGGGTGGGGGGGGGGGGGGGTGGGGGGGGGGGGGGGTGGGGGGGGGGGGGGGTGGGGGGGGGGGGGGGTGGGGGGGGGGGGGGGTGGGGGGGGGGGGGGGTGGGGGGGGGGGGGGGTGGGGGGGGGGGGGGGTGGGGGGGGGGGGGGGTGGGGGGGGGGGGGGGTGGGGGGGGGGGGGGGTGGGGGGGGGGGGGGGTGGGGGGGGGGGGGGGTGGGGGGGGGGGGGGGTGGGGGGGGGGGGGGGTGGGGGGGGGGGGGGGTGGGGGGGGGGGGGGGTGGGGGGGGGGGGGGGTGGGGGGGGGGGGGGGTGGGGGGGGGGGGGGGTGGGGGGGGGGGGGGGTGGGGGGGGGGGGGGGTGGGGGGGGGGGGGGGTGGGGGGGGGGGGGGGTGGGGGGGGGGGGGGGTGGGGGGGGGGGGGGGTGGGGGGGGGGGGGGGTGGGGGGGGGGGGGGGTGGGGGGGGGGGGGGGTGGGGGGGGGGGGGGGTGGGGGGGGGGGGGGGTGGGGGGGGGGGGGGGTGGGGGGGGGGGGGGGTGGGGGGGGGGGGGGGTGGGGGGGGGGGGGGGTGGGGGGGGGGGGGGGTGGGGGGGGGGGGGGGTGGGGGGGGGGGGGGGTGGGGGGGGGGGGGGGTGGGGGGGGGGGGGGGTGGGGGGGGGGGGGGGTGGGGGGGGGGGGGGGTGGGGGGGGGGGGGGGTGGGGGGGGGGGGGGGTGGGGGGGGGGGGGGGTGGGGGGGGGGGGGGGTGGGGGGGGGGGGGGGTGGGGGGGGGGGGGGGTGGGGGGGGGGGGGGGTGGGGGGGGGGGGGGGTGGGGGGGGGGGGGGGTGGGGGGGGGGGGGGGTGGGGGGGGGGGGGGGTGGGGGGGGGGGGGGGTGGGGGGGGGGGGGGGTGGGGGGGGGGGGGGGTGGGGGGGGGGGGGGGTGGGGGGGGGGGGGGGTGGGGGGGGGGGGGGGTGGGGGGGGGGGGGGGTGGGGGGGGGGGGGGGTGGGGGGGGGGGGGGGTGGGGGGGGGGGGGGGTGGGGGGGGGGGGGGGTGGGGGGGGGGGGGGGTGGGGGGGGGGGGGGGTGGGGGGGGGGGGGGGTGGGGGGGGGGGGGGGTGGGGGGGGGGGGGGGTGGGGGGGGGGGGGGGTGGGGGGGGGGGGGGGTGGGGGGGGGGGGGGGTGGGGGGGGGGGGGGGTGGGGGGGGGGGGGGGTGGGGGGGGGGGGGGGTGGGGGGGGGGGGGGGTGGGGGGGGGGGGGGGTGGGGGGGGGGGGGGGTGGGGGGGGGGGGGGGTGGGGGGGGGGGGGGGTGGGGGGGGGGGGGGGTGGGGGGGGGGGGGGGTGGGGGGGGGGGGGGGTGGGGGGGGGGGGGGGTGGGGGGGGGGGGGGGTGGGGGGGGGGGGGGGTGGGGGGGGGGGGGGGTGGGGGGGGGGGGGGGTGGGGGGGGGGGGGGGTGGGGGGGGGGGGGGGTGGGGGGGGGGGGGGGTGGGGGGGGGGGGGGGTGGGGGGGGGGGGGGGTGGGGGGGGGGGGGGGTGGGGGGGGGGGGGGGTGGGGGGGGGGGGGGGTGGGGGGGGGGGGGGGTGGGGGGGGGGGGGGGTGGGGGGGGGGGGGGGTGGGGGGGGGGGGGGGTGGGGGGGGGGGGGGGTGGGGGGGGGGGGGGGTGGGGGGGGGGGGGGGTGGGGGGGGGGGGGGGTGGGGGGGGGGGGGGGTGGGGGGGGGGGGGGGTGGGGGGGGGGGGGGGTGGGGGGGGGGGGGGGTGGGGGGGGGGGGGGGTGGGGGGGGGGGGGGGTGGGGGGGGGGGGGGGTGGGGGGGGGGGGGGGTGGGGGGGGGGGGGGGTGGGGGGGGGGGGGGGTGGGGGGGGGGGGGGGTGGGGGGGGGGGGGGGTGGGGGGGGGGGGGGGTGGGGGGGGGGGGGGGTGGGGGGGGGGGGGGGTGGGGGGGGGGGGGGGTGGGGGGGGGGGGGGGTGGGGGGGGGGGGGGGTGGGGGGGGGGGGGGGTGGGGGGGGGGGGGGGTGGGGGGGGGGGGGGGTGGGGGGGGGGGGGGGTGGGGGGGGGGGGGGGTGGGGGGGGGGGGGGGTGGGGGGGGGGGGGGGTGGGGGGGGGGGGGGGTGGGGGGGGGGGGGGGTGGGGGGGGGGGGGGGTGGGGGGGGGGGGGGGTGGGGGGGGGGGGGGGTGGGGGGGGGGGGGGGTGGGGGGGGGGGGGGGTGGGGGGGGGGGGGGGTGGGGGGGGGGGGGGGTGGGGGGGGGGGGGGGTGGGGGGGGGGGGGGGTGGGGGGGGGGGGGGGTGGGGGGGGGGGGGGGTGGGGGGGGGGGGGGGTGGGGGGGGGGGGGGGTGGGGGGGGGGGGGGGTGGGGGGGGGGGGGGGTGGGGGGGGGGGGGGGTGGGGGGGGGGGGGGGTGGGGGGGGGGGGGGGTGGGGGGGGGGGGGGGTGGGGGGGGGGGGGGGTGGGGGGGGGGGGGGGTGGGGGGGGGGGGGGGTGGGGGGGGGGGGGGGTGGGGGGGGGGGGGGGTGGGGGGGGGGGGGGGTGGGGGGGGGGGGGGGTGGGGGGGGGGGGGGGTGGGGGGGGGGGGGGGTGGGGGGGGGGGGGGGTGGGGGGGGGGGGGGGTGGGGGGGGGGGGGGGTGGGGGGGGGGGGGGGTGGGGGGGGGGGGGGGTGGGGGGGGGGGGGGGTGGGGGGGGGGGGGGGTGGGGGGGGGGGGGGGTGGGGGGGGGGGGGGGTGGGGGGGGGGGGGGGTGGGGGGGGGGGGGGGTGGGGGGGGGGGGGGGTGGGGGGGGGGGGGGGTGGGGGGGGGGGGGGGTGGGGGGGGGGGGGGGTGGGGGGGGGGGGGGGTGGGGGGGGGGGGGGGTGGGGGGGGGGGGGGGTGGGGGGGGGGGGGGGTGGGGGGGGGGGGGGGTGGGGGGGGGGGGGGGTGGGGGGGGGGGGGGGTGGGGGGGGGGGGGGGTGGGGGGGGGGGGGGGTGGGGGGGGGGGGGGGTGGGGGGGGGGGGGGGTGGGGGGGGGGGGGGGTGGGGGGGGGGGGGGGTGGGGGGGGGGGGGGGTGGGGGGGGGGGGGGGTGGGGGGGGGGGGGGGTGGGGGGGGGGGGGGGTGGGGGGGGGGGGGGGTGGGGGGGGGGGGGGGTGGGGGGGGGGGGGGGTGGGGGGGGGGGGGGGTGGGGGGGGGGGGGGGTGGGGGGGGGGGGGGGTGGGGGGGGGGGGGGGTGGGGGGGGGGGGGGGTGGGGGGGGGGGGGGGTGGGGGGGGGGGGGGGTGGGGGGGGGGGGGGGTGGGGGGGGGGGGGGGTGGGGGGGGGGGGGGGTGGGGGGGGGGGGGGGTGGGGGGGGGGGGGGGTGGGGGGGGGGGGGGGTGGGGGGGGGGGGGGGTGGGGGGGGGGGGGGGTGGGGGGGGGGGGGGGTGGGGGGGGGGGGGGGTGGGGGGGGGGGGGGGTGGGGGGGGGGGGGGGTGGGGGGGGGGGGGGGTGGGGGGGGGGGGGGGTGGGGGGGGGGGGGGGTGGGGGGGGGGGGGGGTGGGGGGGGGGGGGGGTGGGGGGGGGGGGGGGTGGGGGGGGGGGGGGGTGGGGGGGGGGGGGGGTGGGGGGGGGGGGGGGTGGGGGGGGGGGGGGGTGGGGGGGGGGGGGGGTGGGGGGGGGGGGGGGTGGGGGGGGGGGGGGGTGGGGGGGGGGGGGGGTGGGGGGGGGGGGGGGTGGGGGGGGGGGGGGGTGGGGGGGGGGGGGGGTGGGGGGGGGGGGGGGTGGGGGGGGGGGGGGGTGGGGGGGGGGGGGGGTGGGGGGGGGGGGGGGTGGGGGGGGGGGGGGGTGGGGGGGGGGGGGGGTGGGGGGGGGGGGGGGTGGGGGGGGGGGGGGGTGGGGGGGGGGGGGGGTGGGGGGGGGGGGGGGTGGGGGGGGGGGGGGGTGGGGGGGGGGGGGGGTGGGGGGGGGGGGGGGTGGGGGGGGGGGGGGGTGGGGGGGGGGGGGGGTGGGGGGGGGGGGGGGTGGGGGGGGGGGGGGGTGGGGGGGGGGGGGGGTGGGGGGGGGGGGGGGTGGGGGGGGGGGGGGGTGGGGGGGGGGGGGGGTGGGGGGGGGGGGGGGTGGGGGGGGGGGGGGGTGGGGGGGGGGGGGGGTGGGGGGGGGGGGGGGTGGGGGGGGGGGGGGGTGGGGGGGGGGGGGGGTGGGGGGGGGGGGGGGTGGGGGGGGGGGGGGGTGGGGGGGGGGGGGGGTGGGGGGGGGGGGGGGTGGGGGGGGGGGGGGGTGGGGGGGGGGGGGGGTGGGGGGGGGGGGGGGTGGGGGGGGGGGGGGGTGGGGGGGGGGGGGGGTGGGGGGGGGGGGGGGTGGGGGGGGGGGGGGGTGGGGGGGGGGGGGGGTGGGGGGGGGGGGGGGTGGGGGGGGGGGGGGGTGGGGGGGGGGGGGGGTGGGGGGGGGGGGGGGTGGGGGGGGGGGGGGGTGGGGGGGGGGGGGGGTGGGGGGGGGGGGGGGTGGGGGGGGGGGGGGGTGGGGGGGGGGGGGGGTGGGGGGGGGGGGGGGTGGGGGGGGGGGGGGGTGGGGGGGGGGGGGGGTGGGGGGGGGGGGGGGTGGGGGGGGGGGGGGGTGGGGGGGGGGGGGGGTGGGGGGGGGGGGGGGTGGGGGGGGGGGGGGGTGGGGGGGGGGGGGGGTGGGGGGGGGGGGGGGTGGGGGGGGGGGGGGGTGGGGGGGGGGGGGGGTGGGGGGGGGGGGGGGTGGGGGGGGGGGGGGGTGGGGGGGGGGGGGGGTGGGGGGGGGGGGGGGTGGGGGGGGGGGGGGGTGGGGGGGGGGGGGGGTGGGGGGGGGGGGGGGTGGGGGGGGGGGGGGGTGGGGGGGGGGGGGGGTGGGGGGGGGGGGGGGTGGGGGGGGGGGGGGGTGGGGGGGGGGGGGGGTGGGGGGGGGGGGGGGTGGGGGGGGGGGGGGGTGGGGGGGGGGGGGGGTGGGGGGGGGGGGGGGTGGGGGGGGGGGGGGGTGGGGGGGGGGGGGGGTGGGGGGGGGGGGGGGTGGGGGGGGGGGGGGGTGGGGGGGGGGGGGGGTGGGGGGGGGGGGGGGTGGGGGGGGGGGGGGGTGGGGGGGGGGGGGGGTGGGGGGGGGGGGGGGTGGGGGGGGGGGGGGGTGGGGGGGGGGGGGGGTGGGGGGGGGGGGGGGTGGGGGGGGGGGGGGGTGGGGGGGGGGGGGGGTGGGGGGGGGGGGGGGTGGGGGGGGGGGGGGGTGGGGGGGGGGGGGGGTGGGGGGGGGGGGGGGTGGGGGGGGGGGGGGGTGGGGGGGGGGGGGGGTGGGGGGGGGGGGGGGTGGGGGGGGGGGGGGGTGGGGGGGGGGGGGGGTGGGGGGGGGGGGGGGTGGGGGGGGGGGGGGGTGGGGGGGGGGGGGGGTGGGGGGGGGGGGGGGGGGGGGGGGGGGGGGGTGGGGGGGGGGGGGGGTGGGGGGGGGGGGGGGTGGGGGGGGGGGGGGGGGGTGGGGGGGGGTGGAGTGGGGGGGGGGCGGGGGGGGGGTGGGGTGGCGGGGGGGGGGGGTGGGGTGGCGGAGGGGGGGGGCGGGAGGGGGGGGGGGGGGGGGGGGGGGGGGGGGGCGGGTGGGGGGGGGGGGGGGCGGGGGGGGGGGGGGGTGGGGGGGGGGGGGGGTGGGGGGGGGGTCGTGGTGCCTGGTTTTATGACTTTGTGTTTACATATCTTGCCGTTCTGCCCGCTCAGGGGCACAGAATGGCTAGCCATTAAAAACAAAACATTAACACTTCATAAAGCCATTTTAATCCACATAAAACCCAGCAGTTAAAATACAGGAACCAGCAAACAAAACAAAGAACTCTTCACCTGCCGGTGGAAGACAATGACGGAAGTGGCCGAGGAATCTCCCTCCTTAATTTTGACACCACAACAGAGAAAGGTCTCAACCAGGGCCTCCAAAGATGACCCCTGTTTTTCTGGGCGCAGGTGGTCATTTGGGCACACTAGACCCAAGCCACACAGGGCTTCTAAAGCTCAGCACTTTGAACTGGTCCCCAAAACAAACTGAGAGCCCACATAGGTGTGTCAAGATCAGAGTTAGTGGCTTCTACAGTCGTATAAGTAACTTGTGGCAGCAAGTCCCACGAGAGGTTGTAAGATCCAGCAAGTGAGGTGGTTTGAAAGGAAAATTTTGCTCCACACCCTCTGGCCTTGATCGCATTTGTCCTGATCGCCTGCTCTCGAGCAGCTAAAAACAGTGATTCAGTTTCGTTTTTCAGAGTTTCGGTTGTTCACCACACAGCCAGGTCTTTTCACTGTCTACCTCGTCCCCGATCGTCTCCAGAAATTGGTCACGCAGCTGCTGTGTTGTTGTTATCGTTATTATTTGGAATTTAATTTAATCCCTGCCCTATTGCTACAGTCTTAGGGTAAGTTACAATAAAATAACCATAACAATACAATCTCATACAATAAGAAAAACATTCTCAACTCTAAAACTCCCCCCCCCCCAATCCAGAGGTGGGATCCAGCAGGTTCTCACAGGTTCCCGAGAGTAGGTTACTAATTATTTGTGTGTGCCAAGAGGGGGTTACTCATTGGTGATTTTGCCACGTGATTTTTGCCTTAGTTACGCCCCCCCTCTCAGCAGTAGCGTGCAGAACTTGACGCAGTCTAGCAGGAGGTGCACTGGCGTGTGTGCCAGCCTGCGCCTGCGTGCATTCGTTTCCCGCCCAAGGACTGGCGCAGCGGCTGCGTCCTTGCCACAGCCCCGCCCAGGAATGCCCCGCCCAGCCCCGTCGGCACTACGCCACAGTTTGAATCCCACCACCATGGGAACCTGTTACTAAAATTTTTGGATCCCACCACTGCCCGCATCACTCCCCCCAAAGTGAGGGAAGTCAGCAGAACACATCAAGACGCCCCCTCCCCCACGAGTAGGGGGAATCAGCCAAACGCCCAGGTGAAGAGGTCTTCGACAGGTGCCCGAGTTCAAGAAGAGTAGGCATCTGGTGGATTTCTGGTGGGAGGGAGTTCCACAGCACAACACAAAACTGGCAGCTGTTGAGAAGACCCTGAAGGTTGCCCCCACTCTCTTCACCCCCAAAGGGGACCAGGACAGCCAAGCCTCCCTCCCCCCCCCCATTCCAAACAGGACTATATGGCTGGGTGCCCGCTCTCAAGCACCCAGGACAGCTTTATAGGTTAGTACAAACACTTTGCATTGGATCCAGTCGTGCATTCCAAAGAAATGCAATATTTTTCCATTTAAAGCGACACTTCTGCATATTTTCACAATTAATTGCATCTGCCCCCCGCCCCCCCTCCAAAAAAAAGTCTTCATTTTCTGCAACACCCCCAACTAAGGGCCGGGCGATCAGCACCCACGCACGCCTCCTCTGCAAACCTCCACTTCCGGGCCCCAAACGTTCCCAAACGTATCTTTGCAGCCACGGGAAAAGAGAAACCACGGGCCCGGGCCAAACCATTCTACAGGGCAGGGGGGGCTAGGCTCAGAAAGCCCCCCCACCCCGCCCGTCTTTTTCCCTTTTCCTCGCAAACACCGAGGGATTCGACCCACTACCTGCTGCACGAAATCCGACCTCTGGAAAGAACCCAAGAGATCAAACCCCCCCCGCCTCCAAGCAATCATTTTCCCCCTGTTCACCCCTCCTTATTCCTTACAATGGTTTAGTCCAAGCCGAAAACCCAGGAAGGCTGTACCACCGCCGGCCAGGCAAGGGGAGGGAGGGGAAGGGAAAGAGGGGTTAACCCTTGAAGGGCCAAGGCGGCCCTTGCAGGACTCGCACCCCCGCCCCCCCCCCGAAAGAGGGAAGGGGTTTGTTGGGGGGGGGGGCGGGTTCGCAGCCACTTCGGCAGGTGTTGCGGGGTAACTACTCCGCGGTAATTCAGAGTGTGCAATTGACACAAGACATGAAGGCAGAGGAGGGGCGGAGAAGGAAATCGCCCCCCCCACCCTCAAAAGTTAGAGCTCACTCCAAGAACAATCTGAAAAACTTCGGGGGGGGGGTGTGTGGAAGAGAGCGAGGGGCAGGCGAGGCCGGCTGCAAAAGAAGGACCCTCTTGCAACGCCACCCCCCCCCCACCCCTCCCCCGGGAACCTTCATCGCCCCCGCCCGAAGCATCTTCTCTCTCGGAGGAGGGAGGGTCCCGATCCCCGGCCACTGTGCGCCTGAAAGGACCAGCCCTCCACCCCCGGCAATGACATTCTCTTCTCCCACTGGGATCGCTGTCGGCTTCGATCCCGCCCCCTCCTCCCGAGGAGACCCGCACAGGGCCAGTCCCGATCTGCTTTCGGATCCCCCCCCCCCCCGTCCGAGCCTTGCAGGGCTCCACGTTCCCATTGCCCTCCCCCCCTCCCCGCCTTTTCCCCCCCAATGGGACTCCGCGGAGCAGAGTGGACGGATCGGGGCCCGGGGGTGGGGGTGGGGGCTCGCTCACCTTCCCAGCAAGCGGCTGCGGGGCAGGGACCCTCTCGCAGCCCCACCTGCCTCTCCGGCCGGCCCGATCCAGTTCCCGGCACCGCCTCCTCCTTCCAATGGGCGCCCAAAGCAAAGCAGCACCCAGATGCAAAACACGCGCCGGGGATTCCCCAGCTCTGTTCCCGGCCGGGCAACTCTCGCGGTGCCGGCGGCTGAAGCCCCGGCGGCCATCTTTGGAGAGGGCACACAGGAGGGACGCGCTTTCGCTGCGGGAAAGGGGGCTTCACCTGTAGAACTTCCACCTGTCAGACACGCCGCTCCGGGCACAGAAACCCTGGGCGGGAGTAGAGAGAAAACTTCCTCCTTTCATTAATGCTCTCAGGGTTGCCAGTTCCAGACTGGGGAATACCTGGAGATTTGGGGGCAGGGCCTGAGGGGGGCGGGGTTTGGGAGGGGAGGGGCCCCAGTGGTGGGATACCCACCCTCCCTCCTCCAGAGTAGCAATTTCTTCCAGCGGAGTTGACCTGCTGTCATCGGAAATCAATTGTGATTCTTGAAGATCGCTAGCCCCTGCCTGGAGGTTGGCAACCCAAAAAAGTAGATTCAGAGCCAACAAATGCACCGTTGCATCGGGGAAACTCGCAGCCTCATGACGCAGCACCACCCACTAACATCTATGGGGAACAGATTCATCAAGACCTGTTAGCTGCGGCGGCTGGCAAAAATGGAGCTTTCCGTGATCTGTATATTTGTAATATCTGTAAATTCTATGATTTTAATTCTTTGGATCTTGCTGGTCAATGACCGTCAATAAACTTTGTCTTGTGGAGCTTCCATGCTCAGTGGCACGGTACCTTTGAATACCACACCGCCTGGGAAACCCACAACAACCAGTTGAATCCAGCCGTGAAAGCCTTCGACAATACACTGCTACTTTTGAAGGTTTTATTCCGCTCGCCCACAGCCATTTGGGCCCAGGGGCACCAGAAGACCTTCAGAGTCATTATCACCTCTTTTGTTATGCCAGGTGGGCTGAGACTGCAGTCCTAAACAGAATCACCCCCTTCTAAGGCTCTCCGGTGGCAATGGAGTCAGAAGGGTATAGTTCTGTTTAGGATTTCACGGCCAGTGACTTGGCTGGGGTGTGCCCCCTTTATGCTGCCTGTCTGGCTACTGTGGGAAAGAGAAGGCTACTAAATCCTGTCCTTCTGGCCCACACCCGAGCAGTGGCGTAGGAGGTTAAGAGCTCGTGTATCTAATCCGGAGGAACCGGGTTTGATTCCCAGCTCTGCCGCCTGAGCTGTGGAGGCTTCTCTGGGGAATTCAGATTAGCTTGTGCACTCCCACACACGCCAGCTGGGTGACCTTGGGCTAGTCACAGCTTCTCGGAGCTCTCTCAGCCCCACCCACCTCACAGGGTGTTTGTTGTGAGGGGGGAAGGGCAAGGAGATTGTCAGCCCCTTTGAGTCTCCTGCAGGAGAGAAGGGGGGGATATAAATCCAACTCCTCTTCTTCCTCTTCTTCCTCTTCTTCTTCTTCTGCAGCTGTAACAGTCCAGGGCAGATGCAAAATGCCGCCAAAAGGTGCCGGTATGTTCTCCTGGCAACCCCACTGCCCCACCTCTTGCTTCCCTTCCCCCCCCCTTTCTCTCCTGCAGGAGACTCAAAGGGGCTGACAATCTCCTTGCCCTTCCCCCCTCACAACAAACACCCTGTGAGGTGGGTGGGGCTGAGAGAGCTCCGAGAAGCTGTGACTAGCCCAAGGTCACCCAGCTGGCATGTGTGGAAGTGTACAGGCTAATCTGAATTCCCCAGAGAAGCCTCCACAGCTCAGGCGGCAGAGCAGGGAATCAAACCCGGTTCCTCCAGATTAGATACACGAGCTCTTAACCTCCTACGCCACTGCGTAGGGTCAAATGTCCCCGGGCTGTGGCCATTTAGTCACATGGGGTGTGTGGAAAATCCCCCCCTCCTTTGAGATGACCTGGTGCAAAAAAAAAGCATTGTTTGGTTGTGGTGGGGGAGGGCGGCCGCCCATACGGGGGGGGGGGGTGAGACAGATTTTGCACCGGGCTTCATTTTTCCTAGATACACCTCTGCACAGATCTGTTCCCTACACCACACAGTGGTGAGTTCCACAGGTTAACTTGACCTGCGGGAGCCTTTCGTTCCAGCAGAGGGGTCTCTCCTTCTCTGCCTTTTCCTTAAACGGTGTGCGGGAGAGGACTAGTTTCGGGCAGAAAATGAAGTCTGGCCAGGGGTTGGGGAAGTGGCGTCCTGACTTGCCCCTGGAATGCAGAGGCGGAACTGGCGTCCCTCCGACAGCTGGATTTGCCTGCACAAGCGGGTATCCGGGGAGCGGAACGCCAAGTGGAAGGTGATGCTCGCAAAACAATTTCCAGATGAGTCATCGCTGCTGCTGCCGCCAGGTATTTCCCTGGCTCACAGGCTGAACAATATAACAGCAACCTTGCAGGATCAGAACACCTGGCCCAGCACCCTGCTTCCGACAGAGGACGGCTGGTTGGCTACACACCCACACAGGGCACGGAGGCCTTTCCGCTCGGCTTCCCCTCCCCAGCATCAGCTATTTGCCTCTGAAAATGGAGGTTATATCCTCCCTTTTTCTCCTGTAAAGAAACTCAAAGGGACTTACAATCTCATTTCCTTTCTCCCACCACCAGAGGTGGGATCCAGCAGGTTCTCACCAGTTCCCGAGAGGGGTTACTAATTATTTGTGTGTGCCTAGAGGGGGTTACTAATTGGGTCCGCTTTTCCGCCTCCACGCCCTCGCCTCCCCGAGAGGCATCCTGCCTTTGAACGTGAAGGTCCCATATAACAATTGCGACTAATAATGTCACTCCCTGAACTGGGTTAATCCCTTTCAGGTCCTGCAATTCATGGATTCTCAGCCTTTCGTACCTTTTATCTCACCAGTCTCTATCAAAGAACCTGTGTGTTTCACCAGTGCTGTGCTCAGATTTGTGAGTTGGGGCCTTTTCTATAATGGGATGATGATTTAGAAATGACCTGGTGCAAAAAAATTGTTTTGGGGTCATGGTGGGGTGGCTGCCTGTTGGGCGGTTCCCGGTTCCTCCAGATTAGGTACATGAGCTCTTAACCTCCTATACCACGGCTGCTCCTTGGGGAATTCAGATTAGCCTGTGCACTCCCACACACGCCAGCTGGGTGACTTTGGGCTAGTCACAGCTTCTCGGAGCTCTCTCAGCCCCACCCACCTCACAGGGTGTTTGTTGTGAGGGGGGAAGGGCAAGGAGATTGTGAGCCCCTTTGAGTCTCCTACAGGGGAGAAAGGGGGGATATAAATCCAAACTTTTCTTCTTATTCTTCTATGTGAATGACACACATTTCTCATGCAGCTGTTGTTGTATACACTGCGTACAAAAACCGCCCAACTGGCATACACGGAGCAGACAAAGTTAAAAAAAAACAGAGCCCAGAAAATAAGCAAAAACCTTGATGAATAAAAAGCTCAGAAGAGGAAGCCCCCCCCCTCCCTGGGGCCTGCACAGCTGGCTTTCTGGAGGCAGAGGACACAGCGCAAGTGAGTCAGGCTGGCCTCGCTGATTTCTTGAGCAGAGCGGAAGAGGTCACTGAATAGCACTCCCACCGAGTTAGCAGCTCCTATGACTCACATAACCCTTTTCTAGGGGAGGGGGTCCAGGATCTGACGTAAGTATAGATTTTTTATGGGGGGGGTTCGGGGGGGGGCCACACCGCCCCCCCGCCTCTAGGGCATGGCCACGCCTCCCCAAGCCCCGCCCCTGGCCTAGCGCTTATAAAAGCATCTCTCCAAGGTCGGGGATGGCAGAGTCCCCTGCCCTGCCCTCCCCTGTCCCTCCCCTCTGGGCAGAGGCATAGAGGGAAAATGGAGCCTGGTGCAAGATCTGAGTTTTGCGCAGCCCCCCCCCCCCCCCCCCCCCCGAGCAGCCACTGTGATGCTGGAATCCACCCCCAAACAGCATCACTTTCAATGGTGTTTAAACTGGAGAGCCCAAATTCTCCTTTTAAATCCACCTTAAAAGGAGAATCTGGAGTTCCTAGTTAAACAACATTGAAAGTGATGCTGTTTTGGGGTGGATTATCCCCCGCCCTGAAACAGCATCACTTTCAATGTGGCGTAGTGGTTAAGAGCAGGTGCATTCTAATCTGGAGGAACCGGGTTTGATTCCCAGCTCTGCCACTTGAGCTGAGGAGGTTTATCTGGTGAACCAGATTAGCTTGTGCACTCCCACACACGCCAGCTGGGTGACCTGGGGCGAGTCACAGTTCTTCGGAGCTCTCTCAGCCCCACCCACCTCACAGGGGGAAGGGAGAGGAGATTGTCAGCCCCTTTGAGTGTCCTTACAGGAGAGTGTGGGGCCAGGACCTCGTCTCTGGTCCTACACAGCTGAATTATTTTAAGACTAAGTTAGAAAATACCCAAGAAGCAGGTTTGAAACAGAAGATAAGTTTACTGGACAGCATAAGTATCTGACCAGGGTGTCCCCTTCAAAAGAGGCACACCCACTCCATACAACAGGGACCAATTTTATAGATACAAAGAATACATACGTCATACACTCATAACTGTAAACGTATCCCATAAGATCCATACCCCTTTCACGTGCTATAAGCATGAACCTTAAAATCCCATTGGATTATTCTGTCTCCTTGTCACATTTAGTCACAAATGCTTCTGTTACACAAACACTGCATGCTGTTTTCTCACGTCCCTCTGGCCATATGCAAACGGCTGCAATAAAACTAACTTCTGCCATATCTGGTTTGCAAGAATAACCCGTTTTCCTACTTTTCTAAGTTTGCTCCTGAAGAGAGATACCTCCAGGGTATAAAACATTTTACACACATTCTTAAGATCATAAAACTTCCCTTTTCCCAGTTTGAAATGATTTTACTTTAACAGATTATACAGTGATTCTAACAATTATACAATTCGATTCTGATACAATAGAATTATGGTAAAATACCAGTACATATGAATCTCTCATTATTTCTGTGTTCATTTAACATATATATATAAAACACTTTTTTCCCATTGAACTAATCACATTCATTTCTATTCTAACCTCTGATCTCTTTTATGATTCTGTTTATTAGAGCCTATAGCTGGTTCTGACAAAAACAAAGTTATAAATGTATATGTCTTCTGTAACGTATTAACCTTTGGTGACAAGATTTTAAAGATATTTATCTTTGCTTGCCTGCATAATCACTGAAAAGCTTCTAACATGCCGTTTGACCATCTTTGGTTCATACAGAATTAATATTCCTTAATCAAATACAATTTTGTAGACATTCTGGTCCATTCCCACCAGAGAAGGGGGGGGGGGGTATAAATCCAAACTCCTCCTCTTCCTCTTCTTTTTCTGTCCCCCAGAAAGATGACCTTGGGGTAGTAACAACACGCACACACACACACCTCCAGGTTGGGAAAACTTGGAGCTTTACGAGTGGAGTCTCGAGAGGGTCAGATTTGGGGAGGGGGCTCATGCTGTAAGCCAGTGATGGCGAACCTTTTCGAGACCGAGTGCCCAAACTGCAACCCAAACCCCACTTATTTATCGCAAAGGGCCAACACGGCAATTTAACCTCAATACTGAGGTTTTAGTATTAAAAAAAAAAAACAGTTGGTGCTAAGGCGCGTGTTACTCGGGAGTAAGCTTGGTGGTAGTCAGTGGCTTTGCTTTGAAGCAACTGTGCAACGCTTCGAATGAATCATGACCCTAGGAGGATTTACTTAGAAGCAAGCCCCATTGCCAGCAACCAAGCTTACTCCCAGGTAAACAGTTTACAGTTTAACAGCGCTTAACAGGGTTACCTACACTGCTTCCCCAAAACTAGGTCTTAGGTTTAATGCTAATAATCTCCCTGAAATAATTGCACTATTATCACATGACAAACTCTGTGCACGCATGCCCACAGAGAGGGCTCTGAGTGCCACCGCTGGCACCCGTGCCATAGGTTCGCCACCACTGCTGTAAGCCCACCCTCCAAAGAAGCCATTTTCCCCAGGGGAGCTGAACAGTTTGTCTTCTTGAGAGCAGTTAAAAATCCCAGGAGATTGGCCACCCTAGTCTGCATATATAGCTACTCTAATTGTCAACACCAGCCAGAACAGAGGAGCATTGAGGGAGGCGATTGCCACACTACTTGCAGGCTCGACAACGACCGATTTACATATCTGAACTGGAGTGCCTTCTCATTCATCAATGGAAGTTCACCTCTGCCCTCTTTCTCTCTCTCTCTCAGAGGAGGGGGGTGAGCTTCTCAACCCCTGGTGCCCCACCACTAGTGGGAGGGAATCCAGAACAAAGTTGAGAAGTGGGCAGGGCTGGTAAAAGATGCCTGCTTTATAGGCCAAGGAAGCCCAGGGAGTCATTGACACCGGACCAGCTATGGAGTGTGTGATCCGTCCAGCCGCAAGCGAGGACTGCGACCACATCATGGCCCTGATCCGGGTGAGCTCGCTGGGCGCAGTGGGGACTAGGGCACAGGGACTCCACTCACACTGGATTTATTTCCAAACTGAGAGGTTGTGTAGCTGCAGCCCTATTTTTCCCATAGTCTGTTGGCTGGTTGTGGTTGATCTTTGCGCAGGTCAGGGCATTCTGCATATGCTCTGGAGCACTCTTGCCTTGGTTATTTCTGCTGTGCTGAAAGTCCTTGCGTGATAGGCAGGTCCCCCACCCCACCCCAGAAGCTTCTTTGAAGGTGAATTGTTGCTTGTCATGAACTGTGAAAGAAATTCCTGCTGGCGAGGGTGGGGCGGAGGAATCACAGAGTTTGAAATGCATCGAGTCTCTGTTTTGTGTTTCTGCAGGAAATTGCAGAGTTTCACCATTTGCTAGATGAGGTCACCATAAACTCTCAAGGTAAGGATTTTGTATCAATCAGTGGTGGCGAACCTATGGCACGGGTGCCAGAGGTGGCACTCAGAGCCCTCTCTGTGGGCACACATCTAGGCTGGCCTGGGCCACTGGACTCGATTATTAGCATTAAACCTAAGACCTCATTTTGGGGAAGCAGTGTAGGTAACCCTGTTAAGCGCTGTTAAACCCCACTGATTTTCATGCGCTGAACTAAAGCGCCATCTTTTACCTGGGAGTAAGCTCAGTTGCTGACAATGGGGCTTGCTTCTGAGTAAACCCTCCTGGGGTCGTGATTCACTCGTTGGAAGAGTTGCACGTTTGCTTCAAAGCAAAGACACCGACTACCACCAAGCTTACTCCCGAGTAACACACGCCGCCTCGGAGCAAACCGTTTTTTCTAAACTAAAACCTCAGAATTCAGGTTAAATTGCCATGTTGGTACTTTGTGATAAACAAGTGGGTTTTGGGTTACAGTTTGGGCACTCGGTCTCGAAAAGGTTCGCCATCACTGGTATAGATAATGTGGGCATCTGGGAGTGGGGGAGAGATGATAAATTCCCGGGGTCTGGAGTTGCCCCAAACCTTTGTTACTATTTGTGCCTCCCTGTTGACTCTCACCTGTCCTCAATGTGTCCCAAGACTGACTGGGCTGTTTAAAAGCCCCTCGGGGATAGGGCGGTATAAAAGCCTAAGAAATAAATAAAATAAATAAATAAATAAAACCAGATCACAACAAGGCAGGAGCATCGATAACGTGATCCATACCTCACTTTTCTCTACCTTTAAGGAGTCTCAAAGCAGTTTACAAACTCCTTTCCCTCCCTCTCCTCTAAGCAGACACCGTGTGAGGTAGGTGGGGCTGAGAGAGTTCTGAGAGAACTGTGACTGGCCCCAGCTCACCCAACAGGCTTCACGCAGAGGAGCAGGGAAACAAATCCAATTCACCAGATAAGAGTTCACCGCTCATGGGGAGGAATTGGCAAACAAACCCGGATCTTCAGATTTAGAGTCCACCGCTCTTAACCACGATACCACACTGGCTGTTTGCTATTAGAAGGACTGATGCTCAGGGTGACACACCACACACACACAAGGCCCAAGTCCGTAGCTGTTTCCAGCACACACGGCTCTTTTGCTGCTTGGTCAAAATCCAGTTTTTCCCACCTCCTTGCGTATGTTCATATCCTTCCCCACACCCCTCCCCAATCATAGCAAGAGATGAAATGCCGACCACCAGCCTCGGCCCTTCCAGTTAGGACATCCTCCGCTTAAATGCTTCCTTCTTCCCTCCCTGCCAGTTTTAAAGGCGGATGGCTTTGGCGAAGACCCCTTCTTCAAATGCATCCTGGCTGAACTGCCTGCAGAAACCGGCAAACCAGGTAAATCATCACCCCTGTCTTTTCAGAGCCCTGACAGTTGACTGCAAGGTAGAGAAGTAGAGAATGTGCTAAGTGTTGCAGATATCCAGTTAGCACTGTGCTAAGTATTGCAGGAATCCAGTCGTATTACGGACTGGAGTATAATTTATGTAGCCATCCATTTAGGGAGGTGTACCAGGTTGAATTTTCCCCATAAGAACATAAGGAAGAGCCTGCTGGATCAGACCAGAGTCCATCTAGTCCAGCTCTCTGCTACTCGCAGTGGCCCACCAGGTGCCTTTGAGAGCTCACGTGCAGGAGGTGAAAGCAACGGCCTTAAGAACTGCAGGAAAGGAGCCTGGATCGGTTGAGGTCCCATCTAGTCCCAGCTCTGCAAGTAGCCCTGGAAGTGCCTTTGAGAGCTCCATTTTGGGAGGTGAAAGCAATGGCCTTAAGAACATAAGAAGGAGCCTGCTGGATCAGACCAGAGTCCATCTAGTCCAGCTCTCTGCTACTCGGTAGCCCCTGGAAGGTGCTGAGAGCTCTGCGTGCAGGAGGTGAAAGCAATCGCCTTAAGAACATAAGAAAGAGCCTGCTGGATCAGACCAGAGTCCATCTAGTCCAGCTCTCTGCTACTCGCAGTGGCCCACCAGGTGCCAGCTGAGCTCACGTGCAGAAGGAGGGGTGAAAGCAACGGCCTTAAGAACATAGAGAAGGAGCCTGCTGGATCAGACCAAGTCCCATCTAGTCCAGCTCCTCGCTACTCACGGTAGCCCACCAGGTGCCTTTGGGAGCTCACATGCAGGAGGTGAAAGCAAGCGGCCTTAAGAACATGAAAGAGCCTGCTGGATCAGACCAGAGTCCCATCTAGTCCAGCTCTCTCTGCTACTGCAGTAGCCCACTGGAAGGTGCCTTTAGAGCTCACGTGCAGGGAGGTGAAAGCAATGGCCTTGGGGAACACTTAAGAAGAGCCTGCTGGATCAGACCAAGTCCATGGTCAGCACTCTGCTGCCTGGGTGGCCTGGGTGCCTTTGGGAGCTCACATGCAGGAGGTGAAAGCAACGGCCTTGGGAACATAAGAACGAGCCTGCTGGATCAGACCAGAATTCCATCTAGTCCAGCCTCTGCTACTGCACTTGGTGGCCCACCAGGTGCCTTTGGGAGCTCACCTGCAGGAGGGTGAAACCTGGCGGCCTTAAGAACATAAGAGCGAGCCTGCTGGATCAGACCAGAGTCCATCCTAGTCCAGCTTGCCTCTGCTGCACTGCGCGGTAGCCCCGCAGGTGCCTTTAGGGAGCTCCCCGCGTGCAGGAGGGTGAAAGCAACGGCCTTGGAACATAAGAAAGAGCCTGCTGGATCAGACCAGAGTCCATCTAGTCCAGCACTCTGCTACTCGCAGTGGCCCACCAGGTGCCTTTGGGAGCTCACGTGCAGGAGGAGTGCCAAAGCAGCGGCCTTAAGAACACTTAAAGAAGAGGCCTGCTGGATCAGACCAGAGTCCCATCTAGTCCAGCTCTCTGCTACTCGCAGTGGCCCACCAGGTGCCTTTGGGAGCTCACATGCAGGAGGTGAAAACAGCGGCCTTAAGAACATAAGAACGGAGCCTGCTGGATCAGACCAGAGTCCATCTAGTCCAGCACTCTGCTACTCGCAGTGGCCCACCAGGTGCCTTTGGGAGCTCACCTGCAGGAGGTGAAAGCAATGGCCTTCTGCCTTGTTGCTCCGAGCACCTGGTCATGAAACCTTGCAATCTCCAGTTTTTTATCTAAGTGACGGTCTGAGAAGAATCAGACAAGGGCAAAGTAGCGCATCAGAAGTGAACTGGTAGTAAGGCCCTGTGGGATTTTGCATCAGGCAGAACATTGGAGTAATTTTCCTCAAGATTTATACTTGAGGAGACGAAGTATCAGCACTGTAGCGTCTAACAGCGTGAGGGGAAATATAATCCCCTGTAACACCACCACCCCATAAAAGCGGTGTCGTCTTAATTTAGATACAGTTAAGCCCCCATTGGCTGCTTCTTATTTCTTTGGGTACTGCTTTAATCGTGGGAGAAGTGTGTACTTGGAGAACCTGTACGTGGTGCCAGAATTCCGAGGTACGTAACTTAGGCTGGAAAGGTTGGGCCCTAAGTCAGAAGACTTTTGATAGTACGCGCATGAACATGGAGGTGGTTACCTACTGACGGCCTTCGGAAGATAATTCCCCCCAATAAAGCAGCTCACATAATTCCTCCGTTTTATCCTCACAACAAACCAGAAGGGTAAGGAGCAGCAGTGGCGTAGGAGGTTAAGAGCAGGTGCACTCTGATCTGGAGGAACCGGGTTTGATTCCCAGCTCTGCCGCCACAGGCTGTGAGAACTATCTGGGGAGTGGTGCTTCTGGACCTTGCTCCCTGCGCATCAGCTGGGTGACCTTGGGCTAGTCACAGCTTCTCGGAGCTCTCTCAGCCCCACCCACCTCACAGGGTGTTTGTTGTGAGGGGGGAAGGGCAAGGAGATTGAGTCTCCTGCAGGAAAGGGGGGGATATAAATCCAAACTCTTCTTCTTCTTCTTCTTCTTCTTCTTCTTCTTCTTCTTCTTCTTCTTCTTCTTCTTCTTCTTCTTCTTCTTCTAAGTTCAGCTGAGTGTGACCGGCCCAAAGCCAGTCCAAGAATGGGGGTTCAAATCTTGGCCTCCTAGTCCACTCTATCCGCTACACTGCACTACACAGGATCATACTGTTAAAAGGGACAGATTCGTTCCCCGGTTGACATGTCAAGGTGCAATTAACATGTCGACAGCAACGGCCTTTTACTGGCATACAAAAACAAAACATTACAAAACAGATATGTATGATAAAGACAAATTACAAGTGAGAAAAAGCACAAATAGAAATTACTGGTCTCAAGAATGAAATTTGCAACATTCCCACAAAAAAAAGTGCATCAGAACTGTTCAGGAGATGTGGAATTTTATAACACTCTTCACATGTAGCCGTAGGGTGGGTTGTGGTTTGGTGAGGGGGGAGACTTCAACAGTGGTGGCGAACCTATGGCACGGGTGCCAGAGGTGGCACTCAGAGCCCTCTCTGTGGGCACTCTCAAGACAGAGTTCCTAAATCGTAATGGGAGGGGGGTGAAAATCACACACACCCCACACACACACGCCTTTATCTAGGCTGGCCTTGAACATGATCCGCTTTACCATGAAAAGCTTCCGGCTGTTGCTGGTAATGGGGCGCTTCTGAGTAAACCCAGCATCATGCGGATTCACCCATTTTGGCGTTGCTGCACCTGCTGCTTCACACTAAGCTTACTTCCCGAGTAATCACAGGCGTTTCGAGCCCACGTTTTTTTCTAAACTAAAACTCAGCATTCAGGTTAAATTGCCGTGTTGGCAATTTAAGTGGGTTTTGGGTTGCAATTTGGGCACTCGGTCTCGAAAAGGTTCGCCATCACTGGGATATAATGTTGTAGGATCTGCCTTCCAAAATGGCCATTTTCTCTTGGTGAACAGATCTCTATTGCCTGGAAATCAGTTGTCATACTAAGAGATCTCCAGTCACTTCCTGGAGGCTCGCAACCCTACTAACAAGCCCAATTCTGTGTTAATGGCCTGTACCCCCAACCACACAAGATTTAGGGGCACACACATCTCCAGAGAGGACTGCAGTGTCCCCTGATAATTCCCTTCCCTCTTTATTCTGTCTTGAGGGTCCACTGACTGCCCCCTCTCCGGAACAAATTTTTGTGTGTGTTGTGGTGTGTGTGTGTGTGAGAGAGAGAGAGAAATGCGGCATTCTGCTCCCTCAAGTCTGTGGGTGCACACAACTGTGTTTCACAAATCCTGAAAATGAAGAGATTTCTGGAGGAAATAATTATTTTCTTGGACAACGTTATTTTGAACAAAAGCTCGTTTTGTGTACTTTAAAAAGGCTGACCTTGTGTCCTCGCTACTTGTCTTTGTTAGGAAAAGGAATTGGTACAAAATTGCTGGGCCAGGTGGCAGAGGTGAGCTTCCGGGGGCCGTGTGATTGCACATCGGGGAAGGTGGATGCAATGGGACACTTTTTATAGAATCTGGCTCTCCCCCCCCCCCCCACAAATGTTTTTGCAGCTCTCCATTCAAGTTAGCGAACGGATCAAATAGCCTTGAGATGTAAACAGCCACTCCCACCATGGTTAAACAGGCTTATCTCTTTCACGCTCCTGTCCAGAAGGCCAGTGCCTTTACAACCACCAAAAAAGGATTTAATTTTTTTATTTTGTTACATTTAATGCCCCAACCTTTCCTGGCCAAGCCCCCCCCCCCCCCCACCCTTTCCCAGCATGCTGGCATTTTAGCACAACAGGTAGAAATGTGCCAGGTATAGCTTCCCTGAAGAGTTGGTCAACAGAGGAAACTTCTCATCACCACCTCTTCAGGGGAACTGTACCTGATAGATGTCTGCCTGTTGCGCTAAAGATAGGAGTTCTGACAGAATGAAGTGACTTAAAAAGCTGGTTTGCGAGGGTTAAAAATGTTTCATACCATACCCTGATGCCGTTTCTCCCAGCTAAACTCTAGCAGGGGTGGCCAACCTATGGCGCGCCACATGTTCATGGACTACAATTCCCATCAGCCCCTGCCGGGTATGGGCTAATTAGCAGGGCTACATGATGGGAACCGTAACCTGTAGTCCATGAACATCTGGAGCACCATAGGTTGGCCACCCCTGCATGGAATACCAAAGACTGTGCTCCCCAAAACAGCCAAAGCATTGATATCGGGGCCCTTCAGGATTTGATGCAGTTGAACAGGGACTGTAAGGCAGAGTGGTTGAGGCAGCTACGGGTTTCTTCCCCGCCCCCCACCACACCCAACTTATATTATTCATATATATCGGTGCCATCTGACCTAGAATGAAATTATTTGATCTATATTTATATTGGTTTTGTCTGTTTTTGAATAGGTTGTGAGCCACCTTGAGCCCGTCAGGGGAAGGGCGGTACACAAGACTAATACATAACAAAATAATCATCATCATAATAATAGTCTTTGGGGAGCTGATCTCTGTCATTGGGACACAATTTTAATTCCAGGAGATCTCCAGGCCCCAACTGGAGGTTGGCAACTCTGCCGCCCATCATCCCCCTTTGCCACCTACTGCCTCACGGGGTCATTTGTGTGTGTGTGTGCGGGGGCTGTTCTGCCTTGGAAGCGCCTGACAACTTTTCCGGCCAGTGACCTGCTCTCCGCTCTCTGTCGTGTCTCTGCCAGGCGGCCCTGGCAGCCGGGTGTGTGGAGATGCATGCGCTTATGACGATGGACTGGAACTCCCCGGCCAAGGGCTTCTACCTCAACCTGGGGGCTCAGGACCTGACCCAGTCGGAGGAACGGCATTGCATGGAGCTGGATAGAGAGGCCTTGCAAAGGCTGGCCCAGAGGGGAAAGCACAGCAGTAGGGGTGCCCTTGGCCCCAGCTCGGGCCAGGCCCAGAAGCCAGAGCCCTGAGCCCAGAACTGCACCATGTGGGGCTCATGCCTACCCACCCCCCCCACCCCTCCCTGGACCTTTCCTCATATGTTATAGTGTGAGACTGAAGGACTCTCTTCTTGTCTGTGTTCCTGCCTGAGAGTTAAGATCCCACAGACAGCTCCTCCTGTCTGTCCCAAAGAAGCCAATTGGAGGGGGGGGGGGGGAGAACGGGATGGTACATAAGTGTGATCTCCAGCCACAACCTGGAGGTTGGTAACCACAGTACAGAGGACAGGCCGTTTTCAGTGGCAGCCCCACATTTATACAACAGCCTCCCTAGGAAAGTGCACCGAGTTTCTGTGCTTCCATTTTTATGTTTTTTTTTAAAAAAAGGACTGCATTTGATTAAGAAAGCAGTTTTAGGTTGTGATTTTTTAAAAAATCGTTTCAATGTATTTTCACGTGATCTATTTCATGTATTTTATTTATATTGGAAACTACCTTGAGCTCTGCAAGGGAAGAACAAGTGGCAAATATTTTAAACAAATAAATAAATAAAATGAATAGAAATGAATTGTTGGAAAAATCGGATTTGGCTAGAGTGGCGTTTGCTACACAGCGATCTTCGCGATGGACCTGCAGAACGCGGGGGAAAACCTCTTGTAGTTGTGAACTTTGTCCTTTACTGCTAGACAAACTATAAACAGGATAAATTTTGCCCTTCTGTAAAGGACATTCTCCGTAGAAATAGTCCAGGGGGCCGTCTAGGGACAGGTTTACCCAGACTGGATCACTGATGGCGAACCTTTTGGGTTTAGTGTGTCCAAAATGTGGGAAATGCCCAACTTGACTCTGCAGCCTGGTCACCCCACCCCCTCCCCCACCGACAAGAAAGCAGAAACAGTTCTTTACATACTCATTTATTTGAAAAAAGACAGAGTCCAGTTTATGGCTTCTGCTGACATCACCCAAAAGGTGTTTTCACCAGCAAAACTGAGCACGGGTTGTCCTTTTCGCTCGGCATCAGTGGTGAGAGAACAGCCACTCACTCGCCCTGGGGCCTGCGGCTCTCCAGATGTTATCACCAGGGCCAGGGAAGGAGGGGGGAGGGAGGGAGGGCAGCCAGAGTCCCCCCAGCAACGAACTTCCAGCAGCAGCAGCAGCAGCAGCATCAGTCCCTGCAGAAAGGGCCCCCTCCTCCTCCTCCTACCCGTCCCCCCAGAACAGGGCTGCTGCTTGGGGGGGCTGGACTCTGGGACGACACCACCCCCACCCCCACCCGCCCACAGATCCCCCTCTCAAGCATGTTGCTTTTCACTCCAAACTTCCACCACACCGGCCCTGGCTGGGGACCCTCCCCCCTCCTGATCGACCACAGTGGTCGGGAGAGCCGACCCCTTTCCCGCCCCCCCAACCACGCCCCCTGAGCCTGCCATCGGTATAACGTCCATTGCTATCCTTTGCCATTATACCGATCGTTATAACGGCCATTGACCGTCCGTTGTCGTTATACCGATCGTTATAACAGCCATTGCTATCCATTGCAGTTATACTGATCGCTACAACGATCGCTATGACAGCCATTGCTATCCATGGCCGCTATGCCAATCGCTACAACGATCATTATAACCCATTGCTATCCATTGCAGTTATACCGATCGCTACAACGATCGTTATAACAGCCATTGCTATCCATTGCAGTTATACCGATCGCTATAACGATCGGTATAGCGGCCGTTGCTATCCATGGCCGCTATACCGATCGCTACAACGATCGTTATAACCCATTGCTGTCCATCGCAGTTATACCGATCGCTACAACGATCGTTATAACAGCCATTGCTATCCATTGCCGCTATACCGATCGGTATAACGATCGGTATAGCGGCAATGGATAGCGATGGCTGTTATAACGATCGGTATAACGGCAGTGAACGTTCAATGGCCGTTATAACGGGGGAATGGCGGTCGCTGCCGGTCTTCTTTCCGCCCCCAAAAGTGACGGCGCAGGTTGATGTCGAACCGCCCGAATGCCGTGACGCAGATCTAAAGCGCCCTCCAAGCTACTAGAAGAAGGAGGCTCTTTGGGGCCCCCTAGTGGGCCGCACAGGCGTTGCGTCCCCTGCTGGCGGGCTGTGCAGGCGCGTTCAGCGCAGCTTGGACAAAAAGGAGGCGCGTTTGCCTGCCTTTTCTTGCCTCCCCGCTTATTTATAACGTGCATTTCTAGGCTCACGGGTGGCTCCTTCCCCTTTCCTGGGCGCTTTAATCCGGATCACCTTCCCTGTGCTAGAATGAGAATGCCATCATCCCTGTTTATGTATGCAGTCCAGAACCAGAGTATAAAAGTAACATAATAAAAGGATGCTAGAAATAGTGCAAAACCTTGCACCGGCATAGAACAGGTTTTAAGTGCCATAATACTAAGAATAATACAAAACAACGCACCAGCATTTACACATTTTAAATACAATAATACTAAGACTAATGCAAAACCTTGCACCGGCCATCTGACCTGGAATGAAATTATTTGATCTATATTCATATTGGTTTTGGCTGTTTTTGAATAGGTTGTGAGCCACCTTGAGCCCATCACGGGAAGGGGGGCACATAAGACTAATAAATAACAAAATCATAATCAACATAATAATAGTCTTTGGGGAGCTGATCTGTGTCATTGGGACACAATTGTAATTCCAGGAGATCTCCAGGCCCCAACTGGAGGTTGGCAACTCTGCCGCCCATCATCCCCGTTTGCCACCTGCTGCCTCACGGGGTCATTTGTGTGTGTGGGGGGGGGCTGTTCTGCCTTGGAAGTGCCTGACAACCCCCCTCCCCCACCCACAAGAAAACAGTAACAGTTCTTTACATACTCATTTATTTTTAAAAATACAGTCCAGTTTACGGCTTCTGCTGATGTAACCCCCATGCCCAGAATGGGTTGGCCCAGTAAGGGGGTGGAGACTCAGAGCAGCAGGAAGGCTGCAAGAGCTCTTTGCAGAAGACAAGGCTACCGGACTCGGACCTTGATTTCTATAAGCCCTTAACACCTTGTTAAGGGTTTTCTTTTGTGGTTGTAATGGGTGAGAGTTCTCCTGGAGACCTTCATCATGTTGCAACTGTTCATCAAGCCCTTGGAGTCTTCAGGAGCCAGCCAACTTGCAAAGAAGAATTTGGACTTGGCAATATCAGTAGACTGTAAATAGAAGGACTTGAAAATGCAAACTTAACATGGTCGCAAAGTGTAAATGTTAAATTGCTCTTTAAAAGTGCTATTTGTTATGAAGTAAACTGTTTGTTTAATTTATTCTTGCAACTCCCTTCCTACTCGCCCCACAGAACCCACAGAAAGAGGTTACAAATGGTCAAACTGTACGGGCTTTAGCGCGAGATTGCAAATATAAATTGCTCTGTAATGAAAGTGTGCAGCAAGTTGGGGTTTGATCCCCATAAACTGTTTTGTTATGAAAGTTCAAGAGATGTTGCTGTGTTAATTTGAAAACACTGTTTGGCAGTTATATGAAGGAAGGGGATTCCAGTTGCAATCCCCCCCATCCCTTCTGCAAACTGCTTATTGAATTTTAACATTTGCTGGAAAGTTTTGGGAAACTTCCAGTGCAGCTAAGTTTGGAACAGCTTTTGGAAATCCTGCAAGGAAAAAAAAGACAATGTTCCGGTGATTCAGATGCACCAAAATGTGGTTCCTCCAAGTACAGGAATCTCCTCTGGGGAAATCATTGTGCAATGATTTCAAGAGTTTATTGTACTACTGTCGGACGACAGAATTTTAGTGGGGGAGAATAACCCCATGCCCAGGAATGGGTTGGGCTCCAGAATGGGTGGACCCAGTAAGCCAATGTGGGGAGGTGGAGACTCAGAGCAGCAGGAAGGCTGCAAAGAGCTCTTTGCAGAAGACAAGGCTACCAGGACTCGGACCTTGATTTCCTTATAAGCCCTATAACACACCTTTGTTAAGGGTTTTCTTTTGTGGTTGTAATGGGTGAGGAAGTTCTCCTGGAGACCTTCATCATGTTGCAACTGTTCATCAAGCCCTTGGAGTCTTCAGGAGCCAGCCAACTTGCAAAGAAGAATTTGGACTTGGCAATATCAGTAGACTGTAAATAGAAGGACTTGAAAATGCAAACTTAACAGGACTGCAAAGTGTAAATGTTAAATGTTTTAAAAGTGTTATTTGTTAAGTGAAGTAAACTGTTTTGTTTAAATTTGGTTCTTTGCAACTCCTTCCAAGTACTGCCCCACAGAACCCACAGAAAGAGGTTACACTGACATCACCCAAATGGTGTTTTCACCAGCAAAACTGAGCAAGGATTGTCCTTTTTGCCCCGCATCAGTGGTAAGAGAACAGGCCACTCACCGGGGTCTGCAACCTGCGGCCATGCCATGCTGGCAGGGGCTGATGGGAATTGTAGTCCATGAACATCTGGAGGACCGCAGGTTGGAGGCCCCTGGAAGGAGCTGACCACTTAGAGGAGGGCACTGGGTGGGGGGAGAAAGTATGCAGGGCTGGAGGGGGGGGCTGCCGTCCAAAGCCCAGGCAACGTGTGTGTGTGGGGGGGGGGAGGGGGGTTGGTGGGGCTATTGAGGTGAAGCAGAGCTGCGGACAAACAGATGTAGCTGGTGGGGCTCACCCAGGTTTTCCTCCCGCACAAGCCACAAATCCTACAGGGGCAGGCCCCACATTCATCTGGGGAAGGAGTGGGGCACCGGGCATGTCCGGCCCAGTATCCCATTAGAAGAGGCGAGATCAAATCCACCTCCAAGCAGCTTCCCGAAGAGGGGCAGGGCTGTTTGTCCTGCACTTCAACCCACCCCCGCTTTCCCGCCATCCGGGGGGGTAATTAAAATAAAAACTCATCGCGTTTAATCTCCATCAAGGGAAAGGTCAGAAGATGCGTGATGGACCCCCTGCGATAGGGACCCCCCCTCCCCGTCACAGACCAGTTAGTTAACCCTTGATGCGCCCGACCCATACAAGGGAGAGAGGGCTTTCAGAAGGTCCATCCAAGTGGAAAGGACAGTGGCCAGGAAATCCACCTCTGCAGGGAGCCTGGAAGCTGTGCGTTCATTTTCGGAGGTGGAGGAAGGCAATCCGAATGGTGGGAATCGCTGAGGAGCCTGGACCTTTCCAGCGCAAGACCTCAGGAGAAGATAAGGTGGGTCAGACCCATGGCGTGCCTAGGACAGCATCCCATCCCATATGGCAACCAACCCAGAAGGCCTGGCATCTGAACACCACTGTGAACACCTCCCTGCGGCGCCCCCCTGTCCCCACAATGGCCGTCAGCAGGAGACAGACATTTTTAAAATGCATTGTTGAAGGCTTTCACGGCCGGAATCGCTAGGACGTTGTGAGTTTTCCGGGTTGTATGGCCGTGTTTGACTACTGGAACATGACCATACTACTCGGAAAACCCACAACTTCTTTGAAATGATTGGGGGTGGGGGAAGCTGATGTCCTGACTGAGAGCAGGTTCACACACACACACCCCAACTTGGCCATGACCACTTAGAGCTTTTCAAAAGGCAGGGTTCTTGGGTGGGGCTGTGGTGGGTACTACTGTGTAGAGCCATGGTGGCGAACCTTTGGCACTCCAGATGTTATGGACTTCAATTCCCATCCGCCCCTGCCAATTGGCCATGCTGGCAGGAGCTGATGGGAATTGTAGTCCATAACATGTGGAGTGCCAAAGGTTCGCCACCACTGGTGTAGAGTTTGGGCCCTGACTGGAATGGCTTCCAGTGGTGGCGAACTTTTGGCACTCCACATGTTATGGACTACAATTCCCATCAGCTCCTGCCAGCATGGCCAATTGGCAGGGGTGGATGGGAATTGTAGTCCATAACATCTGGAGTGCCAAAAGGTTCGCCACCACGGGACTAGCCTGATCTGGTCAGACCTTGGAAGATAAGCGTGGTCCGCCCTGGTTGGTCCTTGGATGAGAGACCCTCAAGGAAGACCAGGGTTACTATAAAGAGGCAGGCAACAGAGAACATCTTGAAAACTCCACAGGGGCATCATAAATCAGCCGTGAATTGATGGAACTCCCCCCCCCCCTTTAACTCCTACTGTCTGCTGTAAGCAGTATTTGCATTTTTAAGCAGATCATGTTAGCACTTCTGCTTTGTTTCAGTTCGGTTTATATTTCTGGTTGGTTCCAGATTCCTACAACCCAAGCCCTACCATGCTGTCTATTGGATGCCCTGTGCAGTTGCTTATATTGGCCTACTCTGTATAAACTGCCTTCAGTCCCAGAAAGCCAGGTAGATGACAAATGTCAACAAATAAACCTGAAGAATCTCACAAGTTTGCAGCCACCTGTAAGCTATTTCCAGATGTTTTTATCTGCAGGGAGTGGGCAGAGTCACCCCCCCCACCCCATTGCTCTTAGAAAGGAGGGCCACGAGGCTGACCCACCTTTGGTCAATAATCCAGGAGACCTAGCCCAGTCAATCTATGGCAGTGAAAAACCCACGTACTGCATTCACGACGAGCAGGGTTTTATTCCGGCCCTAGCTTTTGCAAACTTTGCAACCTGGCTTGTGTTAAGATGTCCGATGGAGGGATGGAAAAAGTCCTGCTCCATTTCTGATAATGTAGTTTCTACATTACACCACCCCTGCAAGGGAGGCCACCCCCGGTTAGTAAAATCACTCCCACAACTCAGAAATGCAAATGCACACAGATTATACTTTATTGCAACATCCAGAAGGATTCAGAGATACAGAAAATGAGGGCTTTTTCACAGACACTTGCAGAGAGGAGGAGGATTCCACAAACGCCACAAGTTCCACAGGGGGAGAAAAGAGGTTCAAAAACAAGGAACGAAGGCTGGCCCGTTTTGATAACCACTATCCCGTTGGGTCCCCCTAGAAAGTACCTCTTTGAATGTGTTCAAGAACGAGGAACGTTCCAGAAGAACCCAAAGGCTCTAGAACGTTCCTGCTGCTTGATTCTTGCTAGAAGGTAGATGCCCACTGCTGGGAAGTGGAGCACATGTGAACACGTGACCCCAGCAACATCTCCAGAGTGGACAAGGAAGGGCTAAGATCCATCCCCACATGCTACTGTCTCCCGCCCCCCACCCCCCCGCAGAGAAGAGCGCTAACAAGACGTCAGAGTTTTCCAGTAGAAGTTCTTGCAGCCGGCCTTGCGGGGGCGCGGAGGTGGGGGCGGCTGCCAAGGGATGGTGGAGCGGAGGGACCGATTGGGGGTGTCTTGGTGGGGGTGACCCAGGCCGAGCATTTCCTGCAGGAACAGATGACCAGACAAGTCCTGGAGGGGAAAAGGGGAGACCAGAGAGACAATTTTGGGGGGAGACCATTCAGGCAGGATCCCTGGTTAGGAAGGGGAGTTCTTGACAAGGACAGTTTCCAAATTAAGATTTTGGGGGGTCTAAACAGCTTAATGACCCCCCCCACACACACACACACATCAACACACAGCAGAATTTGAACATCCTGTAACAGCTGTCCTGAATAGTCTCTCCAAGGTGGGACAAAGGAATATTTTCACCCAGTATCAATCAACTCTCCAGATGCAACGTTTAAACTAACTACAATACACAAACGCGTTGCATCAACCGCTTTTATATATGTGCATCACAAACAACAATAAAGTGCATAAATGGTGAAGTTCAGTGCAAAACACAACTGTGCAATTCTTACGACAACACAAATTATGATGGTTGAATTTAATTGAAACCATCATAATTTGTATTGTTGTAAGAATTGCACAGTTTGTGGTGTTTTGCACTGAATATTTTCACCCACCATAAATGAAAAACGACTTGATGGGAAAAAATATTATTGATGTCATTGAATGTATTTACACCCTAGTAGGGACCCAAAAGTGGCTCACCTGTGAGGTAGGTTAGGTTGAGTGGGTGACTAGCCCTAGGTCACCCAGTGGCTTCCATGGTAGAGTGGGGGATTTCAAGCCAGGTCTGCCAAATCTTGGTCCAACGCTCTAACCACTACACCACAGGGGCTCTCAGAGTCAATCTAGACCCGTGGTGGCGAACCTTTGGCGCTCCAGATGTTATGGACTACAATTCCCATCAGCCCCTGCCAGCACGGCCAATTGGCTATACTGGCAGGGGCTGATGGGAATTGTAGTCCATAACATCTGGAGTGCCAATGGTTCGCCACCACTGATCTAGACCCCCATTGGCAAAACTGCATCCATTTTGATAAGTACCAAATTTGCAGGGGGAGTGTGTGTGTCACCTACACTGCTCCCTCCCCCCCCCAATTCAAGAGACTAATTTCCCAGCCTCCATTTATGAGAGTGTGCGTTCCTGGGCCCCCCTCACTTTCCTGAATTAAGGGGGAAATATTGACCTTCCTTTTCCTTCCCAAACTTCTGAGCTCTCCAGCTGTGCTATAGCGATTGTTATCCCAAAGCTAAAACTTGGTAATATCACAGCTAACAGGTCAGCTTTAAACCCAGGTGTGTGTATGGGTGTGTGTGTGTGTCTTTCTTCCCACCTGTCTTTTACCCTCTAAATCAGTGATGGCGAACCTTTTCGAGACCAAGTGCATAAATGGCAACCCAAAACCCACTTATTTATTGCGAAGTGCCAACACGGCAATTTAACCTGAATACTGAGGATTTAGTTTAGAAAACACGGTTGGTTCCAAGGCGTGTGTTACTCGGGAGTAAGCTGGGTGGTAGTTGGTGGCTTTGCTTTGAAGCAACCGTGCAACTCTACCAACAGGTGAATTATGACCCTAGGAGAGTTTACTCAGAACAAGCCCCATTGCCAGCAACCAAGCTTACTCCCAGGTAAAGGATCACACTTTAGTTCTTCGCATGAAAATCAGTGGGGTTTAACAGCACTTAACAGGGTTACCTACACTGCTTCCCCAAAACTAGGTCTTAGGTTTAATGCTAATAATTGAGCCCAGCAGCCCAGACCAGCCTATATGTGTGTGTGTGGGGGGGGGGGACTCTGTTCTGCGCTGCGTCTCCACAGAGGGGGGGTTTCTGACAAGGTGCCACCTCTGGCACCGATTCCTGCAAGCTAGAGTTCGGCCAACAACCACTGCTCTAAATCCTGCCACCACCACCCCGCTTCTCCAGAATTCTCCTTCAACCAGTCTTTAGGACCACAAAACCCAATCTTTCTCGCACTCCTTTTTGGAGGTGGCCAAACAGAGCCCCCCCCCCCCTTCAATTGCTCCAAAGTCACTCACCTGGCTCTCCGGATCTTGGAGCTCTCTGGCTCCGGCCAGCAGAGGGGTCCCGGGCATCAAAGAGACGGCCAGGAGGAGACAGCAGAACTGGGGAGACCTCATCTTTACGGAGAGAGAGACCCCAACGGGAGAAAGTAGAAGCCAGGACCCAAAGACCTGCTTTATACCGCATCAGCCCAAGCAACGGAGTGGCAAAAGAGCCAATGGAAGAGCAGAGAGGGGCATGGGGAGGGGGGAGCCAGAGGGAGAAGCAAGTTGGGTTTCTGTGCAGAAAGCATCTATACAGCCTGACCACACACATCTATGTGTGTGTGTGTGTGTGTGTGTGTGTGTATCTTGAACAGCAGGGGACAGAGACATGTAGCAGACAGGAAGCTCTCTCTGCATGCAAGCGCCTCCTTTGCCACTGACTAGCTGTGCGGCGTAGGGCAAGTATTTCTCACTCATCTATTGCAGGAGATCTACATTCGAACCCAGGAGCATCTGAAGAGACCAACCAGACGTTTGGGGTGTGAGCTTTCAGGATTCAAAGCTGCCCTTTGTCAGATACTCCCAAAAGTTCATATCCTGAAAGTCTTACTGCAGTGGCGTAGGAGGTTAAGAGCTCGCGTATCTAATCTGGAGGAACCGGGTTTGATTCCCAGCTCTGCCGCCTGAGCTGTGGAGGCTGATCTGGGGAATTCAGATTAGCCTGAGCTCTCCCACACATGCCAGCTGGGTGACCTTGGGCTAGTCACAGCTTCTCGGAGCTCTCTCAGCCCCACCCACCTCACAGGGTGTTTGTTGTGAGGGGGGAAGGGCAAGGAGATTGTAAGCCCCTTTGAGTCTCCTGCAGGAGAGAAAGGGGGGATATAAATCCAAACTCCTCTTCTTCTTCTTACTGGTCTCCGACTCAAATCAAGCTCTTGCAGATGGGCCGACGCGCCCACCTTCTGAAATTACCTGCCGCAGGTATCACCGTTTTTGCAAGTAGAGTTGCAAAGGTCAAGCCCTATATTAACACGGGACACGGTTGTAAGAACGTGAGCTGCTCCAGTTCCCTGCCTAAAAGGAGTGTGATGTGCATTGCCTCAGCAAGATGGGCACCAGATTTGGGGACAGACACCGGGGGAACAGAAGAAAGACTCCCACCCTTCCCAGTGCGCGCACGCACACACACACACACCCCGATCTGGGCCCAGCAGATTGGAATCCGGAGGCTGCAAGGGAGATCTCTCGCTGCTTCCCATCAAGAGCAAACGCTGATCTTTGGAAGATTCCTTTGGGCACGCTGTTCTTGAACGGTGGGCAGACAAAATGCGCTGCAGCTTCAGACAGAATGGGAGCCTCAGGCAGGTCACGCCAGGATCAAATGAAGCGCTGCCCTCCACGGAATGCCTTGTCTGTTGAGGTCTGTATTCTCTCCTCTGACTGGCAGCAGATTTCTGGAGGCTCCGGTCACTCACATCAGCCATGGCCAGATTATTTTTGAACAGGTGAGGCCAGGAATTGAACCGGGCACCTTTTGCATGCCCAAAACCAAGCCATGACCCCTCCTTGGACTGCAAAGCAGAGTCAGGCCAAGACTGGCCTTGTGTGGTAGAACTCAGCCCTCTCCTATCCAAGTTAGAATGTTCTACAGAAGGAGAAAGTGACAGCATCTGAAGCAAGGGTGTCCAACTCTGGTGCTTCAGGTGTTCATGGACTACAATTCCCATCTGGGGCTGATGGGAATTGTAGTCCATGAGCATCTGAAGTGCCTGAGTTGGACACCCCTGATCTAAAGCCACTCCCCATATTTGACTTGCTCTATCTGACTGGTTTCCCCTTCCCCTAGTTCATAGGTGTCAAACTTGCGGCCCTCCAGATGTTATGGACTACAGCTCCCATCATCATGCTGGCAGGGGATGATGGGAGCTGTAGTCCATAACCATCTGGAGGGCCGCGAGTTTGACATGTGTGCCCTAGTAGAATCACAGAATTGGAAGAGACCCCAAGGGTCATCCAGTCCAACCCCCTGCAATGCAGGAACACACAATCAAAGCACTCCTCTGACATAATGATAATCCAGCCTCTGTTTAAAAACCTCCAAAAAAGGAGACTCCACCACTCTCCGAGGCAGTGAATTCCTCTGTCCAACACCCATGACAGTCAGGAAGTTCTTCCTAATGTTTACGTGGAATCTCTTTTCCTTCACCTTGAATCCATTACTCCATGTTCTACCCTGTTTCCCCGAATATAAGACACCCTCGGAAAATAAGACGCTGTAGAGGTTTTGCTGAGGTGCGAAATATAAGGCATCCCCCGAAAGTAAGACGTAGCAAAGTTTTTGTTTGGAAGCATGCCCGACGAACAGAACGCAGAAAAATAAGACATCCCCTGAAAATAAGACATAGTGCATCCTTGGGAGCAAAAATTAATACAAGACACTGTCTTATTTTCAGGGAAACACGGTAGTCTCTGAGGCGGCAGAAAACAAGCTTGCTCCCTCGTCAACATGGCATCCCTTCAAATATCTAAACATGGCTATCATGTCACCTCTTAGCCTTCTCTTCACCAAACTAAACATCCCCAGCTCCCTGATTCTATAGGGCAGGGGTCTTCAAACTATGGCCCTCCAGATGTTCATAGACTACAATTCCCATGAGCCCTATCACTTGACCATGCTGGCAGGAGCTGATGGGAATTGTAGTCCATGAACATCTGGAGGGCCACAGTTTGAAGACCCCTGCTATAGGGCATGGATTCCAGATCTTTCACCATTTTGGTTGCCCTCCTCTGGACCCGTTCCACCTTGACAGTATCCTCCTTGAATTGTGATGTAGCAGCAGCGCAACAAACATACATTGAATGCTGAAAAATCTTTAATTAAATTCCGATGTGAAACAGACATTTCCCCTCCCCACCATGGGCAGGAATCAGAGGCAGGAGGGGAAAGTTTTCCAAGAAAACTGCAGTAACTCGAACATTAGAGGACTTTAAAAACTTTCTCGGGAGCCTGTGCTCCCAAGTTGCTGTCTGGGGGGAGAGAGAAAGAGGGTCCGATAAGTATTATCAGTGGGAAAATCGGTGGGAAGCAGGAAGGGAAAATTGGCACATGACCCCCCCCCCCAGCTAAGGCCAGCTTATGGGTATCCCCCCCCCCCCAGAACAGGTGTCAAGGCATATTGTGCGGAGGGCAAATAAGGAGGAAAGGGAGTGGGGGTAAGTTCATTTCCGGGTCCTCGCAGGAAGGAGCAGAGACAAGTTTCAGGGGAGAGGGAGTGAAAACAGCATCTCCTGCCCTGCCAAGTGGGGGGCTGTAAAAACCCTGACCCACACCCCACCCCCACCCCAAGCCCTCTGGGGCTCAGGAGGAGGAACTGAACACACACGAGCAGATGAGGCCAGAGGAAGGAAACCGTCGCCTTCTCGTCAGCAATCCGTGGTGATCTTGGAGGACAGCTCTTGGATCCGCCGTGCGCTGCAACTCTTGCAGAGAATGTGACCGTCCAGCGGGTAGCAGCCCCGGCCCTCCCCCTCCGAAGAGAGGAGCAGCCCACACTCCTGAGGGAGGGGAGAGAGAGACGGTCAAAGGCCATTCCCCCTCCCAAGCACATATATTCCCCCCCTAAAAGTGGGCAACATTAGAACATAAGAAGAA
The DNA here is from genome assembly GCF_021028975.2 of Sphaerodactylus townsendi. Classification (NCBI taxonomy): domain Eukaryota; kingdom Metazoa; phylum Chordata; class Lepidosauria; order Squamata; family Sphaerodactylidae; genus Sphaerodactylus; species Sphaerodactylus townsendi. Next base: position 38,242,850 of record NC_059439.1, read on the forward strand.
CATAAGAACATAAGAAAGAGCCAACTGGATCAGACCAGAGTCCATCTAGTCCAGCACTCTGCTACTCGCAGTGGCCCACCAGGTGCCTTTGGGAGCTCACCTGCAGGAGGTGAAAGCAAGGGCCTTAAGAACATAAGAAAGAGCCTGCTGGATCAGACCAGAGTCCATCTAGTCCAGCTCTCTGCTACTCGCAGTGGCCCACCAGGTGCCTTTGGGAGCTCACCTGCAGGAGGTGAAAGCAAGGGCCTTAAGAACATAAGAAGGAGCCAGCCGGATCTGTCTGGTATCCATCTAATAGTCCAGCACTCTGCTACTCGCAGTGGCCCACCAGGTGCCTTTGGGAGCTCACCTGCAGGAGGTGAAAGCAAGGGCCTTAAGAACATGACATTCCTGCTGGATCAGACCAGAGTCCATCTAGTCCAGCACTCTGCTACTCGCAGTGGCCCACCAGGTGCCTTGGGAGCCACGTGCAGGAGGTGAAAGCAAGGGCCTTAAGAACATGAGCAAGAGCCTGCTGGACTCAGACCAGGAGTCCCACCTAGTCCAGCTCTCTGCTACTCGCAGTGGCCCACCAGGTGCCTTTGGGAGCTCAATGCGTGCTGGAGGCGAAAGCAAGGGCCTTAAGAACATAAGAAGGAGCCAGCTGGATCAGACCAGAGTCCATCTAGTCCAGCACTCTGCTACTCGCAGTGGCCCACCGGGTGCCTTTGGGAGCTCACCTGCAGGAGGTGAAAGCAATGGCCTTAAGAACATAAGAAAGAACCTGCTGGATCAGACCAGAGTCTATCTAGTCCAGCTCTCTGCTACTCGCAGTGGCCCACCAGGTGCCTTTGGGAGCTCACGCATTTTGGGGATGTGAGAGCAGCAACCTAAGAACATAAGCAGCATCTGCTGGATCAGACCAGAGTCCATCTAGTCCAGCACTCTGCTACTCGCAGTGGCCCACCAGGTGCCTTTGGGAGCTCACGTGCTGGAGGTGAAAGCAAGGGCCTTAAGAACATAAGAAGGAGCCAGCTGGATCAGACCAGAGTCCATCTAGTCCAGCACTCTGCTACTCGCAGTGGCCCACCGGGTGCCTTTGGGAGCTCACGTGCAGGAGGTGAAAGCAATGGCCTTAAGAACATAAGAAAGAGCCTGCTGGATCAGACCAATGTCCATCTAGTCCAGCTCTCTGCTACTTGCAGTGGACCACCATTACGTGGGAACATGCCCCTACTCGTGAGTCAAGAGCACTGCCCAATCCCCACTGATCCCCCCTCACCACCCACTTGCCCAGCAGCCGATGAAAACTGGCTTCACGGTCCAAGGCTTAACATCCAAGACGCAGTCTCCTCACCCAGCTCCCGGTTCAGCATGATGCATGCCTCCCCCACACACTGAACACCGGGGAGCAAATTTCCTATGGAGCGAGCATGGAGGAGGAGGAGTCAGCAACGGTTTGCATACAGAATGGCAGCTTCCACTGGGGAAGGGGGCCAGGACGGGGACTCCCAAGGTACCCTGGGTCAGTCCAAGCAGCCTGCTTCGTCCCTGTGGCTTCAACCCCTCTTGCCCCCCCCTCCCAAGCCCCCGAGCTTGCCCCAGGGCTAGCAGCCCCAGGTGGCCGACAGCCAGTTACCGGTGGAAATCTTCAATGCAGTGTATTTGACTTGTGGCATCGACCGTGAAGGGAACCCCGTCCAGGCAGCGGTGGCAGACGACACAGGTGAAGCACTGGGGGTGGTAGGCTTTGCCCATGGCGCGCAGGATCCGGTCCATGATGGGCTTGGAGCACATCGAACACTTCTCCAGAGTCACCTGGCGGGACGGAAGGAAGTGGGCCGATCCCCCATTAGAGAAGAAGGAAGAGAGTTTGGATTTATACCCCCCTTTCTCTCCTGTAAGGAGACTCCAAGGGGCTTACAAACTCCTTTCCCTCTCCCCCACCCCCCACAACAAACACCCTGTGACATGGGTGGGGCTGAGAGAACTCCCAAGAACTGTGACTCAGCCCAAGGTCACCCAGCCGGGTAATGCATTGGGAGCCACACAACATAATCTAGTTCACCAGATAAGCCTCCACAGCTCAAGCGGAGCCAGTCAGAGGTATTCTTTTATGATATTTCCATAATACCAGTGGTGTTTACCCCAATTCAGATGTCTCCAGACTGATACTTCCTTATCCCAGCCCCTGCCAGCATGGCCAATTGGCCATGCTGGCAGGAGCTGATGGGAATTGTAGTCCATAACATCTGGAGTGCCAAAGGTTCGCCACCACGGATCTATTCTGTTTCTGACACATCCTGTATACACAGGAATGTTGTCTCCAGATGATCCAAACAGTAGGACCTGAGTTGTATTGTCGAAGGCTTTCATGTCTGGAATCACTGGGGTGCTGTGTGGTTTCCGGGCTGTATGGCCGTGTTCTAGCAGCATTCTCTCCTGACGTTTCGCCTGCATCTGTGGCTGGCATCTTCAGAGGATCTGATGGACTTGATCCGATAGATCAGGGGGTAGGGAACCTGAGGCTCTCATATGTACCAGGGATTCCAATTCCCACCAGCCTCTGTCAGCATGGCCAATTGGCCATGGTGGTAGGGGCTGATGGGAATTGTAGTTCCTGAACATCTGGAGAGCCGCAGGTTCCCTACCCCTGTGGTAGACCATCAGATCCTCTGAAGGTGCCAGCCACAGATGCAGGCGAAACGTCAGGAGAGAACGCTGCTAGAACACGGCCATACAGCTCGGAAACCACACAGCACCCAAGGACCTGAGTTGTGCATGCAGGGTGGGGTGGGGTGGGGGGTGAGTGGCAGGCCTCCCTCCTGTTATTCCAACACAGTTTTCACCAGCGTGAAGAAAAAAAAAACCATTCATTGCTCAGGTCCCCAGGATGTTCCCGGTCGTGCAGTTCTGCGATCGAACACTAGAGGGCCCCCAACTCCCAACTATTTCCCCTCCCAAGCAGGGACACAACGGTTTCCCTCTCTCCACTTACGATGTAGCAGGATTCGCAGTAGGAGCGCCGGTCAATGGCATAGAACGGCTGCCCCCGAAGGCGACAGTGGCAGGTGGAACACGTAAAGCATTCCACGTGGAAGACCTGGTCCATGGCCACGCAGCCCGTGCCGTCCCCGACCACGTTCTCGCCACACCGGGCACACCGACCTGAGCAGATTGGGAACAAAAGACAACATAGAGATCTGGGGTTGGGGGGGCCAGAAACTGGACGACTGCAGGAGGTCGCCCCTTAAATCTGCCCACGTCCCAGCACACCCTTGTGTTCAGTGGTGGGATCCAAAAATTTTAGTAACAGGTTCCCATGGTGGTGGGATTCAAACTGTGCCATAGCGCCAATGGGGCTGGGCGGGGCACGACGGGGGCGTGGCTGGGCATTCCGGGGGGGCATTCCTGGGCGGGGCTGTGGCAAGGACGCAGCCGCCATGCGCTTGGTCACTTGGGCTGGAACGAGCTTGTAATGCACGCAGGCGGAAGGGCTGCCACGCCATCGCCGGGTGCACCTCTGCTAGACTGCTTCTAGAGTTCTGCGCTTACTGCTACGAGAGGAGGGGCGTAACTAAGGCAAAAATCACGTGGCAAAATCACCAATTAGTAACCCCCTCTCGGCACACACAAATAATTAGTAACCTACTCTCAGGAACCTGTGAGAACCTGCTGGATCCCACCTCTGCTTGTGTTGCAATGCTTACGACAGCCCTTCGAGACGGGACAACTTCATGATTCCTGCATTGCTTATGAGGGGTAAGTTTATGGCGGAAATGAGGTTTGAACCAGGAGACCTCCAATATGCTGTTGCATTAATTAGGGTCTCTGCTCTGGGGTTACCTGGGCTGCCAACTTCCAGGTGCAGACTCTTGGAATTACAACATATGTGACGGTCTTGGTGGGTGGTCTATATGGCATGATTCCCGCTGCCAGCCCTCCTTGAGCTCTACCCTCAAATCCCCCATAATTTCCCACCCAGAGAGGGCAACCCCGGCTTCTGCACGGCCCCTGGCAGATGTTCTGCCTCCAAACTGGACCCTTCCCAGAGGCCAAAGGGCTCTCCCTCCATCCCCATATCTCTGTTAGGGATCCTCACCGAAATACTCGCCAGATGGAGGGTTGTTCATGTCGTACACAAGTTTCTTTGTCAGTCGATCCAGCTCTTCTTCCGGGCAGCTTGGGGAAGCCTGTGAGGTGGGGGAGGGGGGGAGAGGAGAAAGGAAGCCAAAAACCCCCTCAGAATGGGGAAGTGCCAGAAAGAGCCTGGCTTTGCTTGGTGCCAAATTAGCAAGGGAGCGTTTCAAGTAGCTCTTTTTCTCAAGCCAGGCGGAGGTGACGTCATTGAAGACAGGGCCCCTGAGCATATGCCGAGTGCTACACTGGTCAGCAAGCACAGCCCCATACGATTGTAGGCACCCAGCTTCTTAACCAGAGAGGGCTGCTTGGAGAATTTTCACATAAGCCTTCTGCCAACACATTCAGCCCATTGCGAAAACTCGACAGCCACAACTGTTACAACTCTTTTCACCAGACTCCCTGCTACCATATTATGGAGACTGGGAAAGGTGAAGGTCTCACCCTGCACCTAGAAATCCCCACATCCAGAAGGAAGCAACGCCTGAATCCTAGTGCCAGAGGGATCCATCAGGGAAGGCTCAGACTCCCTGCCCTGTGGTTGGGGGGAGATATTTTTGCATTCCTTATTCTGCAATGGGTTTGCCCCCGGCGAATGAAACAGACGATCACATATTGTTATCCACAGCACGAAAAGAACGGGTACAGCGTACAGATTATACCAGTGGTGGCGAACCTATGGCACGGGTGCCAGAGGTGGCACTCAGAGCCCTCTCTGTGGGCACACGTGCACAGAGTTCATCATGTGGGGGGGGGGCGGAAAATCCCCCCCACACACACACACATCTAGGCTGGCCTGGGCCGCTGGGCACGACGTGTAGGTAACCCTGTTAAGTGCTGTTAAACCCCGCTGATTTTCATGGGAAGAACTAAAGTGCGATCCTTTACCTGGGAGTAAGCTCGGTTGCTGGCAATGGGGTTTGCTTCTAAACCCTCCTAGGGCCATGATTCACCCATTCGAAGCGTTGCATGGTTGCTTCAAAGCAAAGCTACCGACTACCGCCAAGCTTACTCCCAAGTAATGCGTGCCTCGGAGCCAACCGTTTTTTCCTAAACTAAAACCTCAGTATTCAGGTTAAATTGCCGTGTTGGCACTTTGCGATAAATAAGTGGGTTTTGGGTTGCAGTTTGGGCACTCGGTCTCGAAAAGGTTCGCCGTCAATGGATTATACAAAGGAGAACAGGACCACTGGATCCTCACTGCCAATAATTATAACAAAACAACCTATTTTTAATGAAACGTGAAAGTGCATGGTTGCAAATAAGTGCAAAAACTACACACCCTATATAAAAATGTGACAAACAATTTGTGTCATGTATTGTCGAAGGCTTTCACAGCTGGAACCACTGGAGTGTTGTGGGGTTTCCGGGCTGTATGGCCGTGTTCCAGTCGCATTTTCTCCTGACGTTTCGCCTGCATCAGATGCAGGAGAAAATGCTGCTGGAACACGGCCATACAGCCCAGAAACCCCACAACACTCCAATTCATGCCAACCTAATAACAGTCTTATGAAACGGTACCTGGGAAAGATATTGACATGCGATAAGTTAAACGACCCCAGGACCACGGCCCTTATTGCTTCCATATAGGTTTTACAGAAGCACAAAAAAATGAGACAATTATAATATTCCAATCAGACAAGTTTGGCCAGCGTTCTGCCAATCCCATAGCAGTCTCCCATATTCCCAAAACCTGCAGTGTGCTGCCACATATTATTACACTGTACCTAATGTAACGACAAATGTTCCCAATATATCAGTGATGGCGAACCTTTTCGAGACGGAGTGCCCAAAATTGCAACCCAAAACCCACTTATTTATCGCAAAGTGCCAACACGGCAATTTAACCTGAATACTGAGGTTTTAGTTTAGAAAAAACGGTTGACTCCGAGGTGTGCATTACTCAGGAGTAAGCTTGGTGGTAGTCGGTGGCTTTGCTGTGAAGCAACCGTGCAACTCTTCCAATGGGTGAATCACGACCCTAGGAGGGTTTACTCAGAAGCAAGCCCCATTGCCATCAACTGAGCTTACTCCCAGGTTAAGGATCCTGCTTTATTTTTATTTTATTTTATTTATTTATTATTTGAATTTATAAACCGCCCAATCCCCGGGGGGCTCTGGGTGGTGTACAACATTATGTACACAATATATAACAAGGGTCACAATGGTGGCCAAATACACTAAAATCCATTAAAACCATTCTTCGCATGAAAATCAGTGGGGTTTAACAGGGTTACCTACACTGCTTCCCCAAAACTAGGTCTTAGGTTTAATGCTAATAATCAAGCCCAGCAGCCCAGGCCAGCTTAGATGTGTGTGGGGGGCACTCTGTCTGTGCGTGCCCACAGAGAGGGCTCTGAGTGCCACCTCTGGCACCCGTGCCATAGGTTCGCCACCACTGCAATATATCAAGCCAAATCCCTCAGGAAGATCAGAGCCGTCCTACAGTTCCTTCCGGAGTTCTCTAAAAAAACATTACCTGTCACATGGCAAAAATTTGTATAGTGGCATATGCATAATTCAAAAGCAGAGGACACAGATCTGTTACCCGGAAGACAATGACTGTTTTGGTGAATGGATTCTCCAGCCTTATCCCGCAATGAGTCTCCTCCCTACCCAAACCCTTCCCTACCCAAAATCCCCAGGAACTCCACAGCCAGAGTTGGCAACCCTAGATCTCCCACGCTCGCTGGTACAATCTTTCCCGCTGCTACAGTCTTCTTACCTGGTGCTGGTATCTCAGCCCTCGGGCACCGGCTGGCATCTGGGACACAGCCGCCGACTCTTCCTTTCCCGGTTTCCCCAATCCGGATTGGTACTGCCCTCCTGGCGAGCCCAGCTTGGCATGCCCTCCAGCACTGGCGTAGAATTCCCCCTCGCCCGCCCTCTTGCCGTAAGACGGCGGCTCCGGGTACCAGGGGTCCGTGTCGTGGGGTCGGGTCCTGAGCCCTGGCTCCGAGGCATACTGAGGGGGTGGCTTCGCCCCGTAGCCAGGCTGTGGGGCTGGAGGGCCGTACGCCTGCTCAGCCCTCCTCCTCGGCTGGTTGTAGCCCGGGACCGGCTGGGCCACCTTCACTTGGATGTTGAAATGCGGGCCGGCGGAGGTAGAGGCCGTGGTGTAGGATGCTGGCATCGGCTGAGGGTACGGTCTGGGGGCAGCTGGCGCCCGGTGATAACCCGTTCCGTAGGAGTCACTGGGTGCAGGGGCGCCGTACTGGGAGGGCAGCCCCGAGGCGGCTGGATAGGTCGGCCCTTGCGACGATTGACCTCCGTACGGCACGCTCTTGGCATACGAGTCGGCGGCGAAGGCAGCGGGTTTGGCTGGAGGGAAGGCAACCGGGGGTCCGGGCTTGTAGACTCCTGCAGGCTTGTAAGCACCGGGGTGTGGCACGGAAGGAGGGTAGGGCGCCGAATCCACGCTCTGGGGGAAGTTAGGAAACTCAAGTCAGGATTGGACGGAACTGGAGAGGGGGGCGGATCACAGGAACTCCCGTCCACCCCCCGGTCTAGCCTCCCTACCTGCCTCTCAACCCGGCGGTGTCCAGAACTCTCCATATCAACGAGCATGTTGGTGAGAGTGTCTATCTGGACATCAATGCTGGAGGAGCCGGCCGGTCGCTGGTCCAGGGAGGGACCCTTAGGGTGCAAAGAGGGGGGGGGGGCATAAGGGAGGGGTGGTCTTCTTTCTGATTGGCTCACTAAAGACTGAAGGTAGAAGGGGCTCACCAGAACCACAACACAGCTGCTATCTCTTCCTGCCGCACTGTGCCTCTTCCCCACACGGCTTGTTTCCCTACTTCAGCAGCGCACCAGGCGGAAGTTCAACAGGAGTGGCTTCTCACACCATAGCACAGGGGTGTCCGACTCTGGTGCTTCAGATGTTCACGGACTACAGTTCCCATCAGCCCCTGCTGACATGGCCAATGGGCCACTGATGGGAATTGTAGTCCATGAACGTCTGAAGCGCCAGAGTCGGACACCCGTGCCATAGCACCTGTCTGGCGTGCTGCTGCAAAAGGTGCAGGAATTCTGCCTCAGAAGGGTGACGGGAAAGCACACGGGTCTACCTCAAGAGGGTGTTGTTAGGGACGCAAAGAGGCCGTGGGCAGATTTGGCCCAAAGTCCAGCAGCCGCCGGCCACTCGTTTGAACAGGAAGCCCACTTGGGTTTGGAAGAGGAAAACTGATGTTCTTGAGCAGACCTGGGCATTATACGGCCCGCGGGCCACATCCGGCCCGCTGGATGACCCTGACTGGCCCCCCTGCCGTGCTGGGGAGCGAGGCGTCTTTGAAAGCCCTGCAGAAGCCGGTTGCCTTGGCTGCCAGCTTCTGCGGGGCTTTCAAAAGCGCCTCGCCCCCCTGCCTTTTGGCCCGGCCCTCCACAATATTTTCTGTTTCTTATGCGGCCCCATGGAAAAAATAATTGCCCACCCCTGTTCTTGAGGGAGGGGCAGGAAGGGAACTCCAAATCCTGCTTCGCCAAATGCTTAGCAGGTTAAGTGGTGGCACCCCTCAGTTTGAAGGGGGCCCCCCCTGACCTGGCCGCTCCTCCTCACCCCCACCCACCTTACTTACCTGCCCATGATAGCCCGGAGGAGAGGCGCTGCCCCAAGGGACCCCCGGTCCTCGCTCATCTTTGTCTGGGTAATGATGGTCGGGCGTGGCATCCTGTGGGAGGGGCGGGGGCCCTGGCGTGAGAGAGAGGGAGGGAAACAGGTCAGTGTTTTAAGAAGAAGAAGAGTTTGGATTTATATCCCCCCTTTCTCTCCTGCAGGAGACTCAAAGGGGCTGACAATCTCCTTGCCCTTCCCCCCTCACAACAAACACCCTGTGAGGTGGATGGGGCTGAGAGAGCTCCGAGAAGCTGTGACTAGCCCAAGGTCACCCAGCTGGCATGTGCGGGAGTGCACAGGCTAATCTGAATTCCCCAGATAAGCCTCCACAACTCAAGCGGCAGAGCTGGGAATCAAACCCGGTTCCTCCAGATTAGATACGCGAGCTCTTAACCTCCTACGCCACTGCTACTTTATGCTCTTAACCTCCTACGCCACTGCTATCCCAGCCTGTGACAGACTGCAGCCGTCGTGGCCTCTGGGTAAGGAGGACAGTTGCAGGAAACTGAGGAGACGAAGCGTGGCTTTAAGGCAGTGAGTGGTTGACTTGTGGAACTCACTGACACAAGAGGGGGCAGCG